>NC_056748.1:1142741112-1142961112 GCF_019279795.1 Protopterus annectens | reverse complement strand
AACTGCAAAAGTTAAACATTATCTAGAGCAGTGGTTCTAAACGTTTGTGTGTTTGGGGCCCAGTAAATTATTTTTTTATAAGACAAGGACCCGGTCTCAACAAATTTACTCAAATATCTTTCTAAAGCAGGAGAATGTCAAATTGTCGCAAAACACTCATCACATATACACGCCAAATATTTATATATATATTTATATATGCAAAGTATCTAATTTAACAAAGATAAATGTATGAGGCCAGAAACATGGCCTCAAACTGAATGCCAAAAAAATGCATGATCATCCCTTATGGCGAGAATGACGTCCCACAAATTATCACATTAATAATAAGGCACTAAGCACACAATCAGTCACGAGGGACTTGTGCACCCAGGTTGATAGCAAACTAACTTTTGACCACCATATTTCCTCCATTGTATGGAAAGCTCTCTACACGGCTCACTTCATTAGCAAAGGACAAGGTGGTCATAACATCTCTGTATTCTTCCCTTATAAGACCCATTACTGAGTACAATGCCCCTTTCAGCATGTACCTCACAAAGCACATGCAGCAGCTGGAGAGACCAGAGAGGTTCCCCACCCGGAGAATCCAGGGTGTCAAACATCTACCCTATACAGATAGGCTAAAAAGCCCTATCCCTCTACTCAGTCTCTTAGAGACACCTCAGAGGTGACCTCTGTCTGGCATACAAAGCAATCTCAGACCCTGCCTTGATAGGACTGCTGCATATCCACAAGTGAAGCTCCACTCGAGTAACCCGCACGCGTGTCCTCAACCTGGTCTGTGACATCAATAGGACTTGTTGGTGGGACAGATGTGTGTCCCAGTGACTCCCCCTTTTGTGGAATAGACTCCCTTCTCCACATAAAGCAGAGTACACGTAAAGCAGAGTACCTCATCAAACCTTTTTACTGCAACCTGGACAACTGTATGGGGAAGAGAAATTAGACCCCTCGGATTCCACCTGTGTCAGTGCTTGACAGTGGCACAGGGTGCTGACTTGTTGGAACATAGGCTAAATTCTTGGCTAGGCTTATAAGGGGCTCAGGGCCAATAGCCTAGTAACTTCCTATGATCCTATGAATCTCTCAAGTCTAAATATAGTTCCAACAGTAACTAACATTTTGAATGTAAAAACGCAGCACTAACAGTTTAATACAGCAATTATAAGTTCCTGAAAAAGTTAAACTTAGTTTCTCTTACTTCAACTCATTTTTTGAAGGTTTTAGTTAAGCTAATGATACTTTTGTTTTCTTTCCATTAGCTTATTAATTCTAGGATGAGTTCAAGTGATAGCCAAACGGAGATATGTCGTGGAAAATCAAAGACAAAATCTCAAGGCTATTTCACATAAATTTGGATAATCATTTTTCATTCTTGTCCAGAATTTTGAATTACTCATACAATTAAAGTCCTTTGTCCGATGATAATTCAATAAGTTGAAGAGTTTCTTCATGGGAAAGGGCGGTCTCTTTGTGCTCAACAAAAGGGTTTACAGTCCACATATTTTGCCTCTGGGGATCCTCTTATTCAGGATAATACTTTTCAAATGACATCATCATCTTCACGTGAGCTGCAATAATATCTGAAACTAAATTCTGTGAATAGAACACATCTGCTTCCATAATATAATCAGAGTACAACTGAAACATTTAATTGTTTCCGTCTGAAATCATACTATGCCAGAGTCTGAGTTTCTTTTTGAATGAGTCAATCTTGTTCCAAGCATTACATAGTTATATCTGAACCTTGAAGTTTTAAATTCAACTCGTTTATGTAAGAAAACATGTCGCTGAGATATGCCAGCATGGCTACCCATTTGTTATCATAGAAATAATGGGACAGATCACTTTTCTTATCAATTAAAAACAGCCCAACTTCCTTTCGGAGTCCATATAGCCTCTTGAGAGCTTTACCTCAGGACAGCCAACGAACTTCCAAATGGAAAAGAATATTCTGATGATCAGACCCCCTCTCATGACACAATTCTTTTTTAACAGTTTTGTGTTTAAAGCACTGTTTTTATATAATTAATCATTTTAATTTACTGAGACAGGACTTCATTCAGCTCAGGTGCCATTTTTTGGAGGCCAGATATTGTCTATGAATGTATCAATGTGTTGACAATCAGTTATTCCCCGCCATATCCTTAAATTTAGTTACTACACTCAAATTTCTACCTGCAAGACAGGCAGCGCTGTCAGTACAAACTCCAACACAATTTTTCCATTCCAGCCCTCTCTCTTCAGGGAGACCATTTAAGACTGAAAATGTCACTGCTGGTAGTGTGAGTAGGTAATTCAGTAACATTTAAAAATGTCTTCCTTCATGTCTCTTTCATCATGGTCAATATATTATACATACATGAGTAAAAATGCTGTTGTTCTGAATATGTGTAGATTTGTCCAGTTGTAATGCAAACAAGTTTGACTTATTTTTTTCAATGAATAGCATATCTGTATCTTTTGCGATATCAGACATCTGCCTTTCAACTGTATCATTCAACAATGGTATGTCTTTCATTTTACTTGCCACAGACTGGCCTAATACTTCATTACAAGCTGTAATCAAAGAAGGCTTAATGAGAGCTTTGCCAATGGAATTTTTTTTACATTTAGCTATCTATAATGATATTATACCGCGGTGGTACGGCAGTAGCGTTGTTACCTCACAGCAAGAGGTTCTCCCGTTCGATTCTCGGCGTGGTTTGGGAGTGCCTTCTGTGTGGAGTATGCATGTCCTCCCTGCGGTTGGGTAGCGTTCGAAAGACATGTGTGCGTAAATGGGCGTGCCTTCGTTGAAGGTTGGGCATCGAGATGGCACCTTGGCGTTTCGTAAAAATCTACTGCCAATCATTAGCGGACCGGAGTTCCGCTGTGGCAACCCCTTACCGGGAAAAAGCCAAAAGACAAACAAAAACAGCTATCTACAATGATAATAAATAGGATGCCACTAGAAGTCAATGGTCAGTAGTTGAAGCTTGGGAATAAGAAGTTATGCACTCACCATAACGTTCCATCTGAGTAGGTAAACTTCATTTGTCAGCAACCTATGGGAATCAGATCCGACCTCGGATTCGAGCCGGCAGTTTTCAACAGCCTTAGACCCGAGCTCCAAGCTCCTCCCCCTACCCACAATCCCCTGCCAACCCTGACTGACCTCAGATCAAGTTTGCCCAACAGCAGAAACTGCTATAAAATTATTATTACCAAGATAAAGTGGGTAAAACCCATGGACCTGAGTATGAAGACATTCGCAAGTGAGGGGGCAGGAGGGAGGGATGGTTGCTGACAAATGAAATTTACCTACTCAGATGGAACGTTATGGTGAGTACATAACTTCTTAATCTGAAGTAGTTAACTTCACTTGTGCAGCAACCTATGGGACAGAGCTACCTGAATCTTGGGCGGACTTCATGGAAGGATGTTCCGGAGCACTGCAGAGCCAAAGGATGCTCTCCCTCTGGAGATAATGTCCAATTTATAGTGACTGATAAAGGTATGAGATGAGGCCCAAGTGGCAGCCGAGCAAATATCATCCAACGAAACTCTAGCTCTAAAAGCCGCAGACGTAGACATAGATCGAGTAGAGTGGGCATGGATTCCCTGAGGTGCGGGTCTGCCCGAACTTTCATATGCTAAAAGGATACACTGTGAAATCCATCTAGACAGTGTGACTATAGACACAGACTTACCCAAGTTAAGTTTGGCAAAGGAGACGAACAAATGGTCGGATTTCCTATGACCAGATATCTGGTGGATGTAGAAGCGAAGTTGTCTATGCACATCCAATGAGTGTAATTTGCATTCTCCTTTGTTATGGTAATTAGGAAAAAATACCGGCAGGTTGATGGACTGGTTAATATTTGACTCAGAGGCAACCTTGGGAAGAAAAGAGGGACTGGTCCTGAGGTAAACTCTATCCTTTTGAAAGAGGAAGTATGGGGGTTTTACACAGAGGGCCTGTAGTTCACAGACCCTTCGAGCCGAGGTGATAGCGACAAGAAAGGCCGTTTTCAATGACAAGAATTTAAGATCTACTGAAGCTGCAGGCTCAAAAGGGGGAGCTGTCAAGGCCTGCAGCACCAGCGTTAAATCCCAAGGAGGGACTACATCCTTCACTGGAGGTCTGAGCAGAAAGGTGCCCTTCAAAAAGGTCTTACACAATTTCGTGGTGATCAAAGGGCCCAGTTCATTTCCTACGTGATAATGAGAGACAGCTGCTAGTTGAACCTTGACTGTGGAGGAGCTAGCCCCCTGATGAAACAGTCCTGACAGAAAGTCTAATACAGCGGGCAAAAGAGCTGTAAAAGGATCCAAATTTTTGTGTGCCGCCCAAATGGAGAAACATTTCCATTTGCTGTTATAGATCTTTCTAGTAGAAGGCTTGTGCGCTGCTATTAGAATAGTTTTAACTGGGGAAGAGATACCGGGAGTCCTAGCTACGCGTGGAACTGCAGCAGCCAAGCTGTGAGCTTGAGGTTGTCCAGGTTCGGGACTGGGAGATCTAGGGGGTGGGATATTAGATCCGGACGGGGATCCAAAATCCAAGGAGGATTCACCAGATGAGACCAAAGGTAAGGGAACCAGGTTTGACGAGGCCAAAACGGGGCAATGAGGATAATCCTGCTCCCCAACAGACTGGCTTTCTGAAGAAACTTCAGCATCAGAGGAAGAGGAGGGTAACCATAAAGAAGACTGGGAGGCCAAGCATGCACCAGAGCGTCTCTCGGGGGATCCCCAGAGGGGGAAATGGAGCAAAGTAGTTGTAAAATTTTGTGTTCAAGGGAGAGGCAAAGAGATCGCAACAGGGTTGACCCCATTTGGCGAAAATCCGATTCGCTATCTTGGGATTCAGAGACCACTCGTATGGTAACAGGATGGTGCAACTTAGTTTGTCCGCTAGGATGTTGGACCGTCCCGGAATGTGCATTGCTATGAGAAAGCGGTTGGTGGAGATCGCCCATTCCCACACCCTCATGGCCTCTCGACAGAGTGGGTAAGACCTGGTTCCCCCCGTTTGTTGATGTACCAGACAACAGACATATTGTCTGCCTGAATTGCAATCGTTCCTACCGGAAGAAGGTCCTGAAGTGCTTGCAATGCTAACAGCACTGTCCTCATCTCTAGGACGTTGATATGCAGAGAGGTCTCTGTGAGGTCCCACGTGCCTTGGACTGTCCTGCCCGAACAATGCCCCCCCCCCACCCGAGGCGGGAGGCGTCCGTGGTCACCGTGGCTAGTGGAGGGGTCATAGAAAAGAGGCGTCCTTGCTGGAGGTCCATAGATTGGAGCCACCATAGGAGGGCCCTCTTGCAAGCCCTGCTGAGGGGAACGGGATGGCTCAGAGGATAGTGAAGAAAGGACCACTGGACCTGAAGGGTCCATTGTAAGACCCTCATGTTCAAACGTGCCATTGGCAATAGTTTGATTGCTGCTGCCATCGAGCCAAGAGCCCTCAGGACCAATTTTGCCGGGGGAGCTGGAGATTGCAGAATGGCCTGCACGTGTATCTGTGGTCAAGAAAGCTAGGAGTTTGTTTGTGTCTAATGTGGCCCCTATGAAGTCTATGGTTTGAGTCGGAATAAGAGACGACTTCTCTATGTTGATAGTTATCCCCAGCCAGGGAGCTAGATGAAGAAAGTAGTTTCTGGCTGCGCAGAGTACATGCCTTGTCGGGGCGGTCAGGAGCCAGTCGTCCAGGTATGGGAAGACCTGAATTCCCTGTAGCCTCAGGTGGGCCGCTATCACTGCTAACACTTTGGTGAACACCCTGGGGGGCTGTGGTGAGACCAAAGGGGAGGACCCTGAATTGGAAATGACTGGCTCCTAGCTGGAAGCGGCGGAACCTCCTGGATCACCTGTCCATCAGAATGTGATAGTACGTATCCTTGAGGTCTATAGAGCACATCCAATCGTTCTCCCGCAAAAGAGGGAGAATGGATTGAAGAGTGACCATGTGGAACTTCTCTGGTTACTGACAGATTCATGGAAGAGAAGTTGAGGATTGGTCTTAAGCCCCCCGTCTTTTTTGGCACCAAGAAGAACCTGGAGTAAAACCCGGACCCGCACTGGTCTGGGGGGACGTGTTGGATGGCTCTTTTTTCCAGCAAATGTTGGATTTCCATTGCTGCAGCCTCCCTCTGATCGGGTGGAACATCGGGGAGGTATCTGGGGCTGTGTGGGTAATGAGAAAAGGGGATCTGTTATCCTTTGGATATGATGCGAAGCACCCTGCAGTCTGTCGTGATGGACTCCCAAGCTGCTGGGTGCTACAAGAAACGCCCCCCGACTGCCTCCAGAGTGGAGCAGTTGGGCAATCCCTCAGGGGTGTTGCGTGGGTTGGTCCGAGAAGGGTTCTCTGGATCCTAAGTTCCGCGGGCCCCCTCTACCTCTAGGGCGGCGTCCACCCTGCCCTCCTCTGCCACGGAAGGGTTGGGAGTCTGGAGCAGGATGGGACTGTTGCGACTTCCGGAACCACATCTTCTTCTGTCCCTTTTGGTTCTTAGAGAAGGACCTCTGGGGAGCAGAGAAGCGGACTCCGACGGCAGACAACGTCTTCCCGTCCTTTTCGCTCTGGACCAAGGTATCTTGTACAGTTTTGCTGAAGAGGGCAGAACCATCAAAAGGGCCATTAGCGAAAGATGCCTTAAAGGTTTCCGCGAAATCACAGTGCTGGAGCCAGGCCTGACGTCTCATGACGAGGCCCGCTCCGCTGGCTCTAGCGGCTCCTTCCGTGGCATGAGACAGTAGCCGCATAGAGGTGTTAGATATGGAACGTAGAGTGGCCATCCGGGTGGAGTGCAATTGTTTGTCCTCCGCCGACACGGACTCGGGAGGCGACGCAATGTACTCTTTGATAAGGTCCCGCTGCAGTCGGAGCACATGTGCCATGTAGTTCAGCGACCTCACAGAGAAGGTAGCCGAACTAAACACCCGCTTCCCTAGGTGGTCCATCGACCGAGACTCCTTGCTCGGAGGATGAATCAAGGGACTCTCCTGAGAAAGTTCCCTCTTGGTGGCCTCCGCCACCAACATGGCATCTACAGGGGGACCCTTGCTCCAGTGGGACTTGTCAGAGGGTGGGCTAAGAATCTTGTGCGGGTGCTTGGGAACTGGCTCCACAATGTCCGGCTCCTTCCACGCCCTGGTAGTAATCAAGTCTACCAGGGTGTCGGCCGGAGGGGACACCCAAGAGGTAGACGGGCCTGCTTCAAACGCCTCCAGGAACACGGATTCGTCCGAGGTAGGCTTTGGGGCAGACCACCCCCCCCTTATTCTGAGCATCTCCATGATGTCACCAAATGAGACATCTTTGGGGGGGTGATCTTGGGGAGCCTTCCCCTTCCTCCAAATCCGTGTCCTCAGTCAAGGACTCGGGGGAGTCCAGGTGCCTCCTCTTGCACCTTCGCTTTTGAGGAACCTCCTCGGGGGGGCTGTCCGAGGAGGTCTCACCAGCAACGTCTTGTTCCAATGGAACTACCTGGGACGTCAAAGCAGGCTGCCCCTGTGGCCGGGTGATGGAAGTCGGACCCAACAGAGAAAGAGTGCAGGGTGGAGCCGTGGCAAGGGCCGGGGCCTGGAATCCCTCGACAGAGCCCTCTCCACCACGTCGAATGCCGAGGGAGAGCTGCTCTCTCTGGGATACGAAAGCAAACCCTCGCTCGGATGCAACGGACGGATTGGAGCCGGCGCCGAAGCTATCGGATCCGACGCACCAGCATGCTCCGACCTGGACGGAGCCGAAGACATACCAAAACCGCCAGATCCGAAGCTCAGCCCTCGGCTCCGAGAGCTCGGATCCAAAGAAAATGGACCCAACAGACTCGAGGGAAGTGTTGGCGCCGAAGTACCCGAGACTATCCGCGCCGACACACCGCCGGTTCCAAGGCTGCCCGGCTCCGAAGACTCCGAACCCGGGAAACGGGATGGAGAAGGAGCTATCGGGGCAAAGAAGGGGGTCGAGCTCCCCCCCGGAGGGGGGGAGGCAGGAGCACTCCCATCTGCGGTTGGGCCTGGAGGAATCTTCTCATCATCCGGTCCAAATCTGCATCAGTGAGACTTCAGGTAGATCTCGACGAGGCCACCGAGGCAGGGCGGGAGTGTCGCCTCGATGACCTCGATGGAGATCGGGTCTCCTCCTCCTCAGGACCCAGTGAAAAGCTCGGGGACCGCATCCGAGAAGGAGGAGACCCAGAAGTCCTGGAGGGAGAAGACCGCTTAGCCGGGGGGGCGAAGCAGAGGCCTCGGCCCGCCGCTCGTGGTGCTTCTCCTTCCTCTTTTCTTTCCTAGCCTCCCTCTCCTCCGGGCCTAAGGCGGGAGGTTGAGTCCCGGCCGGGGGGAGGGAAGCAAGAGTGGCAGCAGCCGCAGCGGGAGCCACGGGTGGACCGGAGGTAGAAGCCGAGTCTGGGGGCAGAAGACCCGCCAGAATCAGCTTAGACCTCCGGTCCTTGAGTGCCCTGGGGTTGAACGCTGCACAGATGGTACAACCAGAGGATAGGTGCTCAACCCCAAGGCACAACACACACCGAGTGTGGCCATCCGCAGGGGACAGCTTATGGCCGCACTTAGAAAACACCAACTTTGGGGCCTCAGACATACTAGAAGGTAAAACCACACACACTAGGCCCCAAACACACACACACAACCCTGACGGAACCATGAAGGAAGGGGGAGGTTAGATATGGAATAAATTAAATTAAACTAAGAGTTCTAAGAGATAAAGGGACCTGAAAACACACTCACACCAAGAGTTAAAGAAAAGGGTCAGAAAAGTTAAATTTTTCTCACAAAGTGGACGAAAATGCCTGGAACTCGGGATCAAGCTGCTGAAGTAAACCACTGCAAACTAGATCTGAGGTCAGTCAGGGTTGGCAGGGGATTATGGGTAGGGGGAGGAGCTTGGAGCTCGGATCTAAGGCTGTTGAAAACTGCCGGCTCGGATCCAAGGTCGGATCCGATTCCCATAGGTTGCTGCACAAATTAAGTTAACTACTTCAGATATAACTTTTCTATTTAAAATGCATTTCTTTTATGCATAAAGAATTCAAGGGGTTTGTTGACGAGATTGGAATGTTTTCTGCTGAGATGTATTGTAAGTCATAATGGGTTCATAGCGTCATTTCCAAGAACAGTAGCACAAATAACACATTCAGGTCATGGCAATCGGTCAGTGTTAGGGCACTGTATGAATCCAAATTTTAAATAACTGCCCATGTACTTACAAATGAATGTAGATTTTCTTGTGTGTGCTACTAGTTTCCCCCTCCTTTTGTACATCCTGAAGATTGCTCTTTAGGTTTGAGGTGAATGAATCAGTATTTTTGCATCACAAACCATCAATACATTTCTTAACACCAAAATTAAACAAAGTCGCTTGTCTCTTATTCATAATAAAATGTAAATCTGTAGGCCTCTCTCTCTAAAAAAAAAAAAATCACGGCACACAAAACAAGCACTAACACACTGGGGTAACTTGCTAACCACAGAATAATTACAGCTGTTTCTGAAAACTACTGCACTTATCTGCCACTTCCTGTGCTTGGCTGAAACATGCTGAAGGTCTCCTCACAAGATTACATAAAACTAAACCACACAGTTACAGCAAGTAGAGAGGGGGATACCCCCTTGATTCTATACACAAAGCACAATGCAGTAGTACGCGTGTGGCGGCCAAAGTATCATACAAAGCAAGTAATACGTACAGTGAATATGAAATGCAATAAAAAAAATAACATATGCATAATAAGGTGCACCCCCCCCCCCACATGACCATGTGTTGCTACATATGGCCTTAAATAGGCAAAGATCAATTCACCGGCAAGTTAGTTACTTGGTTTTCGATTTCTGTCTGTATATATTTCACAACCAGTAACTCTCAAACAGTACTAAAATCTAGCAACTTTCTAAGTTTATAAGAGCAATCTTTACAATCCTTCCCTATTCTTTGCAGCTGTGTCCAGATTTATTGTACCAGAGATTCACAGGTACGGCCGAAAGGTATGCAAACCCCTTGATGCTGCTGTCAGAGATTCCTCTCACTCTTCACTCTGTCTCTCACGCACACTCCCTCATTCATACACGCATTCACTCACACATCACTCTCTTCTGATCTCTCTCCCACACACCCACTTCCTCATTCATACATGCATTCACTCACACGTCGCTCGCACTCTCTTCCAATCTCACACACCCACTTTCTCACACATCACTATCACTCTTCAAGATCTCTCTCTCTCACACATCCACTTTCTCATTCATACACACATTCTGTCTCTCTCTCTCACACACACACACACACACACACACACACACACACACACACACACACACACACACACACACACACACACATTCTCACTCTCTGAAACTATAGGTCAGTGTTTCTCAACCCTTTGCGGCCTGGTATAATTGATGCCAGGGCCTGGAGGTTGAGAAAGACTGATCTAGAGGACAGGAACAAAGTATTTAACAGGCTTTTTAACAGTGTCACTAAATTTTCATTTCTCAACATATATAATCCCAGTCTACCAAACATATTTAAGTAAATTTATCTTCTACTGGACATCAATGTATGAACTATTACTGTGACGGTTTGCAAGTCTATCTAAAGGGTGACTGCAATTTTGCTATAGGAAATCAGATTTTCAGCAAGAGACAAGCATTTCTGAGCTTTGTCTATGAGGCAGTAAAAAGTAAAGCGGAAAATATAGTGGCAAAATACTGAAAAACAAATCAGAGTTCATAATATGGACTTAGTTCTATGTAAGTTACATTGTAAGCTGAACTTTGCATTTTAAAATACAGTGCCATGCTGTTAAGACTTCCTTATAAATGTGACAGCTATAATTTTTCTTTTGAAATCTGTGTCAAAGTATAACTTTTTTTTGGAAGTATGTTGATCGAATGAATCCAATTTAAAAGTCCATAAGGCAAAAAAATTATGTCAAAACAAATTTTACTGAATCTCAAGAGATAATTCTTTTGCAGAGAAAAGCCCCCCAATCCCTCATATGGATGGATACCCCCCACACCCTCCGAAAAAAGAAGTTATGTACTCACCATAACGTTCCATCTGAGTAGTTATATTCATTTTTCTCCAACCTGTGGGTATTTGGATCCATATCAGATCCGAGCCGGCAACTTATTTTCTAGCATCTGATCCGAGCTCCTCCCCCTTCTCATAATACACCACCATCTCCTATCTTCCCTCAGATTGAGCTTGCTGCAACTATACACTTTAACAACTCAACTAAATAAACCTAACATGTTTATTCACATGAAAAGGTCAGGGGGACGGAGAGTGGGAAGGTTGCAGAAAAATTAAGTGTAACTACTCAGATGGAACATTATGGTGAGTACATAACTTTACCTGTGGGACAGAGTCCCCAGCTACTCAACAAATCCTGGGAGGCCCTCATGGAAGGATATTCCTGAGCACAGCAGAGCGAAAGGATGCTCTCCCTCTGGAAATCAGATCTAATTTGTAATGGGAGATGAAAGTATGTGCATTTGCCCAAGTTGCTGCTGCACAAATGTCATCCACATGAACATTAGACCAAAAAGCAGCGGAAGTTGCCATGGACCTGGTAGAGTGAGCTTTAATCAGACTAGGAGGAGATAAACCCATGACTTTGCAAATATGTAGAATGCAAAGAGTGATCCATCTGGCTAAAGAAACCTTGGAAATGGCCTTTCCCAAACGAGGTTTAGAAAATGAGACAAATAATTGATCGGCCTTACGGAAGGACTGTGTTCTATGAAGGTAGAAAAGAAGTTGTCTATGAACATCTAACAAATGAAGTTCGTATTCACCTTTGTTCTGAAAATCTGGAAAGAAAACAGGCAGATTAATTGTTTGGTTTATGCTTGATTGAGATGCCACTTTGGGTAAAAACAAAGGATTTGTACGTAGAGAGACCCTGTCCTTATGGAAGACCAAATAAGGAGGCACGGGCAGACTAATAGCCACTAGGAAGGCTGTCTTCCAAGATAAAAACTTTAAATCCCCTGAAGCAGCAGGCTCAAACGGAGGAGATACTAATGACTGGAGAACCAAAGTGAGGTCCCGAGGAGGAACCGAATCCTTGATGAGAGGACGCAGAAGAAAAGTGCCTTTTAGAAAGGCTTTACATAGCCTAGAAGAGGCCAGGGCAATCTTATTTTCACCGGCATGAAAATTAGAAATGGCTGTCAGTTGTACTTTCACCGTGGATGAACTAGCTCCTTGCTGAAAAATACTAGTCAAGAAATCCCCCACACTGCTGGAACAAGGGCTGTAAAAGGATCCAGGTTTCCCTGAGAGGCCCACATAGAGAAACGTCTCCATTTACTGTGATAGACTTTCCTAGTGGAATCCTTAAGAAAAGGCACTAGTATAGATTTTACAGGGTATGAAAGACCGGGAGTACTGGCAATCAGGGGAACTGGAGCAGCCAACCAGTCAGCTTGAGACTGTCCAGATTGTGAGGGTAGGCACCCGAAGCATGAGAGATTAGATCCGAGCAGGGATCCACAATCCACAGAGGCACTAGAAGATGAGACCAAAGGAAGGGGAACCAAACTTGACGAGGCCAGAATGGGGCAATGAGGATCACTTTGCACCCCAGTAGGCAAGCTTTCTGAAGAAACTTCGGAATGAGTGGTAATGGTGGGTAACCATACAGTAGCCCGGGGGGCCAAACATGGACTAGAGCGTCTCTGGGGGAATCCCCTGGTTGAGGGAATCAGAGCTAAGAACTCGCTGCACTTCGCATTGGAAGGAGATGCAAAGAGACCGCAGTAAGGCTGTCTCCATGCAAGGAATATCTCCGCCGCTACTGACTGTTTTAGAGACCACTCATATGGCATCAGAATAGCCCGACTCAATCTGTCCTCTAAAATGTTGGAGCATCCCAGGATGTGCTTTGCGATCATAAACCGACCAGTGGAAATTGTCCACTCCCACACTTTCATGGCCTTGCAACATAGGGGATAAAATCTGGATCCCCCCTGCTTGTTGATATACCAGACAACCATGTTGTCTGACTGAATTGCAATCATACCCAGAGGAAGAACAGTGTGGAAGGCCTTCAATGCTAAAAGGACTGCCCTCATCTCCAGAACATTTATGTGCAACTTGGTCTCTATCTGGGACCACATGCTTTGGACCATCCTTCCTAAAAAGTGTCCCCCCACCCGAGTTGGGAGGCGTCCATGTTCACTGTGGCTTGGGCTGGAGATGACACGAAAAGGCGTCCCGCTGCAACATCCAGTGAGTGGAGCCACCAAAGAAGAGGTGTCCTGCAGGTGTGACTGATCCTTATCAGAAATTCCATGGGCAGGTCTAGCCAAGACCATTGGACAGCTAGAGTCCATTGAAAGACCTGCATGTGAAGGCTTGCACAAGGGAGAATAGAGATCACGGCAGCCATGGAGCCCAGGGCCTGGAGGACATCGCTCGCCTTTGGAAATTTGAGGTCCACGATTAGAGCGATGTGGTACCTGAGGTGTAAGATCCTGTCTGACGTTAAGAAGACTTTTAGCTGCAAAGTGTCTAGCAGTGCCCCGATAAAATCTAGAACTTGTACTGGTTGCAAAAGGGATTTGTGAACACTGACTGTAATCCCCAGCCGATCTGCCAAGAGAAGAAAGTAGTCTCGGGCCAGACAAACAAGATGCTTGGTGGACACAGCGAAGAGCCAGTCGTCCAGGTAAGGAAATACCTGAATTTCCTGAAGCCTCAGGTGAGCTGCTACTACTGCCATTACCTTGGTAAACACCCTGAAGGCTGTGGTGAGACCAAAGGGTAGAGCTCTGAACTGGAAGTGACTGGCTCCCAGCCGGAAGTGAAGAAACCTCCTGGAAATTCTGTGGACCTTGATATGGTAGTAAGCATCCTGGAGGTGTAACGTGCACATCCAGTCGCACTCTTGGAGATAAGGTAGAATGGACTGTAGGATGACCATCCAGAACTTTTGTTTGGCGACAGACAGGTTCAAGGTTGACAGGTCCAAAATGGGCCTGAGGTCCCCCATCTTTTTTGGCACTAAAGAACTTGGAGTAAACGCCTAATCCAGACTGCGCGAGGGAGACCGGTTTGATAGCTCATTTGTGAAGCAGCTTTGAAGCCTCTAGAGCTGCAGCCTCCCTGTGAGCGGGTGGGACATCCGGGAGGCGTCTTGTAGCACTTGACGGGGCAACAGATGGGATAGTGTAGCCTCTGGATATTATTTGTAGCACCCAATGATTTGCAGTTATGGACCCCCATGCCACTGGGTGCAAGGACAATCTCCCCCCAACTGTCCCCAGAGTAGGATAGTCAGGCAACCCCTCAAGGCTGCTGCGTGGGCCTGTCAGAAAAAGGTTCCCTAGATCCGAAATTCCTGAGACCCCTTCTACCTCTGGGTCAGCATCGATCCTGTCCTCCTCTGTCTCTGGGGGAAGAGTTTTCCTGAAACTCCCGGGAAAACTGAGATTTCCGGAACCACATCTTCTTTTGCCCTCTTTGGTTCCTAGAAAAGGACCACTGAGGGTTAGAAAAGGGGATCCCAACAGCAGACAAAGTCTTCCCGTCTTTTTCGCTCTGGACAAGAGTGTCACGTACTGTCTTCCCGAAAAGGGAGGAACCATCGTAGGGAGCACTAGTAAACGACGCCTTGAAAGGGTCAGCAAACTGACACAACCTGAGCCAGGAGTGTCGCCTCATGGCTACGCCTGTCCCAGCTGCCCTAGCTGCTCCTTCCGTGGAGTGGGAAAGGAGGTGCATGGATGTGTTTGATACCGACTTCAGAGTCGACATTTTCACAGAGAACAGTTGTTTGTCCTGCTGCGATAAATACTCTGGGGGAGACTCACCGAATTCCGAGACAAGGTCTAACTGCAGCCGTATAACATGTGCTAAATAGTTCAGCGCATGGATGGAAAAGGTCACTGACGAATAAACGCGCTTCCCAAACCTATCCAGCGAACTGGACTCCTTGTCCAAAGGGTGAACTGAGGAACTCTCTTGCACCAGTTCCTTCTTGGTGGCTGCTGCGACCACCATAGTGTCAACAGGGGCTCCTTTAGACCAAGGTTGTCTGTCGGTGGGAGGAGAAAGAATCTTGTCAGGGCATTTGGGGATGGGCTCTATGTTGTCAGGCTCCTTCCATGCCTGTGTGGTGATAAGGTCGACCAAGGTGTCCGCTGGCAGGGACACCCAGGAAGTAGATGGGCCCGTGCCAAAAGCCTACAGGAACACAAACTCATCTGTAGAAGGTTTTGGGGCTGACCAACCTCCCCTCTGGTGGATGATCTCCATGATGTCTTCAAAGGAGACATCTTCGGGAGGTGACCTGGGGGAACCTTTCCCCTTCATCTAAATCTGTGTCCGTAGTAAGGGACTCAGGGAAGTCCAAGTGCCTCCTTGTGCACTTGAGCTTATGGGGGCCCTCTTCAGTGGGACTCTCTGAAGAGGACTCATGAGCGGTGGGGGGGGGGGGGTTCTTCAAGGGGAATAACCTGGGGGCTTCTCTGGCACGGGCCGTCCCTGAGACAGGATGAAGGGAGTCATCGCCAAATCCAGTGGAGTCTGGGTGGAATCCAAGGAGATGGGCAGAGGTCTCAATTCCTGGGAGAGAACCCTCTCCACCACTTCAAATGCGAAAGGAGAGCGCACCTCCTTGGCACCCAGAAAGGAAGAAGCTCTCCCTGGGTCTGAAGCGGGGATCAGAGCTGAAGTGAGGGTAGCCTGAACTCCAAGGGAACGGTTTGAAGATGGATCCATTCCCTCAGGTCCGACTCCCTGTCCATGGCTCCGAGAGTCACTCAGATCTGATCTAGCCGGATCCGAGGAACTCAAGATAACAGCCAGAATCGAGGTTGGAGGAACCGTTGGCACCGAGCTACCAGCTCCAAAGAGTCTCGGATCCAAAAACCCTGAAGCAGCCGCACGGATCGAGGAAGGAGAAATGGGTCAGAAGAATGGCATGGAGGGGCCTGGCAAGACTCCCATCTGTATTTGGGTTTGAATGAATCTCCGCATCATCCTGTCCATGTCCAAGTCTGATAGGCTCAGAGTCGATCGCGAAGAGGCGACCGACTCGGATCTGGCTGCTCTGCGAAGCAATGTGCGAGGAAGGCCTCAGATCGGAAGATTCCATCGGCTCCAGTGAGAAACGGGGTGAGCGGAGCCTAGGAGAAGCTGGCCTCAAAGTCTTGGATGGTGGACTAGGGAAGGGTTCCCTATCCAGAGATCTCTTGCGGGGCCTATCCCTCTTCCTCTCTTTGTCTTCCTTGCATCTTTCTTTGTCCTTTTCTTTTTCCTCCCCCACACCAGTACAAGCGGGAGTCTGAGTCCCTGTCTGAGTTGGTGGTTGGGCGGGAGTACCATAGACCGAGGCTGTGGCAGAATCCAGCATGGAGGCAGGGAGAAGACCATTGGCAACCAATTTGGCCTTCCTATCCCTGAGGGCTCTCGGGTTGAAGCCTGCACAATTTGTACATTGGATGGATAAATGGGGCACTCCCAAACAGATTACACACAGAGTGTGACCATCAGCCGGTGAGAGCTTATGGCCACACTCTGTGAAGTTTTTGAAAACTAACTTAGGCTGATCAGCCATAGCCTAAAACTAACCGCTACTTCCTAAAGAGGAAACACAACACACTAACACACACTGAAGGGAAGTGGGCCGAGAAACTACTCTTAATAAATAAACTTTTTTTTTTTTTGGGCTACAACCAACAAACAGTGTACACTAAAACGGGGAGGGAGAGAAAACTAATGACTACTTTCACACAGAATATAGAAATAAACACACTTACAATCCCTGAAGCTCAGAGCAAAGAAGACCACGATGCTCACTATGGCACGGCAAATGAGATCTGAGGGAAGATAGGAAATGGTGGTGTATTATGGGTAGGGGGAGGAGCTAGGAGCTCAGAGCAGATGCTAGAAAATAAGTTGCCGGCTCGGATCCGATATGGATATGAATACCCACAGGTTGCAGATAAAATTAAGTTAACTACTTCAGATGTATATATACCTATTCCAGGGTTACACAACAGTGCAGAAAATGAAAAACTCAATCACTGACAAAAGTTATTTTGCAGTATTTTTTTCACCAAAGTAATTGTTTTTTTGAAGTGGATTCAGTCGATCGACTAGCTCCTCTTTTCATAAAGAAAAACAAAAATGTCAGCTACAAACCTAATTTTATGAAAACAGTATCAGTCACAGATCTGGAGGTTTTTAACATTTTGATTAGCACCTAACTCACCAAAGATATTTCTTCAAAGTGGCTTATAATTTAACAGCAGCCATTTTCTGATCTGTGGCTTTTTTCATGTAGAATGACATTTTGTGCAATCTTTCTTTAGTCATGGACTAAAAACCATCATTATCATAAAGTAAGCTGATATGATCATATTGAAAAATGTATATAATTTTGAAAAAGCAAACATTTTAAGAAAAAGCATTGCCGGTTGTAAACACAAACTATTCACATGGTAGTTTTCAACACTTTCATACAGAGCATATATTTTAATAAGTGTCCTGCATAACATCACATTTTCAAAATGGTATCCAACAACAGGTGCTTCTGTACCGGAATTACTGAAATCTGGCTTCACTATGTAGAAAACCTTTCCTCTGGCATATGGGTGGGGGAAATCTCACTAAGCCACCTCAGATGCCATGAGGATGACCTACAGAAGATTATTTCCCCCATCTCAACAACCCGCTTCTGCAGAAGTACTGGGAAAAGAGGAACAGTGGAATACAACACACAGGGATGATGCCTTGGCTACCATTTTAGCTTTACAAGAAAAAGAGGCTAATGAGAAATCTTAGCAGGTGCTGCTGAAGACCTACTTTTGTAGTGAGTATTTTCATTACTGTGTACACTAAGTTTGGTTGTGGCAGTGCCATGTAATTCCTCAGACCTAAAGACACAGGGAGAATGAAATTTACAATGGAAAGGGAACAGAAAGCCAAAGAATCCATTAGTACAAAAGCTCTTGTAGCACTGACTTGACCTCCTCATGGAAGCAGTATCCAAACAGTAATGTGAACTAGGAACAAGGCTGCAACAACAAATGCACTCACTGTTAATCCTACTCAGGTGAGATGCCCATGCACTACACTGAAAAGATGAATCTAGATTTGTTATGGAAAAATAAATTACATCCTTAAAGGCCCCCCTTTCTGCCCTTGAAAAAGATTTCTGTTTCACTTTATTCCACCTTTATGAAAGAGATAGATACTAATAATAATAATTATAAGGAAAACTGTACTAAATTGAGAAAATATTACTCTTCTTCCAATGGAAGATGCACAAAAACAAAAATGAAGTTGTACTAAAGGTTAAACAAATTTAAAACACGCCTACTAAGCTTAAACAACTTTAAAATTAAAAAAAATATATAACTGAACTGGCTTTATGTCCTACTTACAGTACACTCTCAATCATGGCTCTGTAGCAGGTATCATTGTCTGGTATGGAAATTGCTCTCAAGCTGATCGGAAGACACTGGATAAGACTGTTAGTTAAACAGGCCACAAAAATCACTGGCCCCAACCTTCAATCCCTACAGGACGTATATTCAAACAGATGCTATAGTAGAGTCCGAAAACTATTGAGGGATATACACAATCCGGCTTATGGACTGTTCCACCTCCTGCCAACAAGAAGCGCTACAGAAGCATTAGATGCAGGACATCCAGATTCCATAGCAGCTTCTTCCCACATGCTATCAGACCGCTGAACAACAAATCCATAGCCTAACCCGCTAAATGGGTAAAACATTATTTATGTGCAATATGTCATTGTTATTTACATAACTCTACATAGCTCACTTTACACGTCTTTATCTCCACTATGAAAACTAAACTAAGTTTACAGCATATACGGGTGGTGGGTAAGTTTTTTTTTGCATGTGTGCCTCTATTTATTTATAGCACTTCTTCTTCTTTTGGCTGCTCCCGTTAGGGGTCACCACAGCAGATCAACTGTTTCCATTTCTTCCTGTCCTCTGCATCTTGCTCTGTCACACCAACCACCTGCATGTTCTCTCTCACCACATCCATAAACCTTATTAGGCCTCCCTCTTTTCCTGTTACTTGGCAGCTTCATCCTTGGCATCTTTTCCCCAATATACTCTGCATCCCTCCTCAGCACATGTCCAAACCAACGTAATTTTGACTCTCTGGCTTTGTCTCCAAACCTTCCAAACTGTAGTGCTCCTGTGGGTTGAAAGGGGGGTCCTACATGTAGACCGTTAGACTTGCATGTAGGCCAGGCCCAGGTAGGTTAGCTATGTTGAGAGTGGAGACTGATGAATAGAATGACTATGTCCCCACAGGTAGGCCATGGTGTGATATTTAGCAAGGAGACTGGGGGGGCAGGTGGGTGGGACTGAATACTGCAACATGGAAGAGAAGGACATCTAAGATTATGGTAAGCACAACTATTCTATGTCCTTCTGTTCTCATGTTGCAGTATTCATAACAGTAGGGAGAGTACTAGAGCTTTAGGTATGAACCTGGTTGAGGAGTGGTTTCCTTGGTCAACCAGGCCTTGGAGGACTGACTTGCCAAAACCTGCTGTTGCTCTGGAGGCCATGTACAGCTTGTAATGTTTGGTGAAGTTGTGGACCGAGGTCCAGGTGGCTGCTTCTAAAATGGAGGTGAAGTCAATGCCTCTGAAAAGGGCAGTAGAGGAGGCAGCTGCCCTGGTAGAGTGAGGTTTAACATGGCCCTGCAAGGATTTTCCATGATAGGAGTAGCACAAGGTAATGGATTTAGAGATCCAAGAGGAAATGGTCTGTTTGGACACTGCCTTCCCTAGGGCTCTGGGATGGAAGGAGATGAATAATTGGTCAGATTTTCTAACAGATTTGGTTTTGTCCAAGTAGTACCTAAGTTGCCCATGTACAGCCAAGGAATGAAGAGTCCTCTCTGAGGAGTTTTGTGGATGAGGGTAGAAAACTGATAGCTTAATGGTTTGATTTAATGAGAGTTCATTAACTACCTTGGGCATGAAGGAAGGGTTGGTCCTGAGAGCAACTCTGTACTTGTGGAAAACAAGATAAGGAGAGGGAGCCATAAGGGCTTGTATCTCTGAAACCCTCTTGGTGGGAGGTAAGGGCAACTAGCAGAACTGTTTTAAGGGAGCATAGTTTTAGGGAAACTGAGTGAGCTGGTTCAAAAAGAGGTAATGTTAGTTTTTCTAGTACAAAATTGAGGTTCCAAGGAGGGGGAATAGGCTTTCTGGGTGGTCTGACATGAAGGACTCCTTTCAGAAAAAGTTTGACTTCCAGTCTGGATGCTAGTGGAGGTGATATGGGCAGACAAGCAGAAATGTCAGATGAGTGAACTTTGAAGAGTAAGTCCTGAGTGAAATAGCTCACACAAATAGGATAGTACCATTGGTATAGGTGTAGTAAGGGGGCCCTGGTTTTTCCTTTGACACCACCTGGAGAATCTGCAACACTTTGATACATAGTTTCTCCTAGTACTAGGTTTTCTGGCCAACTGCAGAACACTGATTATGTCCTCTGAATATAGGTGTCTGTAAGGGATTAGAACCCTATTACCCATACAGTCAATTTCAGGTTGTTCACCTATGAGTGGAGTAGGGATCCCTTGTCCTGTGTGAGCAGGTCTAGGCAGTGGGGTAACCTGTGGTGATTGCCCTTGGCTAGTAAGTGGAGGAGGGGAAACCAATGCTGGCTTGGCCAAAACAGGGTCACCAGTAGGATTTTGGGTTTGTCCTTCTGAATTTTCAGAAGGACTTTCCGAATTAGTGTGAAAGGAGGCAAGGAGTAAAGGTACATTCCCTCTCAAGAAAAGGAGAATGCGTCCACTTTCCAAGCTTGTGGATGTGGATCCCTTGTGCAGAAGCTGGGTATCTGTTTGTTCTGGGGGGAGGCAAAGAGAACTGCTTGTGGAATACCCCACCTGTGTATCAGGTCCAGGAAAACCTCTCTCTGAAGCATCCATTCGTACGAGGGGGCCGAGGTTCTGCTGAGTTTGTCTGCCATAATATTCGCTGTTGAGGGGATATACACTGCTACCAGATGGACCTGGAAAGAAGATGCTAACTTCCAGATCTGGATGGCCAGGCTGCATAGGGGGTAGAACCCTGTCCCTCCTTGCTTGCTGATGTACCACAGGCAATCATATTGTCTGCGATTACTTTCAGGATTCCTGGCAGGAGGGTAGACTTGAAGGTTAGGAGAGCTAATAGTAATGCCCTCATTTCCTCCATGTTGATGTGGTCCTTTTGTCTTACAGTGGACCATTTGCCTTGTACTGAGAATTCTTTCTGGTTTGTTAGGAGCACTGCTCCCCACCCCAGGTCTGATGCATCTCTGGAAACCTGTTGTTGAGGGTGGGGGTGGAACTTGTAGGTGGGTTCCTAGGTTCAGGTGTAGTGCTCACACCCACCACTGGATTTCCGTTTTTAAGCACAGAAGAAAGAGGAGGGGCGAGTCCCATGGGTTGGGATTGCTGGCTCCATAGGTTTAATACCCACTTAATTTTTCACATGCGGAGTCTTGTCAGAGGTAACATGGGTATCAGAGATGCCATGTGGCCTAACATTCTCAGGAATTTCTGAGCTGTCAAGGAGGTGTGGGTGAGTATCCGAGTAAAGTATAGACAAACGTCTTTGATCCTCTGGTTGGGGATGACTGCTTTCATGCTGTTCTGATCCTGCACCCCAAGAAAACCAAGTCCTGAGAGCGGGGTCAGGTGAGATTTTTCTAGATTTAGGGAGAGCCCTAGATGAGTCAGGGTGGAAGACACCTGTTTTAGGTGAAGAAGAACTTGGTAGTCTTGATGTAGGATGAGCAGGTCATCTAGGTATGGGTATATCTGTATACTCTGGGTCCTGCAGTGAGCAATGAAGGAGGCTAGACACTGTGAACACCTGAGGGGCCATGGAGAGACCAAAGGGCAAGGCAGAGAATTGAAAATGACAGGAGCCTATAGCAAAGCGAAGTTATTTCCTGTAATTTGGATGGATAGGAATGTGGAGATAGGCATCCTTCAAATCCAAGGCTACCATGAATGCTTGTGGGGGTATGAGTGGCAAAAGAAGGGGTAAGGTAATCATTTTGAAGCTAGGAACTTTGAGGAAGAGGTTTAGAAACGATAAGTCTAGGATTAGCATCCAAGGGTCATCTTTCCTTGGTTCAAGAAACATCCTGGAATAAAAGCCTGTGTTTCTTTGTGGAATGGGTACCCTATGGTACCCTGAGACAAGAGTTGTTGAGTGATGGTAGGAATTAGGTGGATTTGGTTTTTTGGTGGTTGGGAAATACTTTGGAAAGGTGAAAGCATTCATCAAGTCATGAAATATCCTCTCTGAATGACGGAGAGGACCCATTGTTCTGTTTTGATTATCCACCAGGAGAGTAGGGAGAGGGTGAGATGAAGGGATAAGGGTGTGTTTGGGTCCAAAGTAGTTGAGTCACAGTGGAGGTGGTCTGGATTGGTCCAACCAGCTATGAAAGGATGAAGTAGAGGAGTTGGTTGGAAATCTGGGAGTAGATTATTTTCTGGGTTGTCTACATCCTTTAGATTGAGGAGCTGTGTGAAAGGACTGCCGCCTAACAAAGGAGGGCTTCTGTGGGTAGTTTCTATGGTATCCTGGAATAGGGGATACAAGGAGGTGTTTGAGATTTTGTAGTTCCTTTCCCTTTTCTTGAAGGGATTTGAGGAGCTCAGCAGAAGCCTGTCCAAAGAGGGCCTTACTGCCCAAGGGTGCATCACGTAACTGTCTGTAAATCCATGGGAAGAGGTTGATACCTTACCCAGGAGTATCACCTTAGAACAGATCTTGAGGCAGCTGATTTAGATGAAGCTTCCACAGCATCATAACTGCACTTAATGGAGTTCTTAGTCACTTGGGATGCTGTGGAAAGCAGAGTGTTGACTTGGGCTTTTTATGGGACAATCTGGCACCTTGCTGAGGAGGATAGAGGCTTTGAATATGGTATCTAGGACATACCAAGCCATATGTGTTTGGTAGTTGAGAGCCCTTACAGCCAGAGTAGAGGAGGTATATACTTTCTTCTTTAGTCTGTCCATGAATTTGCTGCCTTTATTCATTGAGTAAAGGGCAGCAGAAGGTAACTGCCTTGAATTTTGTCAGCAGATACAGCTATTACAGTTGGGTCTGGCTGGAGGGTTTCTAAAGAACTGGGTGTCCTGGGGAACCTTATAAAAATGGTCTTTAGTGTTCAGACGCTGGTGGTTGCGAGTCAGGAGACTGAGAACAGCCAAGAAAGCATCCTGGAAGGCAGGTAATAAAGGGGGTACAGCAGAGGGGGGTGGTTGCTCCATTTGTAGGAGTCAGAGACCTCTGTTGCCTGCCACTTAAAATGTTCCCTCATGAGGGAGATAGTGTCCCCAAAGGTAAATTCTTCTCCTGGGGACTCAGGAGAGATGAAGTCCTCTTCCTCTGGAGTAATGAAATCCTTGGGGATTATTTGGGTTTCATAACTCCTCAGAAGGCAAGTAGTCTTCCTCAGATACCTGCAAGGGTGGCTGAGGTGAGAGTAGGGGGGAGTTGTGTCTGCAAGGCCTGAAATGCCTTAAAGAGACTTTGTCAGAACACTTCCCAACCAAGAACTGGTTGAGGCTCTGGGTGTTTAGATTTTTGTTTTCTCTTCAAAAAAGTAGCCGGTGGAGAAAGCATCGAGGCGGACATCTGTTTGGTAAGAAGAGAAGGAGCAGGGCCCTCTGGTTGAGTGAGTCGTGGTTCCCCTCCTCCATCAGGATTTGATGGCGGATTAGCCTCAGCAGACGTACACGCTGTTTCCGGCATTCCAGCTTCCATTAAGGTTCTCAGACCTGCTTTGGAAATGGCCATCTGAGAGGATTCCGGGCTTTGTGCCTCAAGAACCTGCTCGGATGCCTGAGGTGCAGCTTGAGATTCTGCCCTAATTTTCTTGGCCTTCTTCCTCGGCAGCGGGGTCTACTCCTCCTTCCATACGAGCGCTAAGCGACATAGCCTTTGATTTTCTAAATGCAACTTTAGTGCTGCCAGGCAGGTGCAGAGTGTTTTGGGGATGAAAGATTTGCAAATGGGGCAAGACATATGGTTGTGGGCCTTGCCTAATCAAAATACGCACTTCTTGTGCATGTCCTTGTGAGGAATTTGTCTCCCACAAGCGCACTTCCCCTTTCTAGCTGACATGCAAGTCTAAACTGTAATCAAAAACAAGGAAAAAAACCCAACAGGACATTTATCTGCATCTGTCGAAGAAGCAGTTGTCTGGTCTTGAACAGAATCAAAACCAGTCATCTGAAGAAACGCGATCTGCTTACTGCACTGGCAAACAGGAGTCCGATGTTCACTGTGGCAGAAAAATTCTGATGAGTACATCAATTTTATACCAAATGTCGGTTTATGGTCCTCGTAAGGGACATCACACGTACCCTCCTGGAACAAAGATTTTGGTATACTGGCCAGACTGTGGCGCTGCAGGCAGCAACCTCCCTACTGTTATGAATACTGCAACATGAGAATAGAAGAACATCACAGGTTATAACAGAGTCGTCCCTGCATATACTGGACCTTCTTCAGAACCATCACATAAAACACAGCAGCGATCAATTTAAATAGCTCCTCAGTATAGGTCACATGTTGAAAATCACCAATCATGAACTTTGTACTTTAAAAATATATAATTTCTGAAGAAATCCCATATATCTTGGTATAAAAGCACCAAAATAGAAGTTATGTTCTTACCATAACGTTCCATGTTAGTTGTCTTCTTCTCGCCTTCTTCTTGCTGGATGGGTTCGGAGCCGACCTCGGCTCCGACTCGGCCACTCTAAAAGCTCAAGAGTTGGTTCCACCGGCTCGAGGCTCCCCTTATATCCCACAATGCTAGGCGAGAGTTACCTCAGATCTCGTTTGTAAGCTAACCCCAGCTTATAAAAGTAACAGACTAACTGTAAAAAAGAGTCCACCTCTAACAACAGGAAGAAAGAAGGGTGACTTACATCCTGAACCAGGAAATATGCATAATAGCATATGTCTAAGAAAGAGGTGGTAGAAAGAGAGGTCACAATCACAACTCCTCTAGGTCTGTCCAGGCCAGGTGGAAGGAGGGTGGGGCGAAGAAGAAGGCGAGAAGAAGACAACTAACATGGAACGTTATGGTAAGAACATAACTTCTATATGTTAAGTTGTCTATCTCGCCTTCATTCTTGCTGGATGGGACCGCGTCCCTAGCACCTTGTCCCGGGTGGCCTAACGGAACAGACTCCTGAGAACAGTGGAACCAAAGTTAGCTCTATGCCTAGAAGCTAAATCCAACTTATAATGAGAAATGAAAGTGTGAGGAGTAGCCCAAGTAGCCGCTGCACAAATGGTGTCAATAGGCAGTCTGTCTTGGAAAGCTAAAGAAGTAGCCAAAGCTCTGGTGGAATGAGCCTTAGGTTTATCAGGCAGCTTTTGATGTCTAATCTCATATACAAGGGAAATCAATGATGTTAGCCATCTGGATAATGATACCTTTGAAACTGAAAGTCCCTTTCTGCTCTCCGCATAGGAGACAAACAGCTGATCAGATTTTCTGAACTGTTTAGTTCTATCCAAGTAGTACCTCAATTGACGGTGAACATCCAGGCAGTGTAATTTTTGTTCCGACCTATT
Organism: Protopterus annectens; assembly: GCF_019279795.1. Lineage (NCBI taxonomy): Eukaryota > Metazoa > Chordata > Ceratodontiformes > Protopteridae > Protopterus > Protopterus annectens. The sequence goes on along the minus strand of NC_056748.1, from coordinate 1,142,935,478 downwards.
GGAGTATTCTGGAAAAAAGACTGGTAGATCAATGGATAGATTCAGATTTGATGTCGAGACCACTTTAGGCAAAAAGGACGGGTTAGTTCATAAGGATACTCTGTCCTTATGAAACAAAAGATAAGGAGGACGACAGCTGAGTGCTTGAAGCTCTGAAACTCTTCTAGCTGATGTAATAGCTACCAGAAAAAGAGTTTTCCATGATAACAATTTTAAAGAACAGGAAGCTGCAGGTTCGAAGGGGAAGAATCAAAGAAGCAAGAACTAAATTTAGGTCCCAAGGAGAAGGAGGATTTCTTATAGGAGGTCTGAGAAGAAAAACTCCTTTCAAAAAGGCTTTGCAGAGTTTGTGGGACATTAGGGCAGATTCAGAAATACCCACATGAAAGTTAGAAATAGCTGCCAATTGAACTTTAAGTGTAGAGGAGATGAACCTGCATGGAAGAGTTCAGCTAGAAAATCAAGGACTAGTTGGATGGAAGCGGTGAAAGGATCTATGTCCTTTCCTTGTGCCCAATATGAGAAGCGTTTCCACTTACTCAAATAAATCCTCCGAGTGGAAGATTGATGGGAAGCTATCAATATATCTCTAACAGAGTGAGATAATTGAGGAAGCCTGGCTAAGGTTGGAACTGGAGGAACCAAGCAGTGAGGTTCAGAGAGGGGAGGGAGCGATGAAACTGACCCGACTGATGGATCAAAAGATCTGGAACTAGGTCCAGATTCCACGGTCGCTCCAAGAGAAAACGATGTAGAAAGGGGAACCACACTTGTCGAGGCCAGTAAGGAGCAATGAGGATCAATGAGGCCTTCTGAGCGATAGCTTTCTGTATTACTTGAGAGATCAGTGGGAAAGGAGGAAATGCATACAGAAGTCCCGGGGCCAAACTTGGACTAGAGCGTCTCTGCTGGGTTGGCCTGGTAAAGGGAATAGAGTGAAATATTCTCTGCACTTGCTGTTTTGGGGAGTAGCAAAAAGATCGCAGCAAGGCTGACCCCACTTGAGAAAAATTTCTCTCACTACAGAGTCTTTCAGAGACCACTCGTGAGGCATGAGAATAGCTCTGCTCAACTTGTCCGCAATATGATTGGACTTCCGGGATGTGCGTTGCTATCAGAAACGCTGAGAAGAAATCGCCCATTGCCACAGTCTGAGTGCTTCTCGACACAGGGGGTATGATCTGGTTCCGCCTTGTTTGTTGATGTACCACACTACAGACATATTGTCTGTCTGGATTGCAATTGTTCCCAAGGGAAGAGAGTCTTGAAGGGCTTGCAACGCTAAAAGCACTGCTCTCATCTCCAGAACATTTATGTGCAAGTGGCATTCGTTTGGTTGCCATGTGCCCTGGACTGTCCTGCCCTGATAATGCCCCCCCCACCCGATCAGGGAGGCATCCGTTGTCAGTGTAGCAACCGGAGGAGGTGGAACAAAGGGTCTTCCCGACAGGAGATGGGGGGAAGACATCCACCACATGAGATGCTTTTGCACGCTTGCGTGATCACAATGGTGTGAGACATTGGAAGTTCCTGGTATGACCATTGAGTAAAAGCATCCACTGAAGGATCCGCATGTGGTATCTGGCTAATGGAAGGAGAGGTATGGCGCTGCCATAATTCCCAACACCTTTAGAACTAACCTGGCTTTGATTCTGTTGTTGTTGAGAAGGAGTGATACCAATTTGTGAATGTCTGATATCCTCTGATGTGTTAGCCTTGCAGACATGTTTATCGTATCTAGATTTAGCCTATGTAGGTAATAGTGCGACAAGGCGACAAAACAGACTTTTCGCAATTTATTGAAATACCCAGCTTTTGACAAACGCGAAAAGTGTAATCTCTGGCCATCAGAAGGAGATGCTTGGTGGGAGCTGTGAGTAGCCAGTCGTCCAAATATGGAAACACCTGGAATCCTTGTCGTCTCAGGTGAGAAGCTACCACTGCCATGCATTTGGTAAACACCCGGGGGCCAGTGGTGAGACCAAAGGGCAGGGCCCTGAACTGAAAATGACTGGTTCCCAGCCTGAAGCGGAGGAATCTTCTGGAGCGTCTGTTCATCTTTATGTGATAGGACGCATCCCGAAGGTCTATAGAGCACATCCAGTTTCCTTTGCCCAAAAGGGGAAGGATGGATTGCAGCGTGACCATCCGAAATCTTGTTTTCTTGACTGATTTGTTCAAGACACTGAGATCCAAAATTGGTCTCCAGTCCCCTGTTTTCTTTGGAACTAAAAAGAACCATGAGTAGCAGCCGGATCCTAGCAGGTGTGCAGGAACAGGCTGAATTGCTCTTTTGCAAGCAGTTTTGAAATTTCCAAAGCTGCTAGATCCCTTTGAGCGGTGGAACATCTGGAAGGGATTTTTGACTGATTTGGAAAGCGAAGAAAGGGGATAGAATAGCCTTCGGAAATGATGGACTGTACCCATTTGTCTTGAGTCAGGGATAGCCAGGCTTCTGGGTACAGTGACAATCTTCCCCCGACTGCCTCCGAAGATGGGCAGTCGGGCAACACCTCAGGGATGCTGAAAGGGCTTGTCAGGGAAGGCTTCCCGATTGCCCTGGTTCTGCGGACCCCCCCTGCCCCTAGGGCGTCTACCATTGTTATTCCCACCTCTGCCTCTGGTGGGAAAACGACTCTGTGCGTCAGGCGAAGTCCCTTGAGATTGTTTACGGAACCACATCTTTCCACCCTTCTGGCCTTTGGGGTAAGGTCTGGAAGGAGTAGAAAAACGGACTCCGACGGCAGAAAGGGTCTTGCCATCAGTCTCGCACCTAGTCAAGGTTTCTTTCACTTGAGGACCAAAGAGAGATGATCCATCAAAAGGGGAGTTCGTGAAAGACGTCTTGAAAGGGTCCGCAAAATTGCATAGCCGCATCCAGGCATGCCTACGTAAGGCCACACCTGTCCCTGCGGCTCTGCTCGCTCCATCAGCCGCGTAAGAAAGAAGGCGCATGGAGGAGTTGGTTATGGAATTAAGGGTAGCCAGCTGCGTGTTCATCTTATCTTGGAAACCTGCAGCTGTAGGATCCTTTAACATTTCACTCGCTTCCTTGATCAAGTCCCTTTGAAGACGAGTAAAATGGCACAGGTAGTTCAGCGAACGCATGGTAAATGTCGCTGAGGAGAACATCCGCTTCCCGTACCTATCCATGGACCTAGATTCCTTGTTAGGTGGATGGACAGGTACTGAAGGATCAGCTAGCTCCTTCTTTGTGGCAGCAGCTACCACCATAGCATCCACAGAAACTCCTTTTGTTAAAAATTGTTTGTCTGCTGGAGCTGTTATGAATTTAGAGGGTCTCCTGGGAGTGGGGTCCACTGAATCAGGAGCCGTCCATGCCTTCTTAGCAACCACCTGCATGAGGGGGTCAAAGGGGGGGGGACACCCAGGAGGTGGAAGGACGAGTGCCAAACGCCTCAAGATACACAGATTCGTCCTCCGAAGGGTTGAGGGCTGGCCAATTTCCCCTCTGTTTCAGGATCTCCAGAATGTCTGCAAATGAGACATCTTCAGAAGGGGAACGGGGGGAACCCTCAGAATCATCCAAATCTGTGTCTGACGTGATGGACTCAGGTGAGTCAATGTGTTTCCTCTTACACTTCCTCTTCCGAGGGGGCTCTTCTGCCAAATCAGGAGAGGCCTCGGAAGAGGATGAAATCCCCACAGGGGGCTCCTGAGGAGCTGGCTCTCTGCGGTCCGGGATGAGGGAGTGAGTCGACTTAGCCTGAGGCACCATAGAGGGAGGGGCGGACGGAGCCGACTGTGGAGTAGAGCCAGGCTCTAACACACTCCGCATGACCTCGAATGCACCCCTGTCAGGCAGAGCCAGAGGTCCCCGCTCCGAGAAGCTAAGAACCCCCCTCGACACCGACAGTGATGGCTCCGAGGCCGATGTCGGAGCCGAACTCACCAGCGCCGAAGCACCGAGAGGGAGAGGGGGGTCGGACAAGGGTCCGATGCCACTCACCCCCTCGGAGCAGACGAGGGAAGTCCGGCGCCGAGATGCTTCCAAGGAAGAAAACGGAGCCGACGACGGAGCCGAAGACAATTGTATCGGCTCCGACGCAATCACAGTCTCGGTTCCGACACGACCCGGCTCCGAGCTCAAGAGAGTCGAAGGAGGAATATGTTGATGGACCGGGGCAGGCATCGACTGATGAGTCGGGCTCTGAAGCATCTGGGCCAGTGCCTCGGACTTAAGTAGTCGACTCACTACCCTCTGAAGGTCATGATCCGACAGCCTTGATGACCTAGAGGAGTGAGATCTTTGGCTCCGTTCAGACAGCAGGGGAGATCCTGGAGCCGAATGAACGGAGCCAAGAGATGGTGACCTGGACCTCTTCCTAGTTGTCGGCTCCGAAGGTCTGGTCGGAGCCGACACGGGAACTACTACCTCGGCTCCGGCCGGAGCCGAGGGGCCACAGAAACTGTGGACTGAGACTTATCGGCTCCAGCCGGAGCCGATGAAGGCAAAGGTTGAGAAACCTTAGGTCTCGGCTCAGTTGCCGGAGCCGAAGACCTAGATGCCTTAGAGGGCTTCCCTGTTGAAACAGACAGGGAATCCTCTGGCTTGAGTAAGCCTCAAAGAATCAATTTATTCTTTCTTTCCTGCAGGACCCTGGGGCTGAAGCCATGGCACACAGCACAGGAGTCCTGCAGGTGCAAAGGCCCCAGACAATAGACACAAGAAGTGTGAGCGTCTGTCAGAGACATTTTCTGACAGCACGCATCACACTTCTTGAATCCGGAGACCTTTGCTTCTTTAGACATTTTTATCTGAACAGGTGTACACAAACACGCACACAAACACACTAGTTACACCCTGTCAGGTTAATTATAATAAAAAACAGTACTAGTAATTTAAACTAAAATAATACACACACACTACACTAGGGAAGGAAAGGCCTATAGGCCCAAGGGAAGAACCAAAGGTTCTTGAGGAAAGAAACGGAAAATTTTTGGAAAGGAATAAAAAGTTTTATAAACTACACTAAACTAAGTAAATATATTAAATTAAAGGGGTTTTTAAAGACTAATTTCAACAAGAAATAGTACTCACCAAGAACCGGTAGAAACAACCAACCTCGAAGCTGTAGCGGCAAACGAGATCTGGGGTAACTCTCGCCTAGCATTGTGGGATATAAGGGGAGCCTCGAGCCGGTGGAACCAACTCTCGAGCTTTTAGAGTGGCCGAGTCGGAGCCGAGGTCGGCTCCGAACCCATCCAGCAAGAATGAAGGCGAGATAGACAACTTAACATCCTGTGTTAACAATAGTAAAAATGGTGTTTTTACAGATTTTTGGCCCCAAATCAATATTTTCTTGCAACTAGACAGTGGATACAGCGGATTGTTTTGGGCAGTACATGAGCCAGTTTGGTTATATATTTTTAAAGTCTACATTTCAAGAGGCTGCATTGACACACACAAATTTTAGTTTCAGAAAACCAAAAGTAAACTGTTTACAGGACAAAAGTAAAAGAAGCTGAATTATGTCTGCCTTTTCAATAAAATGCAATATGTGAAAGAAAAAGTCTGCACCACTGGCAGAGAGGGACAACACACAGACTATGGTCCAGCTGATTTGAGTTTGATTACCTGCTTAGGTGCTTGGTGACAATGACAGGGAAGATAGTCATGGTCTATCATATGTAGAAGGGAGTGTACATGCCCAGGAGTATACCATCCGATTTTCCTGAAGGAAACCAGAAGGTACTTCATGTGGGTGGGCAAAGATATCCTACTGTCAACTCCTTGAAGAAGTGAGAAACAGTGCAGTGTTGACCCCAAATGTATGCTTTACCCATGGGTTGTCACTGAAGTAGGCTCAAGGGGGCTAGGGCTCAAGAAAAATGCCAAACAACCCCGCTCTGTCTTAATGATACCCCCCCCTCCCCGATATTCCTTGCCTTCATTGATGGGAAAATGAATGGAATTATTGTTAAAGAGGAGGTCTGATCAGTACAGCACAAAATGTAATATTTAAGAAAATACATAAGTAAATAAATGTATTTGGCACTGAGAAAATGTATTACAGTTTAAAACAAACTGAAAAATGCTTCACAAAGTGTGTACAATGCTTTTTTGAGATGATGAGCTGGTCAAACATTGTGTCCTTATTTGTACTCTAGCTTACTGAATTGCACTATTTCCCCTTGGACATGAAACAAGACAATATCTTCCAAAATTTGAAAAAGCAAAGCAACAGCCACAGGAAATCCTCCGGTGAAATTATAAAAATAGACTCAAAAATGGAGCATGCTGTTAATCCAGAAAGCTCTACTGATATCAACTTGTACAAGTAGAGACAGTGTGTTAATTCAAGTAAAGGGAGTTACTACAATCTGCTTGCAAGAGTGTGCCATTGGATCAGAGCTCAATTTATTTGTCCCGATTCTGAAAATTATTATATAATAAGTGCACAGTTGATTTCTTTAATTAAAATAGAGACTAGTCAAGCTCTTAGCAAGTATATACTAAACATAATCTACCTATTTAAACATTTGAAACACCTTCTGGAAATTCTGTACTATCTGCATATTTGCTTATAAAGAAAATGCTTTAACTTGTTTACTTCAATTAAAGAATTTTATTATTCACCCTTGTTTTTTGTAGCCTCTCTCCCCTTCCAGTGCATGCAAACCATCTCTCCCTCTCAGTCAATATTCCCCTTTCACCACGGGTGAGGGTTGACCAAGAAAGTCGGTCACTTATGCCATCAGGGTTTTCCCCCTATTGTAACCCTAACCCATGTGCATGTCCAACAACATGCTCCAGGGTTTGAAATGCAATGAACACCGGAGGGGGCATATCACTCACCTATGCAAGTGAAGTAAACCATCAAGAAAGTTCTGCTCCCAGTGTGATTTCTGGTTTCCACTGAGTATACTAGCAAAAGACCATGCATCCTGGGCATGTGCTTCCATATCCTCACTGAAAACAAACAAGTCACCAACAACAATCACTCCTTTCTTCCCCTGCCACCTCCAACAGGTGTCAGTGTGACAAACAGAACACTGATTACCTTAGTCACAGTTATGCCCTTATCCAGCTATGCCAAACTAGCTGGTTATTATTCAACTGTAAATGCAAGTGGCTGACTATTTATTATTACTTTAGGAGTTTATTCATTTTACTAGTATATCTTCAACAATGTAGGGTCTGCACTGTGAAGGATGACTGCTCAGAGATAATGGATACCATTTAGATATTGAAAGATTGGCTAATTTGGGAGATAAACGTGTGTTCTTGTTTTGTTAGCTTTGTCTAACTGGTGGTAGTGATACATTCTGGAAAATATTCTGTGTGTGTGTGCAAAATAATCTAAGCCACACTTCACCTACTGCTGCTGATGTTGCACTGAAAGGCAACTCAGTACAGTCTGAGGTGGGTGAAATTCTGAGAAAGTAGTTATTTTAACACTAAACTGTAGCTTTATAGTGTAAATTCCATGTCAGTGTGGCCATTGCCCGAGGCAGTAGTGCACACTTATCATACACCCTTAAGGCCTTTGTTGAAACCAGAGCTAAAGACTCTGGAGAAATTCTGTGTCATTTTCTTTGCCAGATTTTTTTGAATTATTTCTCAGATGCCTTTTATGTCTGGGATCTTTCTAATCAACTTTGATTTGGCTGACTGAGCTGTTGTGTCTTTCGGCTTATCCCGGTTAGGGATCGCCACAGCGGAACTCCGGTCTGCTAATGTTTGGTACAGGATTTTTACGTGCCGAGTTACCAGCCCTGACGCACAACTTTCAACGAAGGCACGCCCATTCACGTATGCCTCCACATAGAAGACGCTCTAGCTGAGAATCGAACGGGACAACGTCTTGCTGTGAGGCGACAACGCTACCGCAGCACCTTCATATTTATTGTTGGGACTATGTGTTCTCTTACTGATCAGCCTCACTGATACTCTGTAAAATAAGCAGGGATAACTCAGATCAGTCAAATACTTTTTAAAAAAATCCTTAACCTGATGGACTTTTTAAACTATGGTAGAGATATTAGCGATCATCATTGGAAGATTTAGCCGTTTATCTTGGAACACCCTGTGCAGTGGTCCAAGTTTGATAGACTGGTACCCTGACCAGAACAGGTGGTTCTGTCATTTTTTTTTTTTTTTAATTCAAGATGAAAATATTATCCTGCCTGCCTATAAATACACTCTAATAGCTTCTTCAGTTAAACAGAACAAGGAAAAAAACAATATAGGCATCAGATATGCCAGTTTCATTATTGAATTACATTTGCTTCAACCCACTTTTCCTATTTTTATGTGGGGTCAGGGTGTCGCATCAACAATGACCATCATCTAGACCCAGCAATCTCATTGTCCTGCAATAGCAGTTTAAGAGAAGCATAACGTCTTTTGGTGGCCAGTTTCCTTTCTTCTCATCACCTTTATTATCTCACTGAGTTTAGGGTAATCAAATAGGGATGAACGTCGTTCCATCCTAATGTAAGTATCCCGATATATCTTTGCCTAGAGGTCTTACTCAGAAAGGGGAAAATTTGTGCAAACATCCTGAACATTTTCTGAACAGCCACTTCAAATTAAGATAAAGGCCACTACAAGGACCTAAACTCCGAGAAGGGAGCAGATGTTTGGGGAAATGAAAGAGATGAAGGCAGATATGGTCATAAAAATCAGCCTGGTAAGTTTATGATGAGAATTTTGATGGTGACTGAGGTATGAACAGCTGCACTGCCAGCAAGGGAGAAGTGGTCTGCCATGATGCTAAAACTAATGGCTGAAATGGCTGACAAATATTAGTTTATGTAAGATCAGGCAACGGGTCAAGGATCTAAGCTAGCTAAATGGAAATTCCTTTGTTGGCACAGATCAGGTAACCATTATTAGTAAAGTGAAGATTTCAAAGGGTCACACTAATGCGCTTTAAGGAGAAACTGTCAGTCTAATCAAAAGGAGGGCTGACAAGGGTCCACTGGACTGACATCTGTTGCCTCAACATCAGAATGTCTGATACTGGTGAAGGAACTGGTAAAAGGAAAACTGATAAATATTGATCACAGGAAGAGCCTTTGCACCTCTGTGTCTGAAGGACCAGCTTTGATACGGTCACAAAAGCAAGGATTGGGGGGTTTGGTATAATGGTTAATGTGTTTACCTCACAATCACGTGATACAGCATTTGATTCTTACATTTGAAAGGCAAACTGGATAACCTTAAAATGTCCCAAAAGGGCAACTTGCCTAGTACTTACCTATGAGCTTGGGTGAACAAGACAGCTGGAAACTTGGTGATGATGGAATCAGCAAAAATTTGGAAGAGACAGGCGTCAGTTTTCAGGACACCAAGTAATGTGAGGTAAATAATTACCACTGGCAAATTCCCAAAAATGGCAATAAGCTACTCTTAGACTGGTAAAAGTTCTTGGTGTGTCAAATTTGAAAAAACTCCTGAGGACAAATGGTCATCTCTGTCAATGCCTGCACAGCCATCATCTCTTGTTCCACAACTCCATGCCTTCCACTGACACACAGTCAGGAAGGGCCTGCAGGAATCTGATGGAATGTATCCTAATTAATACACATGTGTTCCCCCTTGCAGCTGACAGTCAGCTGCACCAGCTTCTCTCCTCATTGAATAAGGCATCTAGGACTAGCGAGGAGATCAAGGATGCTGGTGTAGCTTCATATAGTTGCAAAGGAGCTTGTCCTAATCCCTACTACCCTTTGGCAGCCTTGTGAGTACCACAACTGATGTGTCAGCAGCAAATGTGTGGTTCCATTCAAAAGCAATGTCTGACCACGTGCTATAGCCACGTTAAAGGCTGGAGCTCACCCGGCACTTAATATTGCTACAGCAGCGAACTTATTCTGCTTCCCTCCTCCAGGATGGATGAGCGAATGTTATCCACTCACTACAACCTCCCACTGCAGCCCCACCAGTGCCTATGCCGCTAATCAAACACAGGTCATATAGGTAACCATAAGGGCCTTATCCCTCTATGCCACTCGGGGAATGCACATTTGTTGATCTGACGGTTCATAAAAGTAGAGATTCTAAAACAGTAGTTCATCAGATGCACATTGATCATCTGAGATGTACAGCAAAGAAGTTAGCTGACATGGTTTACTTACCAAACAGAGATTTCAGACCTCAGGAGAAAGCAAGAATTCTCAAAGTGTGAGGGCATAAAAGACATAAAATGCCTACTTCAGTTTTTCTATAAATTACATTCTTAGTACAGACTTATTAGATCTATTTTCCCAAATTAAAGTTCGCTAAATGCAATTCTTTTAACAAGACTAACTCCTAGACGTTGTGAAGGAAAGGTCAGGAACCAGTCAATCCCTGCTGAGAGCACTTACTGGAGAAGCCAATGGTTTCTTTTCTGTCTCTTTCGTGTGCTTAACAAATTCACTTTCTTATCTTTCTCTATTTTCTCCTCCATCTTGGTAGTTAAAGAGGAAAATGAAGAAAAGACACAAGTGTCTCTAACTCTTCTAGTCAGCCATTAAAGTATCATTCATACTTTTATGCCTCCACCTTCTTGTGACTTTGTTAAAGGCCCTGCACTCCTGTCACATTCTGGCATCATACTAAGACAGATAATGTCTACGAGGGGCAAGCCAATGGAGAAAATCTGACTACTACAGAAGTACTTATGATTTGAAGTCATGGAAAAAAAGATTTCATGAAAAATAAAAAAGAAATAAAAATTTTGCCAAAATATGATGAAAAGATGTCTACATTCAAAAATGTGAAGAAGCTTGGGGTTATCTAATATCAAGTTCTTAATGTTCCAGAAGTAACACCAAGTAATGAAGGCCAAGACTGGGCCAGCAGTGAGGCCAGATGAAATCTGGTTAGCTCAGAAAAAAAAAATCCTACAGCCAGAGCATGTGAAATAAGGTACCCCCTATCCCAATATACCTTACACAGCATTATTGATCTGGTACCAGCCCTTATGGCTTAACATTCTAATAAAACTGAACATTACAGATGGAAACATGGAGAGATGACCGCATTGATATTAATATCGTGCAGGACCCACCTACTACTGCTTCTCAGTATTGCAGCGTTTGCTGGGGCTGTGGATAAAATAATCTGTTTAAAAATATCACACTACTTGTGTGCAGTATGACCAACAGACTACACTGACAAGTACAGCTAATGAATAAAAACTATTTTTCAGCTAGTTGAGCAGAAATATATGCAATGACATTATATATGTAGACAGATAAATGGAGGTCTTGACAATGTGCACCTATGGTTGAGTGTTTAAGAATAGTAAGATGACGCTATATGGACTCGATTCAGTTCTTGAAACGTAAAAACGTTATGTACTTACCATAACGTTCCATGTCTGTTTTCCAGTATCTTGCCTTCATTCTTGCTGGTTCTCGGCCGCATACCAAAGCTGGAGAACTTCTACTGGCTCGAGGCTACAACCTATCCCAGGATGCCTAGTGGCTGTTCCCCAGATCTCATTTGAAAGACTATTTATTTATTTATTTATTTTACATTTGTTAACCGGGCTAGTCCAACTGGATATATTTCCATTTTCAGCAGAAGCCCGGGGAGAAAAGCTCCACATTAACATTAAAAACAAAGTTTATAATGCACACTTATAAGAGAAGAAAAAGACAAAGTAAAAATATAAGAAATAATAAAACAACAAAAATAAGTGAGAGAGCAGAAGTTCCACGGTCATACTATATGCATAAACACCATATTGGAAAAAAAAAAAGAAATATACACAGAAATAAGATATGCATAAACACCATATTGGAAAAAAAAAACTACTCCCTAGAGTATGCGGACATGCAGAAAATAATTTTTATGAAACATATTGGTCATAAAGGTAAAGAGGCAAGAAAGGAATCGGACCATATTTGCCAACTGTAAAGTCCTCTAGATCCTCCAAGAGGGGGAATGGATGGGCAGGATGCAAGAATGAAGGCGAGATACTGGACAACAAACATGGAACGTTATGGTGAGTACATATATGTTATGTTGTCCTATCTCGCCTTCATTCTTGCTGGTTGGGACAGTCCCTGGCACCTTTTTCTTGAGTGGGTCAAGGGAATAAACTCTTCCGGACAGTGAACCAAAGGACGCCCTGCTCCGGGAGGCCACATCTAGTTTGTAATGAAAGATAAAGGTGTGAGGATTAACCCATGTAGCAGCAGCACAAACTGAATCCAATGGGAGTCTGGATTGAAAGGCAATGGAAGTAGACACCGCTCTAGTTGAATGTCCTTTAACTTTCCCTGGCGGTTCTTTATTATGAGAATTATAGACATAGGTGATGGTCTCAGTAAGCCATTTGGACAAAGTAACGTTTGAGACTGACATGCCTTTTTTTTTATTTTCTGAACAGGAAACAGACAACTTGTCTGACTTTCTGAAATCTTTGGTCCTATGCAAGTAAAAACGCAACTGTCTATCCACATCCAGTTGGTGAAGCTTATATTCTGCCTTGTTGCCATAGCTAGGAAAAAACACAGGCAATTCAATAGATTGGTTAAAATTCGCTTCAGAACAAATGTTTGGTAAGGAGGAAGGATCTGTTCTGAGGGAAACTATCTTTGTGGAAAATCAAATATGGAGGGCAGATAGACAAAGCTTGCAACTCTGAAACTCTCCTAACTGAAGTAAATGCTGTAAAAAAAAAATTGTTTTCCAAGATAAAAAATTTAGTGAACAAGAGGATGCTGGTTCGAAGGGAGGAAGGATCAAGGATGATAATACCTAATTTAGGTCCCATGGAGGAGGAGGCTCTCATAAGGGTGGTCTTACTAGAAAAGTACCCCTGAGGAAAGCTTTGCATAATCTATGGGACATTACATTGGACTATAGGTCTCCCACATGATAATTTGATATGGTGGCTAATTGTACTCGTACAGTGGCCACCAGTGCCCCTTGATTAAAGACTTCTGTTAGAAATTCCAAAATTGCATGTATAGAGGCTGTAAAGGGATCTATGTGTTTTTTGTTCGCCCAACCAGAGAACCTCCTCCATTTCCTTGCGTAAGGTTTCCAAGTCATCTTTTTGTGCAAGGAAACTAGAATGTGGCAAACTGCAGGGGATAATTCTGAAAGCCTGGCTAAGATTGGAAGTTGTCAGCTTGAGGCTCTGAAGAACAGGATGGAGCGTTCCTGACTGATACGTCAGAAGATCTGGCACTGGGTCCAGGATCCACGGGTCTTCCTGAAGGTGGGGCCAAAGGAATGGGAACCATATCTGATGAGGCCAGTAAGGAGCAATGAGAATTAACCTGCGACTCAATGACTTGGCTTTCTGAATCACCTTCGGAATCAATGGAAATGGGTGAAAAGCATAAAGTCATCCTGGGGGCCAATCATGGACAAGTGCATCCCTGTGTGACTCTCCCAGAGGGGAAATGAGGGCAAAGTAGTTGCTGCATTTGGCATTGACTGGAGTGGCAGAAAGGTCGCAGCAAGGCTGGCCCCATTTGCGAAAGATTTGACTCGCAACTTCCTGATTCAGGGACTAATTGAGAGGCATGAGAACTGCTCTGCTTAGCCTGTCTGCTATTAAGCTGGATTTCCCTGGGATGTGCATTGCCGTCAGAAAGCGAGAAGAAATAAGAAGTTATGTACTCACCATAACGTTCCATCTGAGTAGGTAGCTTCATTTGTCTGCAACCTGTGGGTCTTGGATCCGATATCGGATCCGAGCCGGCAACTTGTTTCAAGCTAATGGATCCGAGCTCCTAGCTCCTCCCCTCACCCATAATCCCCTGCCAACCCTCCATGACCTCAGATCGAGTTTGCCCCTCAATATGTACCCAAAAATGGTATCCAACTAAGAAAGATCCGAAGAAGGCCAGGGGGAAGGAGGGGGGGATGGTTGCAGACAAATGAAGCTACCTACTCAGATGGAACGTTATGGTGAGTACATAACTTCTTAATCTGAAGTAGGGACTTCATTTGTCAGCAACCTGTGGGACAGAGTCCCCAGCTACCTGAACCTTGGGTGGCCATCATGGAAGGATATTGTGAAGCACCGCAGAGCCAAAGGATGCGCTCCCTCTAGAAATCACGTCCAGTTTGTAGTGGTTAATAAAGGTATGAGATGAGGCCCAAGTGGCTGCCGAACAAATATCATCCAATGGGACTCTAGACTTGAAGGCCGCAGAAGTAGAGATGGAACGAGTGGAATGTGCGCAAACTCCTTCAGGTGCGAGTCTCCCAGAGGCTTGGTACGCTAATAGGATACATTGAGAAATCCAGCGTGATAGAGATACTTTTGATATTGCTTTCCCCATATTAAATTTGGCAAAGGAAACAAACAGCTGGTCGAATTGTCTATGACCAGCCGTTCTATAAGTATAAAAGCGTAGCTGCCTATGAACATCTAATGAGTGCAGCTTGCACTCTCCTTTATTCTGATATTTAGGAAAGAAAACCGGTAAATTTATGGATTGATTTATATTGGTTTCTGATGCTATTTTGGTAAGGAAAGAGGGATTGATCCTGAGGTACACTCTGTCCGGGTGAAAGATCAAATAAGGAGGCTTCACAGAAAGAGCTTGAAGCTCCGAAACTCTTTTCGCAGAAGTAATGGCTACAAGGAATGCTGTTTTCCAGGACAAGAATTTGAGATCTTCTGAAGCAGCGGGTTCAAAAGGTGGAGCAGTCAAGGCTTGAAGAACTAGTGAAAGATCCCACGGTGGTATGGCTTCTTTTATAGGGGGGTCTAAGCAAAAAGGTGCCCTTGAGAAAGGTTTTACACAACTTGGCCGACATCAAAGGCCCTGTATCATGTCCCACATGGTAATGTGAGATGGCCGCCAATTGCACTTTGACAGTTGAGCAACTAGCGCCTTCCTGATAAAGTTCGGTTAGGAAGTCTAATATGGACGGAAGAGGAGCCATAAAGGGATCTAGATTATGATGCTCCGCCCAGATGGAGAAACGTTTCCATTTACTGCGGTACACTTTCCTGGTGGAGGGCTTATGCGCTGCCACAAGGATGGCTTTGACTGGTGAAGAGATACCGGGAGTCCTAACTAGGAGTGGAACTGGAGCAACCAAGCTGTCAGCTTCAGATTGTCCAGATTTGGGGTCGGTAAATCCGACGGATGGGAGATTAGATCCGGACTGGGATCCAGAATCCAAGGAGGATTCACTAGGTGAGACCACAGGTAAGGGAACCAAATTTGCAGAGGCCAGAATGGGGCAATGAAGATCATCCTGCTCCCCAACTGCGAGGCTTTCTGTAAGAGTTGCAGCATCAGGGGTAGAGGAGGATAGGCATAAAGTAGACCGGGTGGCCAAGCATGCACCAGAGCGTCTCTTGGAGTTTCCCCAGAAGGGGGAATCAGAGCACAGAAATTGCCGCATTTGGTGTTTGAGGGAGAGGCAAAAAGATCGCAGCAGGGTTGCCCCCATATTGCGAATATCTGCTTCGCTACTAGTGGGTTGAGAGACCACTCGTACGGGGTAAGAAGGGTGCGACTGAGTTTGTCCGCTAGGATGTTGGTCTGGCCCGGAATGTGCGTTGCAATCAGAAAGCGGTTGGTGGAGATCGCCCATTCCCACACTCTCATGGCTTCGCGGCATAGAGGGTAAGATCTGGTTCCCCCCTGTTTGTTGATGTACCAGACAACCGACATGTTGTCCGACTGAATTGCAATCATTCCTACGGGGAGGAGATTCTGAAGTGCTTGCAATGTGTACAGCACTGCTCTCCTCTCCAGAACGTTGATATGCAGAGAGGTCTCTGTATCGTTCCACGTGCCTTGGACCGTCCTGCCTGAATAATGCCCCCCCCCCCCCACCAGACAACGTCTTCCCGTCCTTCTCGCTCTGGACAAGTGTCTCGCGAACCGTTTTGCCAAACAGGGCAGAACCATCGAAAGGGGCATTCACAAAAGACGCTTTAAAGGGCTCCGCAAAGTCACAATGACGGAGCCAGGCCTGACATCTCATGCCTAGGCCTGCTCCGCTAGCCGTAGCGGCTCCCTCGGTGGCGTGGGACAATAGCCACATACAGGTATTTGAAATGGATCTCAGAGTGGCCATTCTGGTGGAGTACAATTGTTTGTCCTCCGCTGACATGGACTCAGGGGGGGAGGCAGCGTATTCTTTGATAAGATCCCGCTGCATCCTGATGACATGTGCCATATAGTTCAGAGACCTTACCGAGAAGGTCGCTGAACTAAAACCTCGCTTCCCTAAACGGTTCATCGAGTGGGACTCCTTGCTCGGTGGATGGACTGAGGGGCTCTCCTG
The DNA here is from genome assembly GCF_019279795.1 of Protopterus annectens. Taxonomy (NCBI): domain Eukaryota; kingdom Metazoa; phylum Chordata; order Ceratodontiformes; family Protopteridae; genus Protopterus; species Protopterus annectens. The sequence goes on along the minus strand of NC_056748.1, from coordinate 1,142,919,244 downwards.
AGCTAGATCCCTCTTCGTGGCTGCCGCCGTCAACATGGCATCTATGGGGGGACCCTTGCTCCAGTGCGACCGGTCTGAGGGGGGGCTTAGTATTCTGTCCGGGCGTTTGCGTATTGGCTCCACGGTGTTCGGATCCTTCCACGCCCGGGTGGTAATAAGGTCCACCAAGGGGTCGGCCTGAGGGGACACCCAAAAGGTAGACGGGCCTGCTTCGAATGCCTCCAGAAACACGGACTCATCGGAGGAAGACTTGGGGGCAGACCACCCACCTCTGATCCTCAGCATCTTCATGATGTCTCCAAAGGAGACATCCTCAGGGGGTGATCTTGGGGAGCCTTCCCCTTCATCCAAGCCCGTGTCCTCAGTTAAGGACTCAGGGGAGTCCACGTGCCTCCTCTTGCACTTATGCTTGCGGGGCACTTCCTTGGGGGGGCTGTCCGAGGAGGCCTCGCCAGCAACATCCTGTTCCAATGGAACCATCTGGGACATTGAAGCAGGCTGTCCCTTTGGACGGGTGATGGAAGCCTGGCCCAGCAGAGAGGGAGTGCAGGGTGGAGCAGAGACAAGGGCCGGGGGTCCGGATGCTCTCAACAAAGCCCTCTCCACTACATCGAAGGCCAAGGGGGAACCACTCTCTCTGGGCTCTGAGAGTCGGCTCCCACTCGGATCCGATGAAGGGATCGGAACCGGCACAGAGACCATCGGATCCGAAGGACCAGTGCACTCCGACCTGGACGGAGCCGAAGGCACACTGAATCCCTCGGATCCGAAGCTCGGGCCACGGCTCCGAGAGGTCGGATCCAACAGGCTCGAGGGCAGGGTCGGATCCGAAGTACCAAGTACTGTCGGCGCCAACCCACCCCCGGCTCCAACGCTGCTCGGCTCCGAGCCCGGATAGCGGGTCGGAGAAGGAGCAATAGGATGGAAAAAAGGTGTCGAGCTCCCCCGGTAAGAGCACTCCCATCTGCAGCTGGGCCTGGATGAACCTTCGCATCATCCAGTCCAAGTCTGCATCGGACATGCTGAACGTCGATCTCTAAGGGGTCACCGAAGCAGGCCTGGAATGCCGCCTCGATGGAGATCGGGCCTCCTCCTCCTCCTCGGGCCCTGGGGAGAAACAAGGGGATCGGAGCCGAGGAGGAGGAGACCTAGAAGCAGTGGAGGGCCGAAGCGGAGGCCTCCGCCCGCCGCTTGTGGTGCTTCTCCCTCCTGGCCTCCCTGTCCTCCGGCGCTTTAGCGGGAGTTTGAGTCCTGGTCGAAGGAAGGGGGGCAGGAGTGGCAGCAACCACAGCCTGTGGTAGTGCCACGGGAGCAGCGGAGGCCGGAGCCGAGTCCGGGGGTAAAGGTCCCGCCAAGACCAGCTTCGACCTCCGCTCTTTCAGTGCCCTGGTTTGAACGCTGCACAAATGGTACAGCCAGAGGTGAGGTGTTCAACCCCAAGGCACCGAACGCACCGAGTGTGGCCATCAGCCGGGGAGAGCTTATGGCCACACTCGGTACATTTAGAAAAAATGGCTTTTGGGGCCTCAGCCATACTTAAAAGAAAAGGTAGTGTTACACAAACACACAGGCCCCAAAACACAACACACACACACACACACACTCACTAATGACCAGCGAAGGGAGGGAAAAAACTAATTAAAAGAAAAATATTTTTACACTACAGGGAACCTAACATTTACACACTTTATATTTTTGTAAAAAAAGAAGAAAGTTGACAGAAGAAACACACTTAACTGACGATTACTAGTCGAGCTCAAAGGAATCCAGCTATCCACAAGCGCGGCAAACTAGATCTGAGGTCATGGAGGGTTGGCAGGGGATTATGGCTGAAGGGAGGAGCTAGGAGCTCGGATCCATTAGCTTGAAACAAGTTGCCGGCTCGGATCCGATATCGGATCCAAGACCCACAGGTTGCTGACAAATGAAGTCCCTACTTCAGATTTGCCCATTGCTAAACTCTCTGGGCCTCTCAACATAGGGGATAGGATATGCCCCCCCCCTCCGCGTTTGCTGATGTACCATACCACCAACATATTGTTGGTTTGGATTGCAATAGTCCCCATGGGAAAAGAGTTCTGAAATGCTTGCAATGTGAGAAGTACTGCCCTCATCTCTAGGACATTTATGTGCAAATGGTACTCGTGATCTTTCCAAACACCTTGGACAGTCTGTCCCAGATAATGCCCCCCCTCCCCCAATCTGGGATGCGTCCTTGGTTACTGTAGTGACAGGTTGGTGAAGTACAAACGGCCTGCCCATCGTTACCTGAGTGGACTGAAGCCACCATAGTAGGTCCCTCTTGCAGGAATCCATAATGAGAATCTTGTGAGACATGGGTAACTCCTGTATGGACCACTGAACGAAGAGTAGCCACTGTAACATCTGCATGTGTAGTCTTGCCAGTGGGACTAGTGTTATCGCTGCTGCCATTGAGCCTAAGACCTTGAGGATAAATTTGCTTGTACCTTTTTCTTCTTGACAAGGATAGATACTTGACTGTGTAGCATTTGTATTCTCTCGAGGCAAACTTTGCTACTATGTCATTTGTGTTTAATTCTACACCTATAAAGGTAATACTCTGTAATGGCAACAAGGCAGATTTTTCTGTATTTATAGTAATGCCTAGGTCTGAGCAGAGATGGATGGTGGCGTCCCTCGCTCTGATTAGTAGGTGCTTGGTGGCGGCAGTCAGGAGCCAGTCGTCTAAATATGGAAAAACCTGGAATCTCTGATGTCTCAGATGAGCCATGACTACTGCCATGCGGTAAACATTCTGGGGGCTATAGTGAGACCAAAGGGAAGAGCTCTGAACTGATAATGACTGGCTCCCGGCTGGAAGCATAGAAATCTTCTGGAGCGCCTGTCATTCTTTATGTGGTAGTATGCATCCTGAAGATCTAAACAGCACATCCAATTGTCTTGTCCCAGAAAAGGGAGCATAGACTGCAGTGTTACCATCCGGAATTTTGCTTTCTTTACCGACTTGTTTAGTCTGCTGTGATCCAATATTGGTCTCCAGTCCCCTGTCTTTTTTGGAACTAAAAAGAACCTTGAGTAAATTCCAGCTCCGATCTGGTCTGCAGGGACTTCTTGGATGACTCTTTTTTTTTTTTTTTTTTCTAGCAACCTTTGAATTTCTAGGGTTGCTTGATCCCTTTGACCAGGTGGAATGTCTGAGATAGACTTTGACAGACGAGGTAGACAGTGGAAAGGAATGTTGTATCCCCTGGAAATAATGGGCTGTACCCATTTGTCTTGAGTCAATTGTAGCCAGGCTTCTGAGTACAGTGATAGTCTTCCCCCGACTGCCTCCAGAAGTGGACAGTCGGGCCTCCTTTCAGGAGCGCTGGAAGGGATGACTGGAGAAAGTAGCTCTGTTGCCCTGGTTTTGTGGACCCCCTCTACTGCGTGGATGGCGTCTTCCATTGTTATTCCCCCCTCTCCCCCTTGGGGGAAGATCACCACGAGTGTCCGTCAAGGCTCCTTTGGACTTCTGGAACCACATTTTTCCAGTCTTTTAACCTTTAGGATAAGGTCTGGCAGGGGTGGAAAAACATACTCCGACAGCAGAGAGAGTCTTGTCATCTTGCTGGCACCTGGTGAGAGTCTTTTACTTTCGGCCCGAGCAAGGATGAGCCATCAAAAGGGGCGTCAATAAAGGAAGACCTGAAGGGTACAGCAAATTCACAAAGGCGCATCCAGGAATGCTGAATGTCTCCTAAAAGCTATTCCTGTGCCTGCTGCCCTGCTCGCTCCATTGGCTGCGTAGGAAATGAGGCGCATGGAGGAGTTTGTAATCGAGGTTAAGGTCGCAAGCTGGCAATTTATCTTACCTAATAAACCCTGGGCTGTAGCACCTTGTAGGGTATCTCCTAGTTCTTTAAGGAGATCCCTCTGACATCAGGTGAAATGTGATAAGTAATTCAGCGACCGTAGGGTAAATGCCGCTGAGGAGAACATACGCTTCCTGTATTTGTCCCTCATAGAGATTCCTTGTTCAGCGGATGAACAGATGCAGAAGTTTCAGCTAACTCCTCCTTTGTGGCTGCTGCCACCATCAATGCATCTACTGGAACTCCCTTTATGGAATGTCTGTCCTCTGGGACCGTAATGAATTTATTTGGCCTCCTTGGAACAGGGTCCACTGACTCCGGAGAGTCTCACACCTTCTGACTTACAACACCCACGAGAGGGTCGAAGGGCAGAGACACCCAAGAGGTGGAGGGGCGAGAGCCAAACACCTACAGGTATACAGACTCATCCTCAGAAGGGGAGAGGGATTTCCAGCAACCCCTCTGCTAAGGATCTCTAGGATGTCTGAAAAAGAGACATCCTCAGAGGGCGACCGTGGGGACCCTTCCAAATCCTCTAAGTTGGTATCAGAAGTGACAGACTCAGGGGAGTCTATGTGCTTCCTCTTACACTGTCTCTTCCAAGGGACCTCCTCGGGGGGATGTTCCAGGGAGGTGTCGGAAGAGGGGGTTGCACCCATTGGAGTTTCCTGAGGCACTGACTCTCTACTCTGGGGCTAATGGAGGGATGAAGCAGTAGATGCTGGTCCTTGAGGGGGAAGAGTGGTTGGAGCCGAAGGTGGAGCAGACTCAGTGGACAGCACACTCCTCATCACCTCGAAGGTACCACAATCCTGGGCCGAGAAAGACTCTAGTTCCGAGGGACCGGGAGATCTCCCCGGTGCCGAGTAGGGTGGCTCTGAGGCTGATGTGGGCACTGAACTCACCTGTTCCGAAGCGTCGAGTGGGAGAGTCGGTTCTGACAAGGGTCCAACTCGACTCCCCCCCCCCCCCTCCAGAGCTGACCAGGGAGTGCCGGCTCCCAGATCCCTTGATGGAAGACAGCATCATCGAGATTGGAGCAGATGTCAGAGCTGAGATATCGTGGGTGATTACTGGCTCCACCGGTTCCAGCACAACAACTTCCAGACACTCTAACTCCGAACTTGTCTCAGTCAGAGGAGGAACAGATGGCACCTGAGGTACAGTGTTTGGCTCCATGTTCCGATGGGCTGGGCTTGAAAGAATTTATGCCAGGGCCTGCGTCCACAGCAACTTCTTCACTACCCGCTCCACATCATTGTCCAATAAACTTCTGGAGGACTGAGAGGAATGGGTCAATGATCTGTGACTACCTGCCACAGACTGTAGTAAGGGAGATTGCGGCAACAAGCGTACTGGTTCCAATGATGGTGACAGACTCCTTTTCCGGCTCCACGATGGTTCTGAGGACTCAGATGGAACCGAGGGAGGCCCAGGTTTGTTGGAACCGATGACCTTCAACTCCGAAGATATTTGTTCCTTATGACTGCTTGACGGCTCAGACACTGGAGCCGACGAAGCTTGCTTTTTTGTCTTGTCCGATTTAGAGGCCTGATTACCTTCTTCAAATGAGCCTTTCAACAAACCTCTTAAAATGAGTTTATTTTTTCTTTCCTGTAGAACTCTCGCACTAAACCCATGACAAATGGAGCAAGAATCCTGCAGGTGGACTGCTCCTAGCCAATACACACAACTTGTGTATCCCTCCATTAGAGACATTTTCTGGGTGCATGAATCACACTTTTTAAACCCAGATTGTCTTGACTCCTAAACAGATTCTTTAGACATCATAAAAGATACCAAGGAAAGCAACTACTAGGGACAACAACAAGACTAACAATAATAACAGTATTGAAGCAAATATAAAAGAGAGGGTTTTTTTTTCTTGTTGTTTTAACTAGTAAAGAAAAGGGGTCGTCGGAGGAGAAGTCTCTAAGTTAAACGACAGTCTCCTCCAACCCGAGGAGACAGCTCTAACTTAAATGGTGACTCCTTAAGGAGAGGGAAAGAAGCCCTGTAAAAAAAAAAACAGGCTAAAGAAAAAGAATCATCTAACTTAAATGGATTCTTTAAGGGAATAGAAGAAAAGGGGCCCTAAAGAGAACAGCCGAAGCACACGCCCAAGTAATAAAAATAACACGTACGAGCACACTACCTGGTAAGGGAAGATATTAGCAGACTCTAATCGAAACGTTTTTGTGAAAGATTTAGAGAAAAATGTATAATAAAAGTAATTACTAGCCTGAGCCAGTGAAAACAATCCCGATGCTTCAAGCAGCAAATGAGATCTGAGGAACTGCCACTAAGCATCCTGGGATAGGTTGTAGCCTCAAGCCAGTAGAAGTTCGAGCTTTGGTATGCATCCGAGTCAGAGCAGGGGATCAGCTCCGAAACCAACCAGCAAGAATGAAGGCGAGATAGGACAACATAACATGCTTCTTTTCTCCCCTCAGTCATCACAGTTTGCATATGTCCAATGTAGATCAGTAATAACTACTTCCCATACCTGAAGTTTGGTTCTCAGCTGGGGTCCCTTGGGTAGAGAATCCATGTCCTTGTGTGTGTATCCCGGTTTTCTCCTGAGTGCTCTAGTTTCGTTCTGCAACCCAAACATGCATGGTATGTGAACTGGTGATCCTATAAAAGCTCATTGGTCTCCATGCCATTTGAGAATGGGAAGTGTGTGAGTACTTAAACATGTGTGTGTGGATCATGCAATGGGATGGCACCATATGTAAGATAAGCATGTATGCATTGTGACCACTGAATACAGGATTAGGTTTCAGTTCTCTCACATCCCTTACTCCTTATCTAATTAGAAAATTAATAAAAAAAAATATATTTTTTTTTGCATAAAAGCAATACCACCACCTACCTTTCTGATGGATGAAGTACAGTAATTCTGGCCAATTTTTTAAACCAGTTCTTCTGCAGGTTAAGTCTCACATCATCAAAAGGGGACTCATCTTCCCAGACAAGGTGAATTCTCTGACAGTCTGGTTCCCAAAAAGGCTTCTCAAATTCCATAAAAATTTTGTTATTTATGCCAAAGCCCATCTTTTCAATAGACTTCGCCTTGGTAGAAGGCAGTGGAGGATGAAAAAAAGTTCTATAATGCTCCTTCAAGTAACCTTGTATTCATAAAAACAGTGTTTAAATATTCAACATATAATGAACAAAGATTATGAAAAAGTATACTTTAAACAGTACTTTAGTATGGATTATGTTAAGAATCTAGCTACTGTTGTATTACAACTATGTTATAAAAGGACTGTAAAGTTATTCTAAACAGTCATTCATTCCTGAAAATAAATTGCACATTGCAAGACGTGTAATGCTACAATATGACATTCTAAAATCTCAGTACAATGTTCTCTTATACAAGGACTTCTTCCCCTCACACCACGTTGTCCCTTACCCACCAAGTTCAAGACGCAGCACACACTGTTTTCAAATGGACCACCACTCAGATCTTTTATGCAGATTTGTTTAAACTAATCAGTTTCTTGCTGGGAGCAGGCATCAACACCACACCTTAAAGCACTTAAAATTGCTGACACAAAAGGGAACAAATGAAAACGACCAAACAATCCACGATGCTTTCTGTACGAGTACAACTACCTCAAATACTGACAGATTAGGGACTACAGGGTTGCAGACCATTAGTCATTCTTTATACACCACTACTTATGTCCCCAAAAGTGTCAGAACTCTGTTTACTCATTTTCCTGTAGATGACTTGATAGTGCACTATTGATATTAGAACATCCATTAACATTAGGAGTTGGTCTGTGGAAGTGACTGTCACAGTGACTTAAAGGGACTGCTGTACTTTTAGAACCAATCACCACACACTGCTGTACAGGGGTGGAAATTCTTTATTTCTGGCCTAAACACAAATCAACACAGTGTACATTTTGCCAAATCAGCTGAATCAATAGCCAGCATTAGAAAATATATTGAAAATAGATTTTAGGCGCACAGCAACAGTTATCCCACTCCACATTAATCCTGGGAACTATTGCCCTATTAGCCTGACAAGCCTGGTCTGCAAGGCCATGGAATGTATCACCATGGAATTCATAAACAAAGACATTGGTAACCTCCAAACTCTGGACCCCACCCAGTTTGGGTTTGTGAAAGGCAGTTCTTGCCTCCTGAACCTGGTTGACTTCTTTGAGGCAGTCACCAAAGTCGTAGACGAGGGTAAGGTGGTTCATTCAGCCTATCTTGACCTTGCCAAGGCTTTCAACACCATCCCCCATTCTGAAATTACAGCTAAACTCACTAAACTAGGTATAAATCCCTATGTCACAAGATGGGTTGCCAACTGGCTCACTGACAGAACCCACAATGTAAAAGTTGCAGACTCCAAATCTGACTTCAAACCAGTGACAAGTGGAGTACCACAGGGTTCAGTCCTGGGACCTCTCCTGTTTGGTATCTACTTTTCTGAAGTACAGGCTAACACAGAAGGCCTCTGGCTAATGGAGTTCGCAGATGACTGCAAACTAGGAGCTATAGTCGAGTCCCCAAATGATGTGGACATCCTACAGATGCCTGGTGTCAGAGCCATGGCCTCAAGCTCAATGCCAAAAAGTGCATTGTTATCCCATTTGGTAAAAACTCTGTACCCATGAACTACCACATAGGCAGCAGTCTTCTTAACACCAAATGTGTGATAAGAGACCTTAGGACCCAGGTGGACAGGAGTCTCTCCTTTGATAATCACATTGCCACAGTAGTCAGGAAATCCTTCTATATGGCACACCTTATCACAAAAGGGTTCTCATCCAGGAAAAGAGGTAATTGTTTCCCTCTACTCGACACTCATTAGACCTACTATAGAGTACAACGCCCCTTTTGGAATGTACCTCACAAGACATCTTCAGCAGCTGGAAAGGCCACAGAAGTACCTCACAAAGAGAATTACTGGCCTCAGACAGATGCCCTACACTGATCGTCTCAAAAAACTGCAACTTTACTCTGTAGCATATCGCCTACTCCGAGGTGATCTCTGCCTAACATATAAAGCTATGTCAAACCCAGAGCTATTGGACATGCTACATCTAAAGAAATCCCAATCCCTCTGAGCTACACGCTCTAGGGACCTAAACCTTGTCACCACAATAAACAGGACATGCTGGAGGGATAGATTCCTGTCCCAGAGACTTCCCATACTCTGGAACAGGATACCCATCTATGTCAAGCAAAGTTCCTCATTAACACTCTTCAAGAAAAATCTTGATGAGTGGATGGGAAATAGGAAATACACCCCGGGGATCACTTCTGTAGCTCTGCTCGACAGGGGCACAGGAAATTGACTTTCTTGGGTTGGTGTAAGCCAGGGAACTTTGTTGGCTAGACGTACTTAGGCCCTTGGGCCGATAGCCTAGTACCCACCTATGAAAAAAAAAAATAATGGATCAAAACATAACCAAAGCTGGATAAAGTTACACCTGGAACTGAACACATACTCAAGTTTTGTCCAGCAAAGCACTGTAGGAGTCGGGTTCTAAAATTTCACGAGAAATAAGGAGAGAGAGTACGCCTCACTTCAGCGTATATAGTTCAACTACATTTAAGCGTGATCGATCATAGTAACATTGAAAATCATTATGAGTAAGCATGAGTCATACCTGTACACAGTAATGCGATACAATACGTCACCGTGGGGATCATGGTACACCAGTGTGCGTGAAATAACCCCCATAAGTTGTAATTCAATCACAGGAAGTTCCAATGAAAGACTTGTCACTGCTTTCCACCTCTAGGCTCTCTGAATATTTCAAAGTACTAAGAACTCCTACAGTTGTAATCATACCTCCCAACTATTATGACTTATGCATGGTGCTACGATGTTGTCCCTCAGATTCAGTCTGGCTCCTCCTACATTTATGATGTTGCTGATCAAGTCAGACTTGATTGTGAGTACATAGCTTATTAAATATATAAACTAACTCTGCATGAAGATTCACTTCCACTAACTACATAGGGTCAGGTATACAAAGAACTTCTGTTGGGAATAATAAGAAAGTGCACCTGTTTCTGACCATGTGCTATTACTTTAAAGGCCAGTGTTATGATTTTTAATGCTAGGAGGTTCAGAGGTGTGTTTCCAGTTTCTATAGCATCTTGCTTTGAGTTTATTGAAGATTCTTGACTTGGAAAGATATAAAACTCCAAGCAAGATCTTATAAATACCAAGACCTAAAACTCCAAGCAAGACATTTATAAATACCAAGATTTAACCAATTCCAAATGCAGGCTTTAGGTACTCCTAAAAGGTTCTAGTAAAACATCTGCACCGTAAGCTGTAGAAGTGAGGAATGTGTGAAGATATTCTGCGATGAGCTGATCAAGGTTGGCTTGCTTCTGCAGTATACAGTACTGAGGAAAGGACGACGAGCGTATTCGTTCTAAATCCAAACCCCTTCACTTTTTTTTTCTTTTTGAGAATGAAATTGTGTAGAATTTTAATTAGGAAGGTTACTGCAAAATTAAAGCAGCTTTGTGTATAAATTATTTTATATTTAAATGTCATTAACTAGATAAAGACTCTACATGCTATGCACATAAAAAAACATGAAAGTATATTTTCTGTACTATCAGCTATTACATTTTAATTTACAAACACTTTCCGTCTTCCTAGAACACACAAACTCCCTAGACTGGACCAGTATTACGAGAATAAATGGCATTTTTTTAAGATGACACCACTAACATTTTCAATTGTACCAAAAACAGACCTATAACCATTTAACTGAAGAAAACATTTCAGTAAATCTAAGTTAACATAAAAATACAACTATAAACACAAGCAGAATAAGCAGCACAGGCACCCACGTACTAAAAAGGACGCCAGTACTCACTTTCTTTAAAAATAAAAAAAATCTTATTTATTGTGCACAACGGTAAGCGCTTTCACTATCCACTTCATCAGACCATTAAAACACAATATCAAAAGTGCCTGCGCTTATAACATTTAATGTCCAATCAAATCACTCAGTCACTTATTTTCTTAAAACTATACTAGTAAAATGTATGAAAACAAATACTATGAACTGCCAAAAAACAAAACCAGTAGTGTTTCTTTTAAAAAGAAAAAGCATTTGTGCAATAAATTCATAAAACTATATAACTATATATAATTTATATTTTATTACATAATACTAAACACTATGCATATGTGAAAATGCTATGCATATGTAAAAATACATATCTAAATCCTAAACTACAAAGAAAAAAACTATCTATAAAGATCTTATACATAATAACATTGATAGTAGGCCTGAACTGAACATAATGGATGTAAAGTAGATGCTAATAAATGACAGATCTAATTAGCAATTAATCTCCTGGACTTCAAGACGGATCTCAGTGAAGCCCTCTCATTGAGACCCTTACCCCTATCTGCTCCTAACCTTAAAATCCAGCATGTCTCCCTTCTTTCTGTGCCATTCCTTATATCTCCCTCACGGGTCATGGGCAAAATAACATCAATAGCCATGAATCTAAAGTGATGATCATCTCCACTGGCCATGACATGCTTCGCTAAAGCATTAGTCGATGACTTAACCCTAATAGCATACAAGTGTTCTCTTATCCTATTGAATAACCTATTAGTTTTGCCTACATAAAATGAATTGCAGAGGTCACAAACAGCTAGATAAACCACATGCGGGGCATTACAGTTAGCCGTAATGTGAAATCTAAATTCTTGTCCTGTACTGGATGTACAAATATTCCCTTTTGAATCTATGTTGTCGCAATAATTAAACTGTCCACAATGAAAAGTTCCCATGACCTGTGCATTCCCTAAATTGTGTTCGTCATTAGGTTGGCACAGAATTCTCTTTAAATTGGGTTTGTTTTTAAACCTAAATTTGGGTTTATCTCCCACAATCTCTTTAATGTCAGAGTCTGTGATAAGTATTCCCCAATGTTTTTTAATAATGTCAAAGAGCATTCTATTATCTGAGGTGAAATACATGGGTATCTTAATCTATGAAGATGGGGTAACAGTGGACTGAACTGTATTATGTTCTCTAGGATGAGAAAAATAGGGACTAGCTCTCTCTTGTCTCAGCAAATTGATGCTGCTCAGCCCTTCGCTGACCTCTGCATTATTATAACCTCGTTTCAGCACTCTATCCTTTAAGGTATTAAGTTCACCCTCATAGCCTTTATTTTTGCATTTAGGCAAGAGGCTCGCATTCCCTGTCCTTTAACTATGTTTTTAAAAATATACTGGGGATGCATGCTCTGTCTATGAAGTAAAACTCCAGTATTGATGAGACCACCTTCTAATCTCTCAACATATATATCAAGATATTCAATCCTAGTTAGAGAAAATGCCATGGTAAACCGTAGGTACTCAGTCATGTTGTTTAGATGTCCCATTACGGCTAATTGTAACCCCCACATGTGGTCTATCTAGCTGTTTGTGACCTCTGCGATTCATTTTATGTAGGCAAAACTAATAGGTTATTCAAAAATAGGATAAGGGAACACTTACTAGGCTGCAGTCATCCACTAATGCTTTAGCGAAGCCTGTCATGGCCAATGGAGATGATCACCACTTTAGATTCATGGCTATTGATGTTATTTTGCCCATGACCCGTGAGGGAGATATAAGGAATGACACAGAAAGAAGGGAGACATGCTGGATTTTAAGGTTAAGAGCAGATAGGGGCAAGGGTCTCAACGAGAGGGCTTCACTGAGACCAGTCTTGAAGTCTAGGAGATTAACTGCTAATTAGATCTGTCATGTATTAGCATCTACTTTACATCCATTATGTTCAGTTCAGGCCTACTATCAATGTTATTATGTATAAGATCTTTATAGTTTTTTTCTTTGTAGTTTAGGATTTAGATATGTATTTTCACATGTGCATAGTGTTTAGTATTATGTAATAAAATATAAATTATATATAGTTATATAGTTTTATGAATTTGTTGCAGAAATGATTTTCCCCTTTTATTATCGTTTTGTGGACAATGTCTTCTTTATAGGGGCAGGTGCTTGTTCTGCTTGTGTTTATACTTTATCATTTATTTCGTGGAGTGCTACATACTTCGTTTTATAAAAATACAACTGTTAATTTGATTTACTGCCGGACTAATTAATTCCTAGTTTTACAACTGTGCATTGTTTTGCCCTCTGTTTTCACAAACTGCTGTGAACTGGTACTAGTTTTATGTGACTGTTTGCGGCTGGAAAATGGTCTCTTACCCTCTAGCACACAGTAGTGAAGAGAGGGCAGCACAAAGAGATACCAGCCTGTTAGTCAGAAAAAAGAAAAGTAAAGTATCATTTTGGAAAGCACATCTCTCAACTTTTTTTTTTTGGTATATGGTACCTGCTCTAAGAAAATTTGGTATGCTACACTTGACTCTGTGAGATACTGATTATGTTACTGTCCATTATTCAGAAGTCTGTACTTCCTGGAAATGCACTTTGCAAATGGGGAATCACAACGGAATATCAGATAATCACATCCTTAATTACTGTTTACCACTCTTTAAATGCTGTAATTCTGGTTACTGCAACACATACAAATGCAGCTGAATATTACTGGGCAAGAAGGAAAGTTCAAATAAAGGGCATAACATTCAATCCCTTCGTTTGTTTTTGTGTTGCTATTTTAACTTGCATCTGAGTGATGCCCCCAGGTGCATCTGCAGTAACTCCTACTGACACCTGTAGACATCAAACATTGCATGTTCATAGGTAGGTACTACTCTACCTACCCAAAGGCATTTATAAGCCTAGCCAAAATGTGTTGGCTTTCGCCACCCCCTTAGATTAGTTCTCTATGCCTCTGTCCAGCAGAGCCACTGAAGTGATCCCCGGGGTAAACTTTCTGTTTCCCATCCACTCGTCAAGGTTTCTTTTGAAGAGTGTTAGCGAGGAGCTCTGCCTAATGTAGATCGGGATCTTGTTCCAAAGCATGGGAAGTCTCTGGGACAGGAATCTATCCCTCCAGCACGTCCTATTTATTGTTGTGGTGAGGTTTAGATCCCTAGAGCATGTGGCTCGAGGGGATAAGGTTTTTTTTAGGTGGAGCATGTCCATCAATGCTGGGTTGGACATGGCCTTGTATGTCAGGCAGAGACCACCTCTAAGTAGGTGGTATGCAACCGAGTACAGCTGGAGTTTCTTCAGTCGAGCTGCATAGGGCATCTGTTTGAGGCCAGTGATCTTCTTGGTGATGTACTTCTGTGGTCTTTCCAGCTGTTGCAGGTGTCTTGTAAGGTACATCCTAAATGGGGCGTTGTGCTCCATGATGGGTCTGATGAGTGATGAGTAGAGGGGCACAATGACCTCTTTTGATCTGGATGCAAACCCTTTTGTGATTAGGTAGGCCACGTAGAAGGATTTTCTAACCACTTTGGCAATGTGATTATCAAAAGTGAGATTACTATCTACTTGGGAACCCAGATCCCTTATTACGTCTTCCGTATTTAGGGGACTACCACCTATGTGGTAGTTTGTTTGTCTCATGCATAAATAATTCCAAAACCATGCTATGGACAAGGTTTTAAAATATTTTATCTTAAAACTCACTCAATGGCAAACTCAACTGCATTAATATCTGACCTCTGTCTAGTGCAGATAAATAGATAACTGTTGTTTTTATGATAATTATTTATACATATATAATGTTCACATTTTTCAAAAAATATCTCAACTAAGTAACACATACAAAACTCCTTAGTCTCATATGAAAGCTCTTAGCTAGATGAATAAAATGCTGCTGACAGTATGTGTGCAACTAGAGTGGTTGCTGAGATACTGTAAGTTGTTTACAAAATTTTACAAAACATAATAGTTACTGTGTTTACTATGACTTAAAAAATTCAGTTTAAAACCTACAACCTAAAGAATACTACCACTATAAAATAGCTTATGCTGAAGGACTTGCCATTTTACACTTTTCATAATCCTTATGGTTCCAGAGATATGAACATTTACTTGAAATGTAAGAGCATAATTTGATTCTTAAAACAGCAGTCACAGCCCTTAAGGCCAAACACAATGCCAGACACACGAGTCATTGGTGACTCCATAGTCAGACACACTGACGTCCCGCTCACCAGACTGAGTAAGGAGAAGGTCACAGTAAGCTGCCTGTCGGGTGCTAGAATCCGCCACATAACGCATGCACTCAGGTCTCTCAACAGCAGGTACAAGTACGACTCAATCATTGTCCACGCTGGTGTTAACGACCTGAGACGTACCTCCTTGGACTATATGAAAAGAGACATAGAGGAGCTCTCTGATTATGTAGCCCAAGCAGGTATGACCCTGACCTTGAGCAGTATCCTACCTTCACCAAGAATGATGCCACAATACAGAGATAAGATGATCAGCTTTAACAATTGGCTTAAACTCTGGTGTCATTCAAAGGGGATCCAATGTCTGTCTGCCTGGGATGACATGCTGGACAAGCCACGCTGCTTTGCAAGGGACGGCTTGCACTTGTCACCCCTGGGATTCCGGATTTTGGCAAAGGCTCTTGCCACCCCCATAGTGCCTTTTTAGGCAAGGCTCAAATTCTAAACCTACCACCCTAGAACAAAACAAAGAAAACAAACTAAGGGTAATGCTGCTCAATGCCAGAAGTCTCAACCTCAAGATGCATGCACTCGAGGCCCTTCTCAGTATGGAGAACATCGATGTCTGTGCTGTGACAGAAACCTGGTTCAAGGCTCCTGAGAGCACCCCAGCACTATCAGGTTTTACCTCATATCATGCGTTCCGGCCCCCAAACCCGGACAATACCAAGAAAGGAGGAGGGGTATCCATATTCATCAAGGACACCCACACCTCAAGATTGGTGGCATCGCACGATGCATCGGAAACCATCCAGGTGCAATTAACCATAGGCAAGACTGCTCTGCAATTTGTAGCATGTTACAGGCCACCCTCGCAAACTCAGGAACCTCATATGGCCTTTCTGAAAACACTGGAGGGGATAAATGTATCTCCGAACACCATCATACTAGGTGACTTCAACTACCCTAATATAGACTGGGAACACTACTCAAGCCCAAACACTCTAGCCCAAAAGTTCCTGGAATTCATAAACTCAAATGCCATGGAACAACTAGTCACCATCCCCACAAGAGGAGAAAACATACTTGATCTCATCATCACGAACATGGGAGCACAATGTTCAACGCCGGAAGTATACCCCTCACTGGTGAGATCTGATCACAAACTAATCTCGCTGGAGGTCCTCATCCCGCCCCACCGAAATGAAAAGACCACAGTAAAGAACTTCTCGAAGCCGACTTCACACTTCTAAAGACTAGTGTGGTCTCCTTTAAGGCCCCTGAGCCGGCGGTTAACATTACTCAAACCGCTGAATCACTTACAAATGCCTTCTACCAGCACCTGCAGGGCTGCATGGATCAGGCAATCCCAAGCAAAACAAAGACTCTTTGTACCAAAGGCAAGCGTCCAGTCTGGTGGACCCCAGCCATAAACAAACTCTACAACAAAAGGAGAAAGCTACTACAAGATAGAGCAAAATCCTTAAAAGGTAAGATACCGCTGATCACTATAAGTAAAAAGCTAAGAGCTCTCATAAAATCATCCAAAGCTAATTTTGAGAAAAAATAGCTAAGGACTCTAAAGACAACCATAAGGCATTCTTTAGCTATGTCAGAAACCTAGGAGGAAACTCCCAGATATGCTCAGAATTAGTTCAAAATGATGTGAAGATTACTGATCCTACAGACATTGCCAACATACTGGCTGACAGGTTCAGTGCAAACTCCCCCCCCCTCCCCCCCTAAAGGAGAGATATCTATACCAAATGATTGTAGCGCGCCAAACATCTCTAACGCCCAGGTGAGAACTGCTCTCTCCAAGGCAAAGAACACAGCATCCATGGGACCTGATGGTGTCCCCGACTGTGTGCTCCATGAACTCAACGAGGAATTAAACCCACAGTTAGGACAGCTGTTTAATCTTAGTCTCACCTCCGGATACGTACCCAGAGAGTGGCGCACAGCGACTGTGGTCCCACTCCACAAAGGCGGTGCCTCCACCGACCCTGGAAATTACCGTCCCATTAGCTTGACAAGCCTTATCTGCAAAGCCATGGAGAGGATCATAATGGATCTCATAAATAAAGACATAGGGAACTTGCAGACTTTGGATCCAACCCAGTTTGGCTTTGTCAAAGGCAGATCATGCCTTCTAAACTTGGTTGACTTTTTGAAACAGTCACCAAGGCCATTGTGAGGAAAGGCAGTCCATACAGCCTACCTAGACCTGGCGAAGGCTTTTGATACAATACCTCACTTGGGTATCATTGAAAAACTCATCAACTTAAATGTAAACCCATACATTACAAGATGGGTTGCAAACTGGCTGAGTGACAGAACCCACAGGGTCAGTGTTGCTGGCGCCATGTCAGACTCAAAGCCTGTCACAAGTGGTGTCCCACAGGGCTCAGTCCTGGGCCCACTCTTGTTTGGCATCTACTTTTCTGAAGTACAAGCAAACACAGGAGGGTTATGGCTGACAAAGTTTGCAGATGACTGCAAACTGGGCACCGTAGTTGAAAACACATCCGACACAGATATCCTTCAGAAGGGTCTCACAGAAATGGATAACTGGTGCCAGAGCCATGGCCTAAAGTTAAATGCCAAGAAATGCATAGTCATACCCTTCGGGAAAATAAGGTTACCCCTAGCTACCATATAGGTGGCAATCCCTGAACACAGAAGAAGTTATTAGGGACCTGGGAACCCAGGTTGACAGTAGCCTTTCATTCGACACTCATATTGCTAAAGTAGTTAGGAAGACCTTCTACATTGCCCACCTTATCATGAAGGGATTCACATCTAGATCAAGGGAAGTCATAGTCTCCCTATACTCATCACTCATCAGACCAATGATCGAGTACAATGCCCCATTCGGAATGTATCTGACCCGACACTTGCAGCAGCTGGAGAGGCCACAAAAGTTCCTCACCAAAAGGATAAAGGGTCTCAAAAATCTGTCTTATGCTGCCCGACTGAAAGAATTAGAAGTTATGTACTCACCATAACGTTCCATCTGAGTAGGTGACTTCATTCGGATGCAACCTGTGGGTATCGGATCCGACCTCGGATCCGAGCCGGCAATTCAAAAGCTTAGGCTCCGAGCTCCTAGCTCCTCCCTCTTACCCATAACCCCTTGCCACGCCCTGACTGACCTCAGATTGAGTTTGCCTCAAATACTGACCACAGTATACTAAAACAGCATAAATACTCGCTCTATAAAGGTCAGGGGGATGGAGGGGGGGATGGTTGCATCCGAATGAAGTCACCTACTCAGATGGAACGTTATGGTGAGTACATAACTTCTAAATCTGAAGTAGGAAGACTTCATTCGTCTGCAACCTGTGGGACAGAGTCCCTAGCTACCTGAATCTTGGGCGGCCATCATGGAAGGATGTTCCGGAGCACCGCTGAGCCAAAGGATGCTCTTCCTCTAGAAACAACATCCACCTTGTAATGAGAAATAAAAGTATGAGGCGAGGCCCAAGTAGCTGCCGCAGATATCATCCAACGAAACACGGGACTTAAAGGCGGCTGACGTAGAAACTGCCCTAGTAGAATGAGCCGTAACCCTCTTAGGAGCAGGTCTGCCTGAAGTGTCATATGCCTGCAATATGCAATTAGCAATCCATTTAGACAGAGTGACTTTAGACACTGCTTTACCCAGAGCAAATTTAGCAAAGGAGACGAACAGCTGATCTGATTTCCTGTGGCCAGCTGTCCTGTTAATATAAAAACGTAATTGTCTATGAACATCCAATGAATGCAATTTGTATTCCCCTTTGTTTGAATACTTGGGAAAAAACACAGGCAGATTGATAGACTGGTTAATATTGGATTCAGAAGAGACCTTCGGAAGAAAAGATGGATTGGTCCTGAGGCACACCCTATCAGGGAAGAAAGATAGGTAAGGCGGTTTGACACAAAGAGCCTGAAGCTCAGACACCCTTCTGGCTGAAGTGATAGCTACCAGAAAGACAGTCTTCCAGGAAAGGAATTTTAAATCAGCAGAAGCTGCAGGCTCGAAGGGAGGAGCAGTAAGGGCCTGCAGGACTAAAGACAAATCCCACGGCGGTACAACCTCCTTGACTGGAGGCCTTAATAAAAAAACTCCCTTGAGAAAGGATTTGCATAATTTCGCTGTCATAAGAGGAGCTGTGTCCTGTCCAATGTGATAATGCGATATAGCCGCCAATTGTACTTTAATCGTGGAAGAACTGGCCCCTTGATGAAAGAGGTCTGTTAAAAATTCTAGCACCGCAGAAATAGGTGCTGAAAAAGGATCCACCGTTCTCTGCCCTGCCCATATAGAGAACCTCTTCCATTTACTCCGATAAACCTGTCTGGTAGAAGGTTTATGAGCAGCCACCAAAATTGCTTTGACCGGTGAAGAGATACCGGGAGTCCTAATTAAGGTTGGAATTGGAGCAGCCAAGCTGTCAACTTCAGGGTCCGCAGATTGGGAACTGGCATTCCCAGAGGGTGAGAGATGAGATCCGAAATTGGATCCAGTATCCATGGTGGATTGATTTTGTGAGACCATACGAAGGGGAACCAAGGTTGTCGAGGCCAGAATGGGGCAATGAGAATCATTCTGCTCCCCAAACTGTTGGCTTTCTGCAGAAACCTCTGCATCAGAGGAAGTGGAGGGTAGGCATAAAGGAGACCGGGAGGCCAAGCATGCACCAGAGCATCCTCGAACTCCCAGGTGGGGAAGTAGAGCGAAGAAATTGTCGCATTTGGCGTTTGAGGGAGAAGCAAAAAGATCGCAACAGGGTTGCCCCCAAACGGCAAAAATCTTCTTCGCTACTTGAAGGTTTAGGGACCACTCGTGTGGAGAAAGGATGGTGCGACTGAGCTTGTCCGCAAGGATGTTGGACCTTCCCGGAATGTGCGTTGCTATCAGAAAGCGTTTGGTGGAAATTGCCCATTCCCAGACTCTCATGGCTTCTCGACAAAGGGGATAAGACCTGGTTCCTCCCTGCTTGTTGATATACCAGACTACTGACATGTTGTCTGTCTGAATCGCAATAGTCCCTGTAGGAAGAACGTGGTGAAGTGCTTGCAACGCTAGGAGCACCGCCCTCATTTCCAGGACATTTATATGCAATGAAGTCTCTGTGGGATTCCACGTGCCTTGGACAATCTTTCCCGCAGAATGCCCCCCCCACCCGAGGCAAGAAGCGTCCGTGGTCACTGTGGCTCGGGGAAATGCAGCGCAAAAGGGCCTTCCTGCTAGGGGCTCCGGAGAAAGAAGCCACCACAGAAGGGAGTCCCTGCACGCTCTGCTGACCGCAATCGGAGCGTTTAGAGACGAACAAAGAGGAGACCACTGAACTTGAAGGGTCCATTGAAGAACCCGCATGTGTAAGCGGGCATGAATTAGAAGCGGAATAGCTGCCGCCATAGAACCTAGGGCCCTCAGGACCGAAGCTGCAGTTGGTGACGGTTGAAGGATCGCTGTCACATGACACTTCAGGCTGACGATACGGTCTGGGGTGAGGAAGGCTCGCATTGATCTGGTGTCTAGTCTTCCTCCTATGAAATCTATAATTTGAGTTGGATTTAGGAAAGATTTCTCCCAGTTGATCGTTATGCCCAGCCTTGGTGCTAGTTGAAGGAAGTAATCCCTGGCTGAGCACAGAAGATGCCTTGATGATGCAGTTAGGAGCCAGTCGTCCAGGTACGGAAAGACCTGTAATCCCTGGAGCCTCAGGTGGGCCGCTACCACCGCTAACACCTTGGTAAACACCCTGGGAGCTGAGGTGAGACCAAAGGGGAGGACCCTGAACTGATAGTGACTGGCTCCCAGCCAGAAGCGAAGAAACCTTCTGGATCGTCTGTCCATCCGAATGTGGTAGTACGCATCCTTGAGGTCTATGGAACACATCCAGTCGTTCTCCCTCAACAGGGGGAGTATAGATTGCAGGGTGACCATCCGGAACTTTTGCTTGGTTACTGACAGGTTCAACAGGGAAAGGTCTAAAATTGGTCTTAAGTCCCCTGTCTTCTTTGGCACCAAAAAGAACCTGGAGTAAAACCCTAATCCGGCTTGATCTAGGGGGACGCGCTGGATGGCTCTTTTTCCTAGCAGCTGCTCGATTTCGAGAGCTGCCGCCTCCCTTTGGTCGGGTGGAACATCTGGGAGGCTGTGAGATTTGGGAATCTTGATTAGGGGTATTGAATATCCTCTGGATATGAGTCGAAGCACCCAACTGTCTGTTGTTATGGACTCCCAAGAAGTCAGGTGCATCGAAAACCGCCCCCTGACTGCCTCCAGAGACGGACAGCCGGGCAACCCTTCAGGGCTGCTGCGTGGGTCTCTCAGAGAAGGGTTCTCTGGACCCAAAATTGCCAGGAGCCCCTCTGCCTCTGGCACGATGACCTCCCCGTCCTCCTCTGCCACGGAAGGACTGGTTATCCGGAGCAGGTTGGGACTGCTGCGACTTCCGGAACCACATCTTCTTCTGTCCCTTTTGGTTCTTAGAGAAGGACCTCTGGGGAGCTGAGAAGCGGACTCCGACGGCAGACAGCGTCTTTCCGTCCTTTTCGCTCTGGACAAGTGTCTCGCGAACAGTCTTGCCAAATAAGGCAGAACCATCGAAAGGGGCATTCGCGAAGGTCGCCTTAAAGGGCTCAGCAAAATCACAATGGCGGAGCCAGGCCTGTCGCCTCATGACAAGGCCTGCTCCGCTGGCTCTAGCGGCTCCCTCAGTAGCATGAGACAGCAGCCGCATAGATGTGTTGGATACAGATCTGAGAGTGGCCATTCGGGTGGAATAAACCTGCTTATCCTCACTCGAGATGGACTCCGGGGGAGATGCAGCGTACTCTTTAATCAGATCTCGCTGCATCCTAATGACATGCGCCATGTAGTTCAGCGCTCTCAAGGAGAAGGTCGCTGAACTAAACACTCGCTACCCAATTCGATCCATCGAACGGGACTCCTTGCCCGGAGGATGGACGGAGGGACTCTCCTGGGCCAATTCCCTCTTTGTGGCCGCAGCCATCATCATGGCATCTACAGGGGGACCCTTACTCCAGTGGGTGCGGTCTGATGGAGGAGAAAGAATGCGGTCCGGGCGTTTTGGGATAGGCTCAATGGTGTCCGGATCCTTCCACGCCCTGATAGATATAAGATCTACCAGGGGGTCAGCAGGAGGGGACACCCAAGAGGTAGAAGGGCCCGCCTCGAATGCCTCCAAGAACACAGACTCGTCCGAAGAAGCCTTGGGGGCAGACCACCCCCCCCGATCCTTAACATCTCCATGATGTCTCCAAATGAGACGCCCTCAGGGGGTGACCTAGGGGAGCCTTCCCCTTCATCCAAGTCCGTGTCTTCAGTGACGGACTCAGGGGAGTCCATGTGCCTCCTCTTGCACTTGCGCTTCCGAGGTACTTCATCGGGGGGGCTGTCCGAGGAGTACTCTTCAGCAGATGGATGTTCCAAGGGAACCACTTGGGACATCGAGGCGGGCTGTCCCTGGGACCGGCTGGTGGGGGCCTGGCCCAACTGCAATGGAGTGCGGGATGGAGCCGTGGCAGGGACCGGGGGTCCGGAGGTCCTCGACAGTGCCCTTTCCATGACGTTGAAAGCCGAGGGGGAGCCAGCTTCTCTAAGCCCCGAGAGCCGACCCCCACTCGGATCCGACGTACGGATCGGAGTCGGAGCCGAAACCGTCGGATCCGAGAGACCAGTGTGCTCCGACCTGGACGGAGCCGAAGACACACCAGCTCCCTCGGATCCGAGGCTCGGCCCTCGGCTCCGAGAGGTCGGGTCCGAAGTACCCGAAGCACTCAAGGGATGGGACGGATCCGAGGTGCGCCGACCAATCGGATCCGACCCACCCCCGGATCCAAATCTGCACGGCGCCGAAAACTCCGAACCCGTGGTATGGGTCGGAGAAGGAGCTACGGGGGCGAAAAGAGGGGTCGAAGCCCCTCCCGGTTGGGGGGGGGCTAGGAGCACTCCCATTTGCATTTGGGCCTGGATGAATTTCCTCATCATCCGGTCCATATCAGCTTCGCTCATCGAAAAGGTCGATCTAGAGGAGGCCACCGAAGCGGACCTAGAGAACCGTCTCGGTGACCTCCTGGAAGGGCTAGTCTCCTCCTCCTCGGGTCCAGGAGAGAACCGAGGGGAGTGGAGCCGAGGAGGAGGAAAGCTAGAAGGCACAGGGGAAGCCCGCTTAGATGGAGGAGCCGAGCTGGAAGCTTCGGCTCTCCTCTTGTGGTGCTTCTCCCTGTGCCTCTCCTTCTGTCTCTCCCTACTAGAATCCTTCCCCTCCGGCATTTTTAAGGGAGGTTGAGTCCCAGCCGGAGGGGGAGAACTGACAGCAACAAGTTGCTGACTGGAGGGGGCAGAGGCCGAAGCAGTATCTGGGGGTAAAAGACCCGCCAGCACTAACTTCGACCTCCGATCCCTTAAAGCCCGGGGGTTGAACCCTGCACAAATGGTACAACCAGAAGACAGGTGTTCAACCCCCAAGCATGACTTCGAGTGTGGCCATCTGCTGGGGACAGCTTATGGCCACACTCGGTACATTTCGAAAAGACAGCCTTAGGGGCTTCAGACATAACACCTAAGGCCTAAACACACACACACACACACAAAACTACGAAAAACCCGAGAAATTTAACTAAAGAGGGAGGGAAAGCCTTAACCACACACAACACTAACTATTTTTTAAACAAAAACTGAGAATTTTAACAATTTTCCTGTCAGAAAACCACTTATCTCAAAAACCACGCCAGGAGCTCAAGAATTCCGTTGCTTCTTGAAAAGCGGCAAACGAAATCTGAGGTCAGTCAGGGCGTGGCAAGGGGTTATGGGTAAGAGGGAGGAGCTAGGAGCTCGGAGCCTAAGCTTTTGAATTGCCGGCTCAGATCTGAGGTCGGATCCGATACCCACAGGTTGCAGACGAATGAAGTCTTCCTACTTCAGATCTCCAGTTATATTCAGTTGCTTACCGCTTGCTCAGAGGTGACCTATGCCTGACATACAAGGCCATGTCAAACCCAGATCTGATGAACATGCTTCATCTCAAAAAATCTAGATCCCTCAGAGCCACAAGGGCGGGAGACTTAAATCTCGACACGGTTATTAATAGGACGTGCTGGAGGGATAGATTCATCACCCAAAGACTCCCTATGCTGTGGAACAAAATCCTGGTTTATGTGAGGCAGAGCACCTCGCTGGCCTTGTTCAAGAGGAATCTTGACCAATGGATGGGAGATCGCAGATACACCCCAGGGGTTACCTCAGTGTCACTGCTCGACAGAGGCACAGCAAAATAATGGGTATAGTTTCTCCAAACTAAAGGGGTGGCGTAAGCCACAAAACTATGGGCTAGGCTTATAAATGCCCTCGGGCAGATAGCCTAGTATGAACCTATGAACCTATGAACCAGATGAATACAGAAAATCCTAATCAACTACATTTCCAAATGAAATGACATGAAAAATATATATAACCTACATAAGAAATATCATGAATAAAAGTGAGTGTTGAAGGGGGGGGGGGGGGAGCTAAATTCTCTAGTGATCAAACAAGTGATTACAATGAAAAGAACATAAACTGGTTCTACTGTATGATCACCTAAGTAAATACAATAAGAATGCATGTAATGAATAACCAGTTGAATATACAAAATATATGTCCTGAAATCACAAATCAAATGAATGTTAAATGCTCAAACAATGCCTATCCTAAGGATACAAAAAATCCTAGTCAACTACATTTCAAATGGAATGACATGAAAAATAGCGAACCTATATGAGAAATGTCATAAGTGAAAGTGAGTATTGAAGGCGGGGGGGGGGGATGAGGTAAAATACTAGTACAGATGTCACTGGAGAAAGCAGATACAATCTATTTAATATTCCTACGTGTTCTTAGTCTCGGTTTTATCAAGGCTCTATCATTGAGGCCAGATCCTTTATCTGCCCTAAGCCGAACTATCCAGTCACATTCCTTGTTCTCTGTATGCTTCCTAATATCACCACCTCTTATTGCTGGAACTATAGTTTCAAGTACTCTAAAACAAAAACAGTGCTTTCTTCCTGCAAGATTGACGTGTTTCTCTAGGGCATTATAAGGTGAACCCTTCCTTATGTGATAGATGTGTTCCCTCATTCTGTCCCTTAATGATCGGTTGGTTTTCCCAACATAAAAGTGGGAGCAGATCTGACAGGTGGCCAAATATACCACATTAGTGGTCATGCAGTTAGCCTCCACATTTATTTCATAAGTGACAAGCGTATCAGGATGTAAAAAGTTGCTGTCTTCATTAATAAATTGACAGAAATTACATCTACCACACGGTTTAGCGTGTCCTGCTACTTTGTTTACTGTTCCATACTTAGGATAGCATAGCATCTTTTTAAGATTGTTCTTATTCTTGTACAAAAAACTGGGAGTTTCACCAACTATGACTCTTAGTTTAGGATCAACATGCATGATGGACCAATATTTATTGATGATATCTCTAATCTCATTATTATCTGATGAATAATATGTTGAAAACTTAACATGAGATGACATGTGCTCCCTATTCACCTGGGTGTTGGAACCGTGACGTCCAAAATATGGTGTAGCTACGGTGTTACGTAGTCCTAAGGCTCGTTCCAGAGAAGGATCAATTTCATTAATATTGTATCCTCTCTGCAAAAGTCTACTTTTAAGGTCCCCTAGTTCAGATACAAAGCCTGCCTCCAAAGGATTTAGCCTTGATGCTCTAATGGCCTGACCTACCATAACATTCCTGAATACAAAAGGAGGGTGCATACTCGATCTCATGAGCAGGGTATTAACATGACATGGTTTCCTGTACACTCCTGTATTAATAAGACCATTTGGAAGTTTTTCAATATACAAATCCAGGAATTCAATTCTGTTATATGAAAACTGCATTGTAAATTTGAGACAATCAATTAGATTATTCATGATAGTGTGCATCAATTGAAGTTGTTCTAAAGTGCCATTCCATATCACAAACACATCATCGACAAAACGTCGATAGAACTTAACGTGTTTTTTAAATAATGTCTCACAGAACAAGATATGCTGTTCCCAATGTGCAAGGAACATGTTAGCGTAGCTATTGGCACAGGAAGTGCCCATAGCTACGCCATCTACCTGTTTGTATATGATGTCATTGAAGACAAAAAAACTGTTTTCCAATACTAGTTCCAGGAAGTGTACCAATAAATCAATCTTCACTATGTCATACTCACTATGTTCCTTAAGATATTCAGAAATAAACGTAAGTCCTAAGGTGTTCGGAATGACCGTAAAGAGTGATTGTATATCAAGGGTCACGAACATATATTCATCAGTGATGCCATTACAGTTAAAACAATCATATAGTTCTATTAAGAACTGTTTAGAGTCCCTCAATACAAACTTATTCTTGTTCAGTACTTGCCTCAGATGTTTCTCTATGTATACAGAGATATGCTCAGTGACCCATCCACGGCCAGAGACAATTGGTCTCATGGGTGGGTCACTGGCATTCTTATGTAATTTCGGCAGGCCATGTATAACTGGAATCAAGGGTGTTTTCACTAGAAGGTATTCATGTAAATCACGATCAATCAAACCACTCTTATGAATATCTGATAGGATGTTATGTACATATAAAATGACTTATTTTACTGCTGATAACTCAGTCTCTTTATAAAATTTATCATGCAGCATACTAGACATAGAATCATAGTAGTGTAGGGTATTCATCACTACAATACAACCACCTTTATCAGCAGGTCTAATAATGATTCTATGGTCCTGTTGTAGTCTCTTAAGACTCTGCCTCTCTTGGTATGTTAAATTATCATATTTTCTTAAAATCCTACCTGATTTGGTTCGACTATAATAGTTGTATATCTCATCTTCTGTGAGCCTAAAATAGGCTTCAACAAGTGGATGATGTACAGGTGTATACTCACTTATTTTTTTTAAACACTAATGCATCCTTTGAATATGCTGTAGTATCAGAACCTCCAAAATGGAGTTTCAGCATTACATTCCTGCAATAAAGTTTCAAGTCAATAATTGTATCTGTTAACTTACTGTGTGTTTTGGGTATAAAGCTAAGCCCTTTTCTCAATAAGTTGAAATCATCTTGTGAGAGTGCAACATCAGATAGATTGTGTACTATGTTTTGTCTGTTCTGTTTCACATCTTTTTCAAAGTATGGTTCTGTTGAAACTCCACTGAGAGTTTCCTTTTCTGCCTGCCACGACTCCTAGACCTTGCCCTTCTCGAGCCTTTCTCCAGTCGAATTGGCAGGGGAAAAGACACCTGTGGATTGGCATCCAGACTAACATCCCCCACATTCTTCCTAACTTTAGGTCTAACCACAGAATCAGTAAGTAGGCAGGGTTTATCCTTTACAATCTTGACTGCAGGATATAAATTATTGGTCTCACTTACACTCGGATGTATGATATGGATAACATCCACTGAGTCAGTAGTAGAGCATATTGCATTGTCAGAGTCTGTTTTTTTCATGATATTTCTTATGTAGGTTATATATATTTTTCATGTCATTTCATTTTTTTATTCATGATATTTCTTATGTAGGTTATATATATTTTTCATGTCATTTCATTTGGAAATGTAGTTGATTGGGATTGGGATTTTCTGTATTTTCAGGACAGGCATTGTTTGAGCATTTAACATCTATTTGATTTGTGATTTTATGATGTATATCCAACTTGTTATTCATTCATTATATGTATCCTCATTGTAATTACTTGTTTGACCACTAGAGGTAATCATACAAAAGAATCAGTTTATGTTTTCTTCATTGTAATTACTTGTTTGACCACTAGAGGTGATCATATAAAAGAACCATTTTTTAAGTTTTTATTTATTTTAACTTAGATCTGAAGAAGCTGTGTTAACAGTGAAAGCGCTCATCTTTAAATAAATACTCATTCTTTTTACATAGTTGGTCTTGAGATACTCTTCATAATTTGATTCTGTCAGAAAGCTTAGGCTCTGCCCTCTGGAAGTTACAGTGGAAACCTCCTGAGCTCCACTGGAGTAAATGAGTTATATATGAATGTTGACTTAAAAAGGAAGCCGGCAAGACAATAAACCTCAGTGAATGCACCAAGCCTTCCCCGCAGGCGGAAGCGGGTGATTTAACAGTTTTGATTAATTTACTTACCCAGAAGGTTGATTCACTTTCACGACATATGGAAGATTTGCTGGGGTCCTTGCAGCCATTGTTCGGTAGTGACATTCCCCAGGGAAGGATTCCTTCTTCTAATTTTGCTGGAGCTCAACTTTTGCCGGTGTCAGTTACAACAACGGATTGTTGTTGTGCGAATGCGATTGGTGAACAACTGCAAATTAGACCTAAAGGGGCTAACTGTAGAGTCTCTGCTACTTCACTGCATTTTGACACAAGTAGATTGGATGGAGCCGGTACAACAGAAGCAACGGGGATGAGTGATTCGTTGCAAGGTCAAGTACGATCTAATCTAAACATTTGGCTAAATCGACCGTTTTTGTTTAACAGATTATCAGAAGGGAGCCCTAGTCATCCAGGCTCCTTAGGGGAAGTGGATTTGGCACAGAAACTGAATATGTTTGACCATAAATTAATAAAGTTGAGGAAGTTACAGCTGGAAGTAGCTTACTTTGAGGAGTGCCAGCGGTCTAAAGTAGTTCCTAAGGGGCTTCGATCCTGGCAGTATCCTACAGGATTAGAGGAAGGCTCTGTCTTCCATAAGGACTTACTTTTGCTGTTCGACAGACACGGCTTTGAATTATTGAATTTGATTTGCAAACATTACAAAGAGTCCATCAGTGTATTGCCTGGGGAGCTTACTGTGCTGGATGACATGATTTCAACTTTAACAGATATAGATACGATTATGATCGTATTTTTACCAGCATCGACCAGCAATTGTATAAAATTATTTCTAACAAAGTTAGGAAAGTTCAAAGGGACTTGAAGGCTTATAGGGAGGGGGTGGCTTATCCTAAACCACCCAGATCCCAAGGCAATTTTTTATCTCCAGCTGCCTATTCCTTCGGTCCCACGCCAGCTATATACACTTACAGGACTAATAGGTTGTCATTGGGGAATGAGGTAGATGTTCCTGGTGGTTTGGCTCAACAGAACCAGGCTCGGCACAGTGATCGGTTGACTTCTAAAAATCAACCATCCGATTCGGTATCAGAAGCCGAGGATCAAAATTTTCAGGACAACGTCTCAACCCACCAACCTTCCCCGGGGAGGAGGCAGAGATACAGAACCAGGAGGAGGAATTAGGTTCGCCTGTCTTTCCTACAGTATTTCCAGCAATGAGCCCGTGTCAGATTGTTACCAATACCGGAAGGGACTTCTAGATCTACAACTATTCAGGGTTTATTTTTACTCCACCATTGGTGGACCTTCTGGTTAAGGGTTTGACATTCGTGCCCAGTAGGAGAGCAGATGTGGCCAATACCTTGATTGATCTTACGCTTTTCGTTAGAAAGCTCAATTTCCAGCTCATTTTTGATGATCAGGTCATGAGGCCGAAGGATTTTCATGTTCCAAGTACATTTAATCCCCCTTTACATCATTCCCTTTGCCTCTTTGAACGACTGTGTGACTTAGACATTTGTCATTTATTGAAATGTAAACGAACTGCCATTTATAACATCAACAAAGATGAGCAGTGCCTTTTGGAATTGTTAACCGATTCTTCTGTGAGGGTTATGCAGCCTGATAAGGGGGAAGACTGGTAGTGATGGAAGAGGTTGATTATATTCAGAGAATGGAAAAAATTCTGGCATCTGAAACTTATATGGAGGCTTCAAGAAATGAGTTGAATCAGAGTGTGACCAGGGTCCGCACTTATTTCAATGACATGTTCATTAATGGAGTTATTAATGTGGAAGTTTTTAATTATATTTGTACCCCTAACCCCAGGATACCTGTTCTGTTTGGCAATCCAAAGATTCACAAGAACTTGCATGACCCCCCCCCCCATGCGCCAACTGGTGAGTGCAAGGGGAAGTGTGACTTACGCTGGGGCAAAGGTGGTGGACATGATTTTAAAAAAGTATGTGTCGAGCGAGTCCCACATTTCCAAAGACTCTTGGTCATTTCTTGAGAGGGTTAATTGTATTCCTTTTTCAGGGGAGAGTAATTTCTTGACAATTGATGTTATTGATTTGTACTCTTCCATTCCCCACTCTATACGGTTAAGAGTGGATTGAAGCCATCATGACCATTAAACAAGCACCTGCTGGGGTCATTCTGATGGTGAGGGAGGTACTGGACATAATTTTGACCTGTAATTTTTTCTCCTTTAACAACCGTAGGTTTCACCAATTAATAGGGGTCCCTATGGGGTCTCCCTGTGGGGCCAGCGTTGCCAATTTGGTGATGACTTAATGGGAGAGAAGAGTTTGTCTTCCCTAATTCCATCATTCAGGAGAAAACCCTGCTTTACACTAGATTCTTGGATGATATTTTTATCATCCTTCAGGGGGAGAGGGAAGTGGCTGAGACACTGTTAGACAGTTTTAATACCTCCACTAGTTTTTTGAAATTTACATATAATTTTTCTAAGGAGAGGATTTCTTACTTAGATGTGGAGTTAGTTAAGGATATTCCTTCAGGTTGTTTTACTGCTATATTTATCGTAAAGCAACTTTTTCTAACAGTTATTTACATTTTGAGAGCAGTCACCCCTTCCACCAGAAGAGGTCAATAGTAAAGGGGCAGCTGGTGAGGGTGGTGAGGATTGTGTCCAAGTTTAGTGACTTCCTTGAAGAATGTGAGTTTATTTGTGAGCTGTTTTTGAACAGGCGATACCCGGACCATCTTATAGCAGATTTGGTCGAGGAAGTTTGTGAAAAGAGGGAGAATGGGTTCTATGTACCAATTTTGGGGAACAATGTAGTACCCTCGAATTCTGAGCCATCCCATATGCAACACATGTGAATTACCCTTGCAGTTTTATTACAACTTTTAATGTCGATGCAGGGGACATTTTCTCCATCATAAAGAAGAATTGGAGTGGTGGTGCTGCGGTAGCGTTGTCGCCTCATAGCAAGACGTTGTCCCGTTCGATTCTCAGCTAGAGCGTCTTCTGTGTGGATGCATACGTGAATGGGGTGTGCCTTCGTTGAACGCTGTGCGTCAGGGCTGGTAACCCGGTAAATAAAAATCCACTACCAATCATTAGCGGACCGGAGTTCCGCTGTGGCGACCCATAACCGGGAAAAGCCGAAAGACACAAACAAGATATGCAAGGAAACTCACAGTTTGAGACCATGCCTAAGGTGGTATTCAGGAGGGGGTTGAACCTGAAGAGTATTTTACAGAGGAATTCGAATTGTGCCCCGGTTAGGGGGATGTACAAATGTAACGTGTAAATATTGTAGGCTCATTAAAGCGGGAACCTTTTTTAGTATAGGGGAGAAAAAATACCCCATTAGAGGTAGATTCAACTGTGCCAGTTCACATGTGGTATATTTGGCTAGGTATTCTTCGTGTCCGGTGTTCTATATAGGAAAAACTGATAGGAAACTTTAGGAACGCCTTTATGAACACCTATATGCCATCAAAAAAGAGAAGACGGAGAATGCGCTTGCTAGGCATGCTAAGGAATATCCGGGGCATGAATTTACTTTTTTAGTGGTAGATCAGGTAGTCCCTTCCAACAAGGGGGGTCCAGATATGTTACTTTTAGAACAAAAAGAATTGATGTGGCAGCTAAAACTTGAGGCTTATCATAATCCAGGTCTTAATGGAATGTTATCTATTTGTTGTATTTTAAAATGAAGAAGTTTAGTTAGGTAATTTTAATGTGTTTTTGTAGATTGTTTTTATTATTAAACAATTCTTTTACCAATTTTTTATTAATGGTTTATCTATTAAGTAAGGTTTACATAGGTATGGATATTTTTTCTTTAAAATGGTTGTTCAGGAAGGTTGAGTTCGCAGGGAAGGGTTTGAGCAGCTGTTGTGAATGCATTGGCTTAATTGCTAAGTAGTCATGTGATGTATGAGCTTTTTATTAAGGTGCAAATTGGAATGCATTTTTTGTTTTTCTGATGAAGTGGGTGTGGAACACTGACGAAAAGCTTATGGTTATTGTTGAGCTTAAAATAAACCTTAAATAAACTTCAAACTGCAGTTTATTAGCATCACTGTGTTTGGATTTGGTGCATTCGCTGAGGTTTATCGTCTTGCCGGCTTCCTTTTTAAGTTTGGTTTGTTTTTCGGTATTACAGTTTTTCGTTATATATAAATGCTGTCTGCCAGCCATCAAACTTCTCTTCAGCAGACTTGACCCCATTCATTCCCCCATACTGATTATCCCCCTCATTGTGACGAGCTGTCCCTCCATTTCCTTCATATTTTGATTGGTTTGTGGAGATGAAGATGCACAGGAAAACCTCAGACAAACCCAATAAGAACATTTAAATTCATACAACAGAATTCTAAGAATACAATGATATGAGAACTCAACTGTGTTATGAAGGCAGTTGTAAATCTGATGAGACATTCAGCATATTTTAACACACTGTCAAAGGTTCAGTTTACATTCTGATGCATGCAAAAATTATGTTTATATAACTTTAAAGTTTATATTTATTACTCTTGAATGTTGCAGCTCTGATCAGTAAATTAGAAAGATGAAAAGTGTATGTCATATATCTGTAATACAATTTAATAAAGAAGTATTTTTATTGAACTAGTACTGTTTCCCACATTTTCACTTAACGTAGGTGTGACTAATAACCTGTCAGCTTAAGTTACACACATATCTCTCTCAAATGTCCAGAATTTCCAGATTTTTATTTCAAATGTTTGGTCTGGTCCTCATAAAATGTGTGTTTTTTCTGTCTGGCAAATCATCAAGGATGAAAGTCACTAAATAACATATCCGAGTTTCAAACTTCATGTCCTTCCGAAAATGCATATTAATGCAAAACCTGTTATATCAACTTTCTAAAAGTAATATTCAAACAATGTCTCTGACTTCGGGTCATTGTCTCTATATTATCTTGGCTTTGGCCAGAATTATTGTGCTAAGAGGTTGAGAGGTATGGTTAAATAGAAAGTTACGTCTTACCATAACTTGGCATCTGTGCTGTCCATCTTCATTCCTCCTCATGACTGGGTTTCAGATCCGACCCTTGGATCTGGCTTGCACATTTTCCAGACTTGAATCCAACTCTCCAGCTCCTTCCTTTACTCAAAAAGGGCTACACCCACTCCCAGGCACCTCAGATCGAGTTTGCTGATGCATCATCTATAGATAAGAACAGGATAAAGAAAAAGGCAAATGTGGCTCAGACATGGGATATAAGCATCCCACAAGCTTCCTTACGTCCTCTAGAAGAAGAAGAAGAAGGCAGGGGGATGGTTGTTTAGGAAAGTGAGGATGAATGAAGATGGACAACACAGATGCCAAGTTATGGTAAGACATAACCAGACATGGGATATAAGCATCCCACAAGCTTCCTTAGGTCCTCTAGAAGAAGGTGGCAGGGGGATGGTTGTTTGGGAAAGTGAGGATGAATGAAGATGGACAACACAGATGCCAAGTTATGGTAAGACATAACTTTATAATCTGATGTTGTCCTCTTCATTCATCCTCACGATTGGGACAAAGTCCCCAGCTATGTGGTTCCTAGGTGGCCCTCATGAAAGGATATGACTAAGTACTATCAAGCTAAAGGACGCCCTGCTCCTAGACACAATATCCAATTTGTAGCGTACAACAAAGGTGTGATTGTTTGACCAGGTGGCTGCCGCACAATCATCATTTTCTGGATGAAAAGGCAGAAGTAACAGCTATAGATCTGTTACAATGCGTTCTTAGAGGTTGATACAATTCTAAGACTTTCTGTGAATAAATGAAGATAATACAGTCAGTCAACCATTTGGCCGGTGTGATTTTTGATACTGCTCGACCTAATTTGCTAGCAGAAAAGGCTATGAATAATTGGGTTGAATTCTTTAATGCAATACAATGTTCTATGCAAATAAAATTGCAGTTGTCTATGAACATCAAGGAGGTGTAGAATGTACTCTCCTTTGTTGGAAAAATTGGGAAACAATACCGGTAATTGAATAGATTAGTTAATGTTGCTTTCTGTAGCTATTTTAGGCATATTGAGGGACTGGTACATAGTGAAACCCTGTCTTTATGATTATGTATGGAGGTATGGAAGAACACCTGTAGCTCCAAAATTCTTTTCGCTGAAGTAATGGCCACTAAAAAGATGGTCTTCTATGACAAAAACTTCAGGTCACAACTGACTGCTGGTTTGAATGGTCTGAGTCAAACTCTGCAGCACAACATTGAGGTCCCAAGAAGGGGAAGGATCTTTGGGGGGGGGGGGTCAGCACAAATCTACCTTTCATAAAAGCTTTGCACAATCTTAAGGGTAGACAAGGAGCAAGATTCGTTAACCATATGAAAATTAGAAATTGTTGCCAGCTGAAGTTTGTTGGTAGAGAAACTTGTTCCATCTTTAAACAGGGTACTAAGAAATTGCAAAATATCGGTGACTGGTGCTGAGAAGGGAATCAGTACTTTTACTTGTAGCCCAAACAATGAACCTTTTCCATTTACTGTTGTAGACTTTTTTAGTTAAAACCTTTTGTGAACCCAAGATGAGATTACGAACCAGGGAAGCAAGCCTGGACTGTCTTACTATGATTGGAAATGAGAGAAACCATCCTGTCAACTTGAGGGTATGAAGATTGGGATGCTGCAATGCTGACGTGTGAGAGAGGAGGATCCTGTCTTGGCTCCAGATCCATGGAGGATATTTTAGACGAGACCAGAGGCTGGGGGACCATATCTATCAAGGCCAGAAGGGGGCAATGAGGATGGCTAAGCTTTTCAGCCTGCTTGTCTTCTGAAGAAATGTTGGGATCAGCGGAAAAGGGGGAAAGGCATAAAGGAGACCAGAGGGCCAATTGCATACCAGAGCTTTGCTCGGGGCCTCCCCCTGGGGAGGCAGGGATCAGAGTGAAGAACTCGCTGCACTTGTTGAGGAGAGAGGCAAAAAGGTTGCATTAAGGCTGACCCCAACGGTTGAAGATCATGTTCGCCACTGACTGACTGAAGGGACCACTCATGCGGAATCATGACAGATCCTCCGAGTCTCTCCTTCAGCTCCTTGGTTTTCCCTGGAATGTGAGTTGCATCCAGAAGCCAGTTCAAAGATATCATCCATTCCCAAACCTTCAAGGCCTCTCTGCACAAAAGTTAAGACCGGATTCCTCCTTGTTTGGTGATGTACCAGACTACAGACACGTTGGTGTGAACTGCAATGGTCCCCAAAGGGAGAACATCTTGAAAGGCTTGCCACATCAAAAGAACTGCTCCCATCTCGAGAACACTGATATGCATTCCTGGTCTCCAGAGGGGACCATGTGTCTTGGACGATCTTTCCTTTGTAATACCCCCCCCCCCACTCCAACTGGAAAACATCTGTGGTCACTGTGGTCATTGGAGGGAGAATCAAGAATGGTCTGCCTACAAAGAGTTTGTCTGATTGAATCTACCTATAAATATGATGTTTGCAGATTGGTGTCAGAGGTTGGGAGAGTACAGACTACTGCTCTGCTAATGTCCACTGAAGAATTCACATAAAGAACCTTACCAGAGGAACTAAAAGATCACTGCTGACATTGACTCCAGAGCTTGTAAAACTAGGTGTGCGGGGGGGGGGGGGGATAATAGTTCTCAAACTTGATTCCTTAACGTTGTTATGCAGTGAAGAGGGTGAGAAGCTATTTGATCCATCATGTTCAACTGTGTTCCTATGAATTTTAGGTTTTGCACAGGAGTCAGACTGGACTAGTCTTAAATTTATGGTGATGCCCAGGGTGTGTGAGATTTGAATCATATAATCTCTGGCTTGGAGAAGTTGATGACTTGTGGAGGTAGTGAGGAGCCAATCGTCTAAATATGGAAACACCCAAAATCCTTCGAGTCTCATGTGAGCTGCTACGACTGCCATGCATTTGGTGAGCACCCAGGGGGCTGTGGTGAGCCCAAAAAGCAGTGCTCTGAACTGAAAGTGATTGGCTCCCAGTCAAAAGTGCATTTATTTTGATATGATAGTATGCATCCTTGAGGTCTACTGAACATATCCAAACGTCCTTGCACAATAGGGGCAGAACGGATTTGAACTAAAACCATTCAGAATTTCGACTTCTTTACACAAAGGTTCAGCTTGCTTAGATCCAGTATGGGTCTCTGGTCCCCTGTCATTTTTGGCACCAAAAAGAAGCAAATGTTCTGAATCCCCTGTTTGGTCAGGACCTCTTGGATGACACTTTCGCAGCAATTTTTTTTTTTTTGCAGCAATTTTTTAATTTTTTTGGGCTGCCTGCTCACTCTGAGTGGCACATCAGGGGAATTTGATAGTGTTTGTTGGATGGAGGAAAAAGGGAATGTAGTAGCCCCTGGATATCATGTTTAGCACCCACAATTTTTTTGTCAAGTATGTCCAGGCTTCTGAGTGCAAGAAAAGTCAACCCCCTACTGCCTCCAGTGATGGACAGTTGGGCAGTGCTTCAGGACCACTGACGGGGCTCGTCAGGGAATATCTCTCTGAAGCCCTGTTTCTGTGGACTACCTCTACCTCTAGGGTGGTCGACTATTAAGCCCTCCCCCTCCTCTGCTTCTAGAGGAGGGCTCCCCACACAGGTCCTGGAAAAGCCCTTGGGATTTACAGAACCACATTTTCTTGCCTCCATGCTGGTTCCAAGAAAAGGACCTCTGAGTCATAGAAAACCTGATTCCCACAGCAGAAAGTGTCTTCCCATGCTTTTCGCTGCTGGTGAGTGTATCTCTAACAGAAGGCCCAAACAGTGATGAGCCATCAAGAGAGACATTAACAAAGGATGCCTTGAAGGGTTCTGCAAAATCACAGTCTCATCCAGGCAGGTCTCCTTAGGGATAGGCCTGACTCAGCAGCCAGTGAAGTACCTTCCACTGTGTGGGAGATTAGCCTCATCAGGAAGTTGGCAATGAGTGACAGAGTGGCCAGCTTGGGAGAAAGTTTCTTAAGATCCTCTGCAGGCGCCAGACAGAAGATGAGAGCTCCTTGATCAGCTCTCTCTGTAGCTGGGTAAAATGAGCTAAATAATTTAACGACCGCAGCGCAAAAGTGGCTGAAGTGTAAATGTGTTTTCCGAACCTGTCCAACGCTCTAGATTCCTTGTTAGGTGGACAGACCCTGGCAGTCTTCTCTGCCAGTTTTATTTTTGGTGGCCACTGGCACCACAATGGCATTAACTTCAGGGCCCTTACCCCAGTTTTTCTTGTCAAATGGTGGGACCAGGAACCTATCGGGGCATTCAGGAAGGAGCCCTATGGTATCTGGTTCCTTCCATGCCCAGCGGGATACCAGGTCAATGTGGTCGTCCACCAGGGGTAACCCAGTATACTGATGGGCCCGCCTCAAAAGCCTCCAAGAACACTGACTTCTCAGGAGGAAGATGGACAGACCACCCATGTTTCTGCTTCAGGATCTCTAGAATGTCTTGGAAGAATACGTCATCAGGTGGGGACAAAGGGAATCCTTCTCCCTCATTAAAGTCTCTCTTCATTTAATGACTCCACTGGGGAGTTGATGTGCCTACTTTTGCATGTCTTCTTCCGGGGGATTTCCTCCATGGGGTACTAAGGGGAAGTATTAGAAGGGGATCCTTCCTGGGCAGGACGATTCTGTAGATTGCTCAGGGCAGGTTGGCTCGGGACAGAATGAGTAGGCTGAAGACCATGACCCAAAGGGGGGTATGGGAGTAAGCTGCAGGACATGAGAAAACTGTTCTCCACTACAGAAAAATACCCTGTCCACTACTTGGGAAGGCAATGGACCTGGAGAATCCTTTTCCACCTCTCTTGGAGCTGAAGCAATGAAAGGGAGGCGACAAAGACTCACTCTGGATCCATGTCCTCCAAAGGGAATTGGACTCTAGCTGGGGAAGGTCGAAGCACCCAAGGGAAGAGACAACTCAAACAAGGATGGAGCCAACCCCATTCCCCTGGACCAGCCATCTGAGCTCAGAGATCCGCTCTGCTCTGTAGGGACAGGAACAGGACTGATCAGGGGCACCACAGGAGTCGAGGAAGGTGGTTTAACCGGCACCAAAACAGACACTCTCAGGAGTCCTGAAACCTGCAACTCCAAAGCTGAGGGTTGGAACGGAGAAGGAGTTCTGATAGTATGGGCCAGGTAGCTCACTAATCCAATAGGGGATGGAGCCAATACTACCCCCATCTGAATCTGGGCCTTGAGGAACTTCTCTATCATCCTGTCTATGTCTGCCAAGGACCAGCTTCTTCAGGACCTGGAAGAAGCCAATGAGGGAGGTCTGGAGTGCTTTGATTTAGGTGAAGAAAACTTTCCTAACTGGCTTGGGGACTTGGTCTGAGCTCTCAGATCCAGAGCCCTAGGATCCGACACCAGAGCTGAAGAAGGAAAAGATAGTGTAATGACTTCAGTCAGATCAGAGGAGGCCTGTGGATCCGATAAGGTAGTACTTTTTTCAGATCAGTGGAGGTAGGATCTGAAATTTTCTTTAATTTCATTTTCGGCGCCAAGGGGTCTCTCAGGGAAGCACAGACAGATATCTTCTTAGCCTCCTTGGAGGAAAAGGACAAAGAAACGGAGGGGGTCTGAGCCTTGGAAGCTGAAGGAAGAACAACCCTTAATACAAGTTTGTTGTGCCTATCCATGACTGCACACGGATTAAAGGAAGTATAAACCTCACATGTTGTCTTAAGGTGGTCAGCACCTAAACAGCAGATGCACTTTTTATGGGCATCTTGCTTGGGGGATCTTCTGCCCACAAGAAGTCCATCGCTTGAAACCCAGAGAGGGTTTGTCTTTTGTCTGACATAATTCCCATCAGAAAAGAATTGGGTCTAAAGCCTGCCACTTAGCACTGAAAAACAAAATATATCACTGCAAAGCTATACATGTATATATATATATATATATATATATAAAACATATAAAGCTATGTCAAACCCAGAGTTGTTGGACATGCTACACCTAAAGAAAATCCCAATCCCTCCAAGCTACACGCTCTAGGGACCTAAACCTGGTTACCACAATAAACAGGACATGCTGGAGGGATAGATTCCTGTCCCAGAGACTTCCTATACTCTGGAACAAGCTACCCATCTATGTCAAGCAAAGTTCTTCATTAGCACTCTTCAAGAAAAATCTTGATGAGTGGATGGGAAATAGCAAATACACCCTGGGGAT
Source organism: Protopterus annectens (assembly GCF_019279795.1). Taxonomy (NCBI): domain Eukaryota; kingdom Metazoa; phylum Chordata; order Ceratodontiformes; family Protopteridae; genus Protopterus; species Protopterus annectens. Next base: position 1,142,880,082 of record NC_056748.1, on the reverse strand, counting down.
CACTTCTGTGTCTCTGCTGGACAGTGGCACAGGAAAATAACTTTCTTGGGTGGCGTAAGCTATGGTACCTTGCTGGTTAGGGCTTACGTAGGCCCTTGGGCTGATAGCCTAGTACCTACCTATGAACCTCTCTATATATGTATATGTATATGTATATATATATATATATATATATATATATATATATATATATATATATATAAAATGGTTAAGTTAGAGGAATAGTGGCATGGGGTAGGAAGTGATGGAGATGGCAGTCAGCATGAGAACACAAAAGAGGTGTTTGGTGTGCACACAGTCAGAAAAGCTACTACCAGTCTAATCAACCAAGAATGGAGGTACCACATTTCAGCAAGGCTGGTCTTGGATAATACAACTCAGCAAAACACAGGAGGATGTGACTAAAGTAATCACCAAGGGGGAGGGGTGGAGTGAGATGGAAAGCTGTTCATACTAGAGTTATTAGGTCCTTGTACATAGCCTGTACCATTTCTACCAATGTTTCTGGAACTTCGAACCACTGAACTGCCCAAATCAACCTTCTTGGGAACTTGTCTTATTCTATCTTCAAATCTAGGAATGCCCAGTTGGACTCTCTCATCTCCAGCTTCTTCTCAACTAACGCTTTCATTGCAAACATTGGGTCGACTGTGTTGCATCCTGTTCTGAATCTGATCTGCTTATCTCCCCCATCTCACTTTCTACTATTCTTTGTATTTATTTATCAATCACCACTCTTCAGAACTTTCATGCAATGTGATAGGAGTCTGACACCTCGGTACTGCCCACAGTTGTGGATGTTTCCCTTTGCTCTTGTACACTGGCACTAATAGACTTATGTTCCAGTCATCTGGGATAAGCCTCTCCATACTGCTATGAGTACCGTCAGAGACAGTTTTTCCCCTAACACACCCAACATCTTTATCATGTCTGCTGTGGCCACATTTGAGCCTGCTGCTTTCTCTGACTTCATTTTCCTTACTACTGTTCTGAATTATTCTAATTTGGGATCCTCCTCTTCATTTAATATAGGCTGTGCCTTGGACAGTACAGCTTCTGTGGTGTTTTCCTCATTGAGGATCTGCTGAAAGCACTCCTTCCATCTCCCTTTGGTTTTCTATGGGCTGGTGACCATGTTGTTACTGGCATCCCTTAGAAAGGGTGTGTGTCTTCTTTATCTTTCTGTCTTTTCCTTGCAAGCTGATAAAGAGTTTTTGTACCATCTTTTGAGTCACCTTCCAGAAGCTAGTAGAATGCCTCTGATGCCTTTTTCTTTGCTATTGCAACTCCACACTTAGTTGTTAGCTAACCTGTACTCGTTTGTCTGGCCCATCTTTTCTATCTCCTACTTTTTCCTGCACGTCTTTCTATTTATGACCTCCTGAACTTCTGCATTCTACCACCAGCTTTCCTTATGTACCTTAACCACATAACTGTTCTGCAGTAATCACACAAGCTGTTTTGAGGTACTGCTATTCTTCATCTCCACCCGTTTCCCTCTTCTTCCTTAGGTGCTAGAGCTCCCAGTAATTTCTTGAACTCTTGTTGTTTTATCTCCAGTCAATTTCCAGGTCTTCAGCCTAGTATCTGCTGATCTTGGAGCTTTTGCTGACCGATTCTTGCAGCTGATTGTGGCAACCAGTGGTTTATGCTGTAGACAGATTGTTTCACTGGGGATGACTTTGCATTCTCGGATTCTACCCCAGTGCCCTTTTCTTACTATGAGGATGTCTGCCTGAGTTGCATGTTGGCCACTCTTGTATGTGATCTTCTGACTGTCTCTCTTACTGAGCTATGTGTTGGCAACCATCAAGCCATTTGACAGAAATCTAGAATGGCCTTTCTTTTAATTTCTGCTGCCCCACCAATGTAGACCAAGGCAGTCCCCTTGTATCCTGTTCTGTCTATCCCAATATGTGCATTCAGGTCATCCATTATCAGCACCAATTTAGTTGTCCTGCTTGACCTAAAAGGTCCTGCAACTGATGTCTGGATGTACTCTTTCTCCTCACTATCATAACCCTGCTGTGGGGTATAGGCTGAGATTATGAATAGTGCCCTCTCCTTACACTGGAGACTGGGTGCTAGGAATCTGTCAGATTACGAATAGTGCCCTATCCTTATACTGGATACTGGGTGCTAGGAGTCTGTCAGTGCTAGGAGTCTGTCACTAATTCTGACATCCTTCACTATCTTCTGAAGCATCTCCCTTACATCAATTCCCATACCATTTTGAGTTTGTCCTCCTCCTGTGAAGTAAACTCTGGACCCCAAGTCAAGAGGCTCTGCTGCACTGCCCTTCCATCTTGTCTCCTGGAAACGTAGGATAACCAGCCTCCTCCTTATCTTAATGACATCCACTCCCAAGCTGCACCCTGTCAGGAAATCTGTACAGAGTGTAACAATTCTTAGTTTTGGCACTTTGACTTGTTTTACATTTAGTTTTCGCTCAAAAGAGCTATCCTCAGTAACCCCACTGGACACCAACTAGCTAGTAGCCTATTGACTCAGGGCTGCTGGGCTTTATGGAGGGCACATACACCCCTCCCACAGTTAGCATTAATCCCTGACATAGTTCAGAGTAGGCCAGATCGTCAACCTACTTATCACAGGCAAACACCCATACTCATCTGGTGACAAAAGTCAACAAGACCAAATCACCTAGAGCCAATTTTTACACCACTGAGTGGCTAGCCCGGACATGGCTCAAAGTATGTGATCTATGTTCTCCTATCTTGAGGATACTGCACACCACAGCTGATGCTCAGAGTAGATGGTCTATACAACTCTTCCCCTATAGGGCACCATCTAGAGTCCGTGCTGCAGCCCACAGCTCCACTCCTGGATGAGTTTGAGGTGGAACCACTTAGCATGTGTTTGGGAGGTGGGAGGAATCTCACAGAGACATAGGGAGACCATACAAACTCTATACAAGCACTAGCTGACGATCAAGATCGAACCTTGTACATTGAGATGGGAGGCAAAAACTTCAACATTTATGCCAACTTCACAATCAGAAGTGTTATTAGAAAACTATAAATGACAAACTGTTCAGCACAAAGTAACCTTTACAGTGGATGCATTTATTCAATTTTAGGTCTTAAACTGGATTTTATAAGCCACAATAACCATAGTCATGGACTTCAACATCTGTCCTATGCGGACAGGCTCAAATCACTATCACTCTACTCGGTATTGTACAGATTGCTCACAGGTGATCTGTGTCTCATCTACAAGGCAATACTGGAACCTGCCCTACTAGAGATACCCCATATCCGTAAATCTAACTTGCTACACATTACTCGCTCGAAATGCCTAAATCTAATATGCAGCATCAACAAAACCTGCTGAGAGACAATCTGTCTCCCAGAACCTGCCCTGTGTCTGTTATACACTTCCCATACATGTTAGGAGTTCCTCACGGACCCACTTCAAGCGCAACCTTGATAAGTGGATGGGAAACCACAAATTTGTCCCAGGGGATCCACCTATGTCCCTCATTGGTAGAGGTGACAGGTCCTGACTGAGGTTTCATTTTTTGGAGATAAACTCTTGGGTAGACTTGTAAAGGCCCCAGGGCCATTAGCCTAGTAACCTCCTATGATCTAGTAAATGCAGCAGAGTTGGATCAGAGACCCAATAGCTGAGGAACAAATGAAGAGAACATCAAATCTGATATTATGCTGACCAAATTTTAAAGGTGCTCTGGTCCAATCAGTTTTTAGCACCAGTTAATTTATCTAAAAATGATAAACATGTTGTCACTATAGATCTAGTTGCAGAAAAATGATTGGTAGGTGCTGGTTTACCTATTAAATGATGTGCTGTTTCAGTATCATAAAAAGACCCTCTTGTAAATTAAGAAGCTTGGGAATCCATGAGGATAAGAAAAGATAGTTCCTCTCCTTCAGTTTTCTCTGGAAGACGAAATATTCTGATGTTGCACCTTCTCTCTCAATTTTCTAAATCAACCAGCTTATTTAAAAGCTAAGTATTTTCTTTGAGAAAATCTGTATTTTTTTCCTTACGTTTTTTTTTGTCACTAATGTAACAAAAAAAAAAAACAAAAAAAAAACGGTCTCTATCAAAGATTTTTGTTTGTTGTTGCTAAATCATACCTTTTAAAATATTTGTCTTTTAGTTTATCTAAATTTTCTTGTAATACATCCATTTTCAGTGAGAGTTCCTGTTGAGATGCCATTACTTGTTCAACTCCTTTTTAAGGAAGACTTCACCACATGCATATTTTAAGTACTCAGAGCTTATTTTTTTCCCATATAAGATTTCTCTAAGGTAAGTTTGCCAGAAAAATAATTTAAAAGGGTCAAATTTTGTCTGTTAATTATGCATTCCAAAGCATAATGAGCTTATGCAGACTCTCTACCTTCTCACTCTCTCTCTCTCTCTCTCTATATATATATATATATATATATACATACACACATTATGTGTGCATATATATATATATATATATATATATATACACACACACACACACACACACACACACACACACACACACACACACACACACACACACGCACACGCACACTAGCATATACATTTTCTCCAAATTAAAAAAAGAACTGCAGAGCTCTGAAAAAGTTTTGCTTTCAGGCGGTGGTGCAGCGGTAGCATTGTTGCCTCACAGCAGGAGGTTCTCCCGTTCGATTCTCGGCTTGGGTTGGGACTGCCTTCTGTGTAGAGTCAGCATGTCCTCCCCGCGGTCGAGCGAGCGTTCAAAAGACATGCGTTGAATGGGCGTGCCTTCGTTGAAGGCTGGGCGTCGGGCTGGCAACTCGACACCATAAAAATCAATTGCCAATCATTAGCGGACCGGAGTTCCACTGTGGCAACCCCTAACCGGGAAAAGCCAAAAGACAAACAACATACCTGAAAAGCAATGTTAATGCTGTGTTACTGTGATCAAACATTAGTAATGGTGAGAGAGTTAGTTTAGCTTTTGCTTAATTCCAAAGAGCATTGGTTTTGTTTTGAAAGAGTGGCAAAGAAGTTTAATGTTGCTGATCCAAATAAGAGACAGGAAGTCAAGTCTGAAGTTCTTTCTGAAGGCTTGTTAAGGATACGTTAGCTAGGAAAAGGACCATGTCATCAGTAGAAAGGTAAGAGGAGGAAGGTCCAGAGGTAGATCGTTTATGTACATGGAAAAGAGATGAAAAGCAACTGCATTTAGCGAACAGACATTATTAGTGTCTCCTCTATAGAATTCCTTCATAAAATAAATACATGTCTAAGAAAAAAGTAATATTTTCTGGGGGGGAGGGGTAGAAAGCAAGACTGCTATTCAAGAAGGTCAGTATCTTGACTCAAAGGAGACTCATCTGCATGATGTAAATGTCCTTCTCCTGCAAGGATGATATGCATGAAAGTGACCTATTCCTTTTCTTGGATTTAGTTGTGGCAGGATATGATAAGAGTCTAGGGAACCTGTATAAGACATTTGTGGAGCCTTTGTAAGAAAACCTACACTGGTTCATGGCATGCCAGACTTGTTTCAGTGGGAGAGAACAAGCCAGTGCCTGCTCTCAGAAATACTTCCTTAAAAGCACTAGTAAACCAGTGGTGGAGCCTTAACTTGTGTCATTGTCATGCCTGATTTGTCCATTTTTAAAGAACCAGAAGAAAATGTGTCATAAGGTACAACTACAGGTACTGAAGTTTTATAGTATGTAACATAGCCCTGTTGTGAAGAATCTTTCTTTCAGGAAAATAATATTTGAAAGTCTACAACATAAACCACACCAAATCACCATTTTCTTTAGTTAGAATGGCTGAAGAGCCATACAAATCATAGCCATAGTGCCTTACTTCTTTATTCTTTTGAATCAACCACAAAGACCGTTCTTTCCATCGTCTTCCTAAAAGGCTGCATCCTCCCATATTAAGCACCTTCAAATCATGCAGTTTTGAAAGTGAGAAGTGCACTCTTAATTTCCCATTCCTGTGCTGTCATTTTTCCTTCTGATTCCAGCCATAAATGGTTGCTGGCCTTGGAATTCATCTTATTGTCCTTGCTTTCATCTAACTTCTTTCTCGTCAGACTTGGCTTCCTTCTTTTCTAATTAACAAAACTTTAATTTGTGTGGCTTTGCAAACTATCTCACAATGCTCAGCACTAGCTATACCATGTGAAGCACCCAAGTGAGTAGATACCAAGCTGTTATGATCACTGCTGTTGGAATCTCCTATGTAGTGGGATTAGTGGCAAACCACAGTGTGTTTGACTTCTGCTCAAATAGTCAAATCCCTTTTCTGGAGGGTTGGGGGCAAGGAAGTACTGCCACTTTAGTCAAGAGATGCAGTAAACTCACAGATGTTTACAATTAGATAACAGAAGCACTACCGCTGACTCAAGACTGAAAAAAATGTAGAATGAGGACGGGTATTGAATAAGTCAGCCACATTTATTGCAGATGGCCAAACGGCAGCTGACCATCCTATACTTACTACCTCTGCAAGTAAATAGATACAGAGTTCAAGTACTTTCTTCTACAAGTATTTGAAATGAGGCTTTTCATAAAGATTTATATTTGCTAATATTAAAGTTCATCTGTTATTGGCTACTTATGGCACTTTAGCAAACAAAAATATATTAGCTTACTCATACCTAAAGGAACTGTGACTATCACATGGTCAGCCAGAAGGGTTTCTCCATTTTTGAGTTCTACCAATACAGGAAAAGTCCGCTGTCCTGAAGAGTTGCTCCCTGGGGATGTGCTCTGCCAATGGATACAACGAACTGGCTTGTTAAATGTGAAAATACCTTTTGGCAGTGATGTCATCAAAGAATCGATGATACCTTCGTAGCCTCTGTAAAACAGTTACAAAATGCATCATTCAACAGTCTGAAAAGCTTCTGAAACAAAGTTAAATAATAATGCCTAATGAAACAAAGTTAAATAATGCTGCCTAAATGGACAACAAAGCAAACGTTAGCGGACAACACTGGTAAACTCCAAAATTGAGCAGTTATCTCACTCAACCTTATAACATCATGTTTGTGTACTTCAAGTTCACAACCATAGCTCTTTATGGCACCCATACCTATTTTTCTGGGCCTGGCTTCTTTAACCAGGTCACTTATCAGCGAATAATAGGTAGTATTGGAAAGTGCAATAATTTGTTAACAAAATGACACTGACTGTTAATCTAGGATGCCTTGCAGCAGACAAATTAATCAGTCACATTCATATTTTCATATTTATGTTCATACTTTTATAACAGTGAGCCCTACATGTTTTTGAGGCGTATGGTGTGAAATGCCATGTTAGGAGACAGGAAAATCCATTGACGATGTCCATTTACATCCCACTATACAGGAGATGATGACAGTTGTCTTAGTAATTATGAACATAAATAATATTTTCACACGTACTTAATACTTCAGAAATCAAATGGCTTGCAAACGGTTGCATGATATTAAGTGAAACCTTACATGTTCTTGAAAAAAAACTATCTGATATCTGCACTGCAAGTTGCACATCTTTAGATATATTCAGTGTTATTTACATAGATTATAAAATTAAGCATATGTTTTCTTATTTCTGTAAATATCTCACTAAACATATATTCAGAGGAATTTCTTGTTGTCAAGTGAAAGCTCGTCTTTAGTTAACAAAAATGTTTTAGCAATTTATGTCTGTGTAGTACAGTTTCCAAGAAATAATAATTTGTTTGTGAAAGTTTAGCAAAAAATATAATTTTTGGTTTGTGTGCATTATGTGTAATTTTTGGAAAGACTATGAATGCACTGACTATAATCACTGACAAGATTTACTTCTTACTGAAAAACATTATTTGTACAGTTTTAATAGATAAAGATCACAATATTTACATTTGTTTATCTTATGCTTTTTAATTTTAATGTTCATAAAATGCTCTGGAATGCAAGATGTGTACAGGCAGCTAGAGATGTGACATTTCACACCACATAGGTGTTGCTAAATGGGAATGTGTCACAGCTTTAGTCAAAATTAGTGTAACCCAGCCACCAGCAGCTGCAGCACCACAGATCTCAAAGCCACATCCTTAGGAAAATCAGCTGCATCTCCAAAAATGTCAATATATGTTACGCATGCTGAATCTCTAACCCTGGCCCCATAAGCAATATGTGGCAAACTATAGGTTTCCTTTTCTTCACCAGTCACAAAATCACAAAGTAAAAAACTGCATTTTTCAGAAGAAATCACCATACTGGCAAGGTTGTAACATCAGACCAATATAATCCAGCCACCAAGTCCTTTGGAGAACCAGTTCATTGTAGTTAGTAGGCATGCAGTCTGGGAGACGACTGAGGAATCTATCCCAATTTCCCAGTTGCCCCACAGCACTGTCTGGTTAAGTGACTTGCTCAAGGTCATGTAGTAGGCATATGAAGGCTGAGGGATCAAACTCTGTAACACAGGGACCAGCTCATTAGCAGATCAATCATCTTAATCCACTGTGTTAACTGCTGAGATACAAAGTGGTGCCAAATTTACAGCCCTTAAACATTTAAACTTCATATTATAAAACAAAAACCTGTACATCTATGAAGTCTCAGAAATTAGTGAACCGGACAAATAAAGTGCTCCGATAGCAACCACTTTATTCACAAAATTCAAGATCACAGTCTTAAAGCGTGCGAAATACTCATACACTTTTCGTCGCCTCCAAATATTGCAACTTCCTCAGAAGACAAATTACTGTTGTTAATAGTACGTTTAAATAGTAAATCCATAGGCAATTAAGGATGGTTAATTGATTCTGAAAACAGTTTTAACCATTTCATGTTACCCATGTAAGTTACTTCTATTCCAATATATAAAAATATATTAATATATATCAGTATACATCAGTATATATTCCATACAATTCTAGTACATGCCGCTATAAGTTAATAAACAATATTTACCATTATTAAACATATTCATAAATATAAATACATGATAAATGAAATTAAAAATGAGAAATAAAACTAAACGAAAAAATCTTTTTAAAATTTTTAAAACATTTTTTAGTATTCAACTAACAAAGGGAATAGTACCAAAGGGAAATATTACCAAGGGAAATATTCACAGGAGAAATATTAACAGACTGCCATTGTCATTGTAAACATAATTTTAACAGCAACTTAAATCTAGTCATTCATATTAGGGTTCATTTAAACCATTATATTCTATCTTATTCCGTTCAACTAACTATGCCATATGGTAGCAATATAAACTTACTATTTTTAATTGGTTTTAACTATAACTAATTTTAAATAATTTTAACTAATTTTAACTAATTTCAACTAATTTCAACTAATTTTAACCAGTTTTTAACCAGTTTTTAACCAGTTTTTAACCAGTTTTTAACCAGTTTTATCTACACAGCGCGAAGTGCAAATTATAAAAATATATAAAAAATCTAATCATTATAAATATCAATTTAAAATTATTTTAAAAGCATGGTATCCAAAAGCTAATTAAGTGATACCTACTACCCTTACCACAAAAATACCACCTGTACATTGTTGTACATTTAATGTATTTATCTAATAAATTTCACTTTATTTAACAAATTTAAAGTAGATTTTATTAATTTATTATAGTGAATGTGAATAAATTTTATTTAAACATAAATTTATACCTCCATCTACTACTTACCTTTACATATGTCTACCTTTATTATCACCTTTCTAAATTTTTTAACCTTAAAATACATTTTATAGATGTCATCTCATTTATACCTGGTGGTTGATTGGCATTTGCTGTTAGCTGCCAAATTAATTCTTTCCGTTCGAGCTTTAGTGGTTCATAAGGACATCTACAATCTGGTGTAACTTGGTCTATAACCTTAAACTTAAAATTATGCCCTTCATTTAGATGGCAATGTCTAGCGAGGGCATTGTCCAATTTAATTCTACTAATACTGTAAATATGTTCATATATTCTTTCTTGTAGCTTCCTATCTGTTTTTCCTATATAAAAGGCTAAACATTTTTCACACTTTGCCATATATACAACTTGTCGGCTACTACAGTTAAATTTTCCTCCTATTTTATAAATTTGGTTCCTTATTTTAAAAGTAGTACCTTCTTCAACATATTTACAATAGTTACACATATTGCATTTGGTCATGCCCCCGTTAAGTCTGACGTTGGGCTTTTTACTTTGTAAAATTTCTTTAAAATTCTGGTTCCTCCTATAAACTAATTTCGGTTTTTCAGGTAATAAATCCTTAAACCCACTGTCTGAAGTTAAGAGGTGCCAGTTTTTATTCAAAATATTTTTGATATCAAATGCATCCAAGTTAAAACAAGTAATGAAGCTGCATGTAAAAGTTAACCCTGTACCTCTCCTTGCTACTTCTACTTGTTCTACATTTTCTGTTAACATTGAACCTAATATTGGGGAATAAATCCCTTTCCACCATTTATTTTTTACTTCTGTGGCTATATTTGTGATGAATTCCACCGGGTAACCCCTCTGTAAGAAAAACTTCTCAAGGAGTTTGCATTCGTCTAAAAAGTCAGCATCAACCGTAATCATCCTTGCTGCTCTAACATGCTGGCCTTTTACCACTGCTTTCTTCTGGGACAGCGGATGACTACTAGAAAAATGGAGAAATGTATTAGAATACGTCTCCTTCCTATATATAGTCGCTACATATCTCTCATTTACATAGTCTTTTTTCAAGTTAACATCCAAATAATTAATATTATCTCTACTATAGTTAGATGTGAACTGTAGAAAATCAGTGCTACTATTAAAGGCAGCCAAAAGCTTATCCAACCCTTCAGCATTAACCTCGACTACCATAAAAATATCGTCGAGGAATCTCGTATAGAAGGCAATTTTTTCTTTGATCCTTTTGTTCTCTAAAATGGCGGACCTTTCCCATCGTGCCATTACTAAGTTTGCGATACTGGCACCGCATGGGGACCCCATAGCGACCCCAAGTTTTTGATGATAAATATCTTTATTGAACAAAATAAAATTATAAGAAAGAACTGTATCAATCAGTTCTTCTATAAGCTGAATTTCATCAAGGGGTGCGCCTAAGAGCCTCATCATGTCACTTACCCATTCAATTGCCTTATTGTGAGGGATACAAGAATATAAGTCTTTAACATCTACTGTTACTAACAGTCCCATAGTAGAAAACTGTAAGCTGTTCATGGATCTAAGAAACGACCATGAATCCTTTGAAATTTGTTTCTCTAACTTAATATATTTCTGAAGTGTCTTGTCTATGACTTTGGCACATGTGTAAGTCATACTCCCTCTACCATCCACCAAAGGTCTCATAGGTGGGTCTTCCAGGCTTTTATGCACCTTGGGGATACCAAATAGCACAGGTGTCCTAACCTGTGCTTGTTGTAAAAAATTATACAGAACATTATCTATCCTTCCTTCGATAAATAATTCTTCAAAAAGTGATTTGATTCTCCCTGCTGCAATATTCATCTCATTTAAAGAAGACCTTGTGTAAGTTTCACTTTCTAAGATTGCTAACATTCTATCCTCATAGTCACTACTAAACATTATTGCTAATCCCCCTCCCTTGTCGGGTTTCATAACCCGAATTGGGGCTTGTTTTAGAAGGTTCAATAGATCCCTTTCTTCTTTTGTTAAATTAAATTTATATTTATTTTTACATTCCTTCAGATTCCTTAAATCTACTTCCATAATTTTTTCAAATAGAAGTAGTGCGGGATGAAGGGGGGGGTTATATACACTTGACACAAGGAAGTCAGATTTTTCATTAAGGTTCTCGCCCATCAAAAACAATAAATTCAACTTCCTCGTAAACAATTTTAAATCTATCAAAGTATAAGCGACATTGAGTGTGGAACTTGGGACAAAAGTATACCCTTTGCTCAATAAAGCCACAGTATCCTCACAAATTTCTAAACTTGTGTAGTTATAGATTTTAAAGTCTACTTCGGCATTCGTTACAACTGTGCACTTTGGTTGATTTTGTCCAAATGACGATATAATATCGTCATTTTTTACCATTTCCTCCTCTTGTTCTTCTGGTTCCTCTTGTTCTGGTAGTTGGGTCTCGAGGCTGAACCCCGAAAATTTTGATTCTCAAGCCTCCTAGTATTATTACTATTCTGGTTCTGTCCATCAGAATTACTCTCATTTATGGTGTTTCTCTGTTGGGCCAGTCTTTCACTCCTTCTGACATCGTTATCATTATTGGGAGGTTGCACCGGTCGAGATGGTAATGGTACATAAGGCTCAGCCTGCTGTACTACTGGGCCTGTTCTCTGGCCAAGCCGAGTCTCATTTTCTGGTCCACTTCCCTGATCATTAACTGGCATACTAACAGGGCAGGGAGGGCGTGGATATGCTTTCCCTTCCCCGTACTCTTTTAAATCTCTGTCAATTTTCTTTATTTTAGTCCCATTCATCTTTTTAACATGGTCGTCAATGCTCAGAAAACAACGGTCATAGTCATACTGGTACCTATTAAAATTAATGTCATTTTTAATAGAACTGTCAATAACCTCCAATTCAGTTAGAAGGTTATCCACCATCTCTTGGTAAAATGTACAAAACAGCTCTAATAATTCAAGGCCATGTCTATCAAAGAGAGTCACCAGAGCATTATGAAATTGTGAGCCTTCAATTAGCCCTGAAGGAAATTGCCAATGCCTAAGACCCTTAAGAACAGTCTTCAGTCTTATGCATTCACGGAAATAGGCAATTTCTAATTGTAACTTACGAATTTTTAACAGTTTACTATCAAAAATATTTAACTTTTCGTTTATGTCATTATTTACCTCTGCCTCCGTTTGTAGGACGCCATTTCTTTGCAAATTATTAAAATTAAAACCTCTATGCAACCATGTCATCAACAGCTCCCGAGTTGTAGCTCCCCGGTTGCTAGTCCGCTCTCCTTCGCGCTGTGTACTTGTTGCTACATCATCCTGGCTATTCGATAGCTCCCCTTGGATTTCGTTCATATTGCCATTAATATTAAATCCTGAATTGTTCACAACGGCAAGACGCCCAGCTTCTCTCTCCACCATTCGGTTCCCTGAAGGTACTGCTGTAGTGGGCGATCTATTGACGTCATCTAATCGCTGGGAAAGCCGGTCGACTTTCTGTGTTAATAACTCTATGAGGGCTGTAAGGTTACCATCGCCCTCATCTCTTTGGGAACTGGATGCTGAAGCACTTTCGGCATTCGGTTCCATAGTACACTATCAACAAAAGACCAAAACCAAACCTCAGAAATTAGTGAACCGGACAAATAAAGTGCTCCGATAGCAACCACTTTATTCACAAAATTCAAGATCACAGTCTTAAAGCGTGTGAAATACTCATACACTTTTCGTCGCCTCCAAATATTGCAACTTCCTCAGAAGACAAATTACTGTTGTTAATAGTACGTTTAAATAGTAAATCCATAGGCAATTAAGGATGGTTAATTGATTCTGAAAACAGTTTTAACCATTTCATGTTACCCATGTAAGTTACTTCTATTCCAATATATAAAAATATATTAATATATATCAGTATACATCAGTATATATTCCATACAATTCTAGTACATGCCGCTATAAGTTAATAAACAATATTTACCATTATTAAACATATTCATAAATATAAATACATGATAAATGAAATTAAAAATGAGAAATAAAACTAAAGGAAAAAATCTTTTTAAAATTTTTAAAACATTTTTTAGTATTCAACTAACAAAGGGAATAGTACCAAAGGGAAATATTACCAAGGGAAATATTCACAGGAGAAATATTAACAGACTGCCATTGTCATTGTAAACATAATTTTGACAGCAACTTTTAAAAAGATTTTTTCCTTTAGTTTTATTTCTCATTTTTAATTTCATTTATCATGTATTTATATTTATGAATATGTTTAATAATGGTAAATATTGTTTATTAACTTATAGCGGCATGTACTAGAATTGTATGGAATATATACTGATGTATACGGATATATATTAATATATTTTTATATATTGGAATAGAAGTAACTTACATGGGTAACATGAAATGGTTAAAACTGTTTTCAGAATCAATTAACCATCCTTAATTGCCTATGGATTTACTATTTAAACGTACTATTAACAACAGTAATTTGTCTTCTGTGGAAGTTGCAATATTTGGAGGCGACGAAAAGTGTATGAGTATTTCGCACGCTTTAAGACTGTGATCTTGAATTTTGTGAATAAAGTGGTTGCTATCGGAGCACTTTATTTGTCCGGTTCACTAATTTCTGAGGTTTGGTTTTGGTCTTTTGTTGATAGTGTACTATGGAACCGAACGCCGAAAGTGCTTCAGCATCCAGTTCACAAAGAGATGAGGGCGATGGTAACCTTACAGCCCTCATAGAGTTATTAACACAGAAAGTCGACCGGCTTTCCCAGCGATTAGATGACGTCAATAGATCGCCCACTACAGCAGTACCTTCAGGGAACCGAATGGTGGAGAGAGAAGCTGGGCGTCTTGCCGTTGTGAACAATTCAGGATTTAATATTAATAGCAATATGAACGAAATCCAAGGGGAGCTATCGAATAGCCAGGATGATGTAGCAACAAGTACACAGCGCGAAGGAGAGCGGACTAGCAACCGGGGAGCTACAACTCGGGAGCCGTTGATGACATGGTTGCATAGAGGTTTTAATTTTAATAATTTGCAAAGAAATGGCGTCCTACAAACGGAGGCAGAGGTAAATAATGACATAAACGAAAAGTTAAATATTTTTGATAGTAAACTGTTAAAAATTCGTAAGTTACAATTAGAAATTGCCTATTTCCGTGAATGCATAAGACTGAAGATTGTTCCTAAGGGTCTTAGGCATTGGCAATTTCCTTCAGGGCTAATTGAAGGCTCACAATTTCATAATGCTCTGGTGACTCTCTTTGATAGACATGGCCTTGAATTATTAGAGCTGTTTTGTACATTTTACCAAGAGATGGTGGATAACCTTCTAACTGAATTGGAGGTTATTGACAGTTCTATTAAAAATGACATTAATTTTAATAGGTACCAGTATGACTATGACCGTTGTTTTCTGAGCATTGACGACCATGTTAAAAAGATGAATGGGACTAAAATAAAGACAATTGACAGAGATTTAAAAGAGTACGGGGAAGGGAAAGCATATCCGCGCCCTCCCCGCCCTGTTAATATGCCAGTTAATGATCAGGGAAGTGGACCAGAAAATGAGACTCGGCTTGGCCAGAGAACAGGCCCAGTAGTTCAACAGGCTGAGCCTTATGTACCATTACCATCTCGACCGGTGCAACCTCCCAATAATGATAACGATGTCAGAAGGAGTGAAAGACTGGCCCAACAGAGAAACACCATAAATGAGAGTAATTCTGATGGACAGAACCAGAATAGTAATAATACTAGGAGGCTTGAGAATCAAAATTTTCGGGGTTCAGCCTCGAGACCCAACTACCAGAACAAGAGGAACCAGAAGAACAAGAGGAGGAAATGGTAAAAAATGACGATATTATATCGTCATTTGGACAAAATCAACCAAAGTGCACAGTTGTAACGAATGCCGAAGTAGACTTTAAAATCTATAACTACACAAGTTTAGAAATTTGTGAGGATACTGTGGCTTTATTGAGCAAAGGGTATACTTCTGTCCCAAGTTCCACACTCAATGTCGCTTATACTTTGATAGATTTAAAATTGTTTACGAGGAAGTTGAATTTATTGTTTTTGATGGGCGAGAACCTTAATGAAAAATCTGACTTCCTTGTGTCAAGTATATATAACCCCCCCCCTTCATCCCGCACTACTACTATTTGAAAAAATTATGGAAGTAGATTTAAGGAATCTGAAGGAATGTAAAAATAAATATAAATTTAATTTAACAAAAGAAGAAAGGGATCTATTGAACCTTCTAAAACAAGCCCCAATTCGGGTTAGGAAGCCCGACAAGGGAGGGGGATTAGCAATAATGTTTAGTAGTGACTATGAGGATAGAATGTTAGCAATCTTAGAAAGTGAAACTTACACAAAGTCTTCTTTAAATGAGATGAATATTGCAGCAGGGAGAATCAAATCACTTTTTGAAGAATTATTTATCGAAGGAAGGATAGATAATGTTCTGTATAATTTTTTACAACAAGCACAGGTTAGGACACCTGTGCTATTTGGTATCCCCAAGGTGCATAAAAGCCTGGAAGACCCACCTATGAGACCTTTGGTGGATGGTAGAGGGAGTATGACTTACACATGTGCCAAAGTCATAGACAAGACACTTCAGAAATATATTAAGTTAGAGAAACAAATTTCAAAGGATTCATGGTCGTTTCTTAGATCCATGAACAGCTTACAGTTTTCTACTATGGGACTGTTAGTAACAGTAGATGTTAAAGACTTATATTCTTGTATCCCTCACAATAAGGCAATTGAATGGGTAAGTGACATGATGAGGCTCTTAGGCGCACCCCTTGATGAAATTCAGCTTATAGAAGAACTGATTGATACAGTTCTTTCTTATAATTTTATTTTGTTCAATAAAGATATTTATCATCAAAAAATTGGGGTCGCTATGGGGTCCCCATGCGGTGCCAGTATCGCAAACTTAGTAATGGCACGATGGGAAAGGTCCACCCTTTTAGAGAACGAAAGGATCAAAGAAAAATTGCCTTCTATACGAGATTCCTCGACGATATTTTTATGGTAGTCGAGGTTAATGCTGAAGGGTTGGATAAGCTTTTGGCTGCCTTTAATAGTAGCACTGATTTTCTACAGTTCACATCTAACTATAGTAGAGATAATATTAATTATTTGGATGTTAACTTGAAAAAAGACTATGTAAATGAGAGATATGTAGCTACTATATATAGGAAGGAGACGTATTCTAATACATTTCTCCATTTTTCTAGTAGTCATCCGCTGTCCCAGAAGAAAGCAGTGGTAAAAGGCCAGCATGTTAGAGCAGCAAGGATGATTACGGTTGATGCTGACTTTTTAGACGAATGCAAACTCCTTGAGAAGTTTTTCTTACAGAGGGGTTACCCGGTGGAATTCATCACAAATATAGCCACAGAAGTAAAAAATAAACGGTGGGAAGGGATTTATTCCCCAATATTAGGTTCAATGTTAACAGAAAATGTAGAACAAGTAGAAGTAGCAAGGAGAGGTACAGGGTTAATTTTACATGCAGCTTCATTACTTGTTTTAACTTGGATGCATTTGATATCAAAAATATTTTGAATAAAAACTGGCACCTCTTAACTTCAGACAGTGGGTTTAAGGATTTATTACCTGAAAAACCGAAATTAGTTTATAGGAGGAACCAGAATTTTAAAGAAATTTTACAAAGTAAAAAGCCCAACGTCAGACTTAACGGGGGCATGACCAAATGCAATATGTGTAACTATTGTAAATATGTTGAAGAAGGTACTACTTTTAAAATAAGGAACCAAATTTATAAAATAGGAGGAAAATTTAACTGTAGTAGCCGACAAGTTGTATATATGGCAAAGTGTGAAAAATGTTTAGCCTTTTATATAGGAAAAACAGATAGGAAGCTACAAGAAAGAATATATGAACATATTTACAGTATTAGTAGAATTAAATTGGACAATGCCCTCGCTAGACATTGCCATCTAAATGAAGGGCATAATTTTAAGTTTAAGGTTATAGACCAAGTTACACCAGATTGTAGATGTCCTTATGAATCACTAAAGCTCGAACGGAAAGAATTAATTTGGCAGCTAACAGCAAATGCCAATCAACCACCAGGTATAAATGAGATGACATCTATAAAATGTATTTTAAGGTTAAAAAATTTAGAAAGGTGATAATAAAGGCAGACATATGTAAAGGTAAGTAGTAGATGGAGGTATAAATTTATGTTTAAATAAAATTTATTCACATTCACTATAATAAATTAATAAAATCTACTTTAAATTTGTTAAATAAAGTGAAATTTATTAGATAAATACATTAAATGTACAACAATGTACAGGTGGTATTTTTGTGGTAAGGGTAGTAGGTATCACTTAGCTTTTGGATACCATGCTTTTAAAATAATTTTAAATTGATATTTATAATGATTAGATTTTTTATATATTTTTATAATTTGCACTTCGTGCTGTGTAGATAAAATTGGTTAAAAACTGGTTAAAAACTGGTTAAAAATTGGTTAAAATTAGTTGAAATTAGTTAAAACTATTTAAAATTAGTTATAGTTAAAACCAATTAAAAATAGTAAGTTTATATTGCTACCATATGGCATAGTTAGTTGAACGGAATAAGATAGAATATAATGGTTTAAATGAACCTTAATATGAATGACTAGATTTAAGTTGCTGTTACAATTATGTTTACAATGACAATGGCAGTCTGTTAATATTTCTCCTGTGAATATTTCCCTTGGTAATATTTCCCTTTGGTACTATTCCCTTTGTTAGTTGAATACTAAAAAATGTTTTAAAAATTTTAAAAAGATTTTTTCCTTTAGTTTTATTTCTCATTTTTAATTTCATTTATCATGTATTTATATTTATGAATATGTTTAATAATGGTAAATATTGTTTATTAACTTATAGCGGCATGTACTAGAATTGTATGGAATATATACTGATGTATACTGATATATATTAATATATTTTTATATATTGGAATAGAAGTAACTTACATGGGTAACATGAAATGGTTAAAACTGTTTTCAGAATCAATTAACCATCCTTAATTGCCTATGGATTTACTATTTAAACGTACTATTAACAACAGTAATTTGTCTTCTGAGGAAGTTGCAATATTTGGAGGCGACGAAAAGTGTATGAGTATTTCGCACGCTTTAAGACTGTGATCTTGAATTTTGTGAATAAAGTGGTTGCTATCGGAGCACTTTATTTGTCCGGTTCACTAATTTCTGAGGTTTGGTTTTGGTCTTTTGTTGATAGAGTACATCTATGAAGTCTACCAAGGGTTTTATACACCACTCAACACAGAAGCAATAATGCACATTTCAGTACTTTACTATAACTAAACAGTAGGAAAGCAGGAAACAGAAAATGTCAAAGTAAATAGATAATAATGAGATGATGGTGGGGAATCTCTAATGCAAGAGCGGAGAACATGATGCAACTCTTTACTGCCCCAATAAGTAACTGGCACAAATGTATTACATTGTATCATACGTGTCCTTGCAGTCTTTACCTTGATGATAGAATAGCAAACTATGAATTCAAAGCTTGCATGAAGGCTCCAGACAAATTTTCATGAATCACTAATAGAACTGCTAACATTGGAAATTAAATCCAATTTGCAACATGGTAAAACTGAGGATGTCATACCATACTGTTACCCATTCAGAAAGCAACCAGAGACCTCTTGAAAGACTGGTGAAGAGGCCATGGAATTTCTTGTGGGGGAAGTCTTGATCGTCCTCTTGACGTGTTTTGCCTAAAGAATCATAACAGTAGCCTGATAAAACTGTGATCCAACATGGAACGGTTTGCTTGCCAACACCATCATGCAAAATGGCAAGCACAAATGAGATTAAAAGAATTTCTAAAAGCCTTAATCCTACAGATGTATACATACATTTGTCTTCTAGAGTTCATGTGTGGAATTATTTTCCTTCAATTCTGAGGGAAAAGGATGAAGGAACTCTACCTTCCAATTCAATAAATATCGATCACAAGGTCTGGCATAAACATTAGTAACTAATACCACCCTTTCTAACAGTCTTAAAAGATTCAATACAGAACACCTAAAAGCCTGCAACTCTGCTACTCTCCTTGTTAAATATAACAGCTGAAGGAAAATTAGCTTCCATGAAAAATATGTTTAAAGGAAGATTCATAGTTTGGTACTAGGCTGTCGGCCCTAGGGCCTACACAAGCCTAGCCATAACAATTCCCTGGCTATTTTTTTCCCACAATATTTACTTCCCTAGACCCCTGTCTGAGAGGGTGACTGACGTGATCCCTGGGGTGAATTTCCTATCTCCCATCCAATCGTCAAGGTTCCTTTTGAAGAGGGCCAAAGAGGCGCTCTGCCTGACATGTACGGCCAGTCTATTCCAGAGTCTGGGGAGTCTCTGGGTCAGGAACCTATCCCTCCAGCATGTTTTGTTCATTATGATGACAAGGTTTAGATCCCTGGAGCGTTTGGCTCTGAGGGATTGGGATTTCTTTACGTGTAGCATGTCCAACAGCTCTGAGTTTGACATGGCCTTGTATGTTAAGCAGAGCTCGCCTCTGAGTAGACGATATGCGACAGACTATAGCTGAAGTTTTTTTAGATGTTCAGCATAGGGCATCTGCTTTAGGCCTGTGATTCTTTTTGTGAGGTATTTCTACAGCCTTTCCAGTTGTTGCAAATGTCTTGAGAGGTACATACCAAACTGGGCGGTGTACTCTATAATGGGTCTAATGAGGGATGAGTACAGTAGGACAATGACCTCCTTTTTCTGGATGAAAAACCCTTAGTGATAAAGTGTGCCACAGAGAAGGATTTCCTGACTGTTGTGGCGATGTGGTTATCGAATATGACACCACTGTCCACCTGTGTCCCTAAGTCTCTTATCACACTTTCAGTGCTTAGTGTACTGCCACCTATGTGGTAATTCACAGGTACATGTTTTTTCCCATTGGGGATAACTATACATTTCTTGGCATTGAGCCTGAGCCCATGGCTCTGGCATTTCCTTTATTTTCATTTAGCTGTTATATTAATAAGCAGAGTATCAGAGGCTTGAAGAGAGTTTTTTTTATATATTTCCAAAACAAATGTAAGGTTCCAGTTAAAGGACTAGATTTCTCTGTTGATTACAATGGAGCACTCCTTTCACAAACATTTTCATCATGAGCCTTTCATAGGAAAATCAGTTGTCCTGACTGAAAAGGAAGACATTTTCAACTTAATTGTGAAAGGTAGCTCAGTAAATTTGGAAGATTAACTTAACATTTATCCAGGTCTTCATTTGTATTTCTAGTCCAGGATAGATCACAGATACATGTGGATATTCTTCAAGCTCAGACTAGGAGTACTGCCAGATTAAGTGACCTTTTCAGAGTCACACAGCAGACAAACAGAGGCGGACAATCAGAACGTGGACTCCAGGAGCAACTTGATAATAGCACACAGCCTTAATCTTCTGAATTAACTGCTAAACCAAAATTTGCCCTCAACATCTGTCTTCACACCAATGGGAAACCTTTACCATGTAGACAGCTGTAAAAAAAGAAAGAAAACACGCGTGAGTCTCGGAACTTCACGCATGTGCACTCGTGGCATTTCCCGATATCCGGACTGCTGGTGACCCAGTCTGAAGCATGTGCACGGAATCTGGACTGCTGTGAGATAGTCCGGATTAGGAAGACAGCATTTAACAGCAGAAATCCCAGCAGTTACAGCTGCATAGACTGGACGAGGATCAGACTGAAATGCCTGCAGGCTGGGTAGCAGCTTGCTCTCGTGGGAAGGGGAAGGACTTTACTCTCGCTGGCTTTTTACCGATGGACAAACGATGAACTTTGCAGCAATGGATTTCACACTGCAGGAACTGAGCTTTGCAACAGACTTGGAAAGAACCTCGGCTTCAATGGAGTTGAGGTTGTATGTGTGTGTGTGTGTGTGTGTGTGTGTGTAAAATGCCCCTGTTAAATATACCTGGTGGCTAGAGAGAACTCACAAAATATACCTGGTTGCTAGACTCAAACCCTGTACCTTGGGAGTAGGTAACAAGAGCTGGAATTCCCCACCCACCACCACTTGAGAAATTCTGCCTCATATTTTTGTTCTTGTGAAATTTGTGGTTTTCTGGATTTTGAATTCACTAAATAATGACAGGCATCTGAATTTCAGACCTCATATTCTTCAGAAAGTACATGGTAACACAAAACATTTTATTCTAGCAATTGTCTGTTTATAAGATCAATATTTGAAATGTGTCCCTATTTTGGGGACTGTATTCCCCCATTATTGGCTTTGACCAGAGTTTTTTTGTGTTAAGAAGTTGAGAGCTATGTTGAGAACTGAATTCACTGAACATGTTTGGGAGCTGTATTCCCCCATTATTGGCTTTGTCTAGGTGTTTTGTACTAACAGGTTGACAGGTATGGCAAGAACTGAATTCACTAAATGATAGCCATTTAAGTTTCAGTCCTTTTAAGAAACAGCTGATTTGGCATAGTGGTATGTTGCTCTCACTGTTGTGCACAGGGTCCAGAGTTCAAGACTTAGTAGTGAAATGCATGGTGGTAACACAGCATTTTATTCTAGCAACTTTCCAAGATTATACAAGCAAGGTTTAAAATGTGTCCCTAGTTTTTGGGCTTTTGTCCCGCCCAATAAATTTTGGCTTTTTCCAGATTTCTTGTGCTTCAAAGTTGAGAGATAACAGTTGAGTGTCGAGTGGATTTTACAAGGAGCTGAGAGCTTGAAGAGAAGTTTAATGCTGCTTAGGTTCATAGGTAGGTATGAGGCTATCTGCCCGAAGGCATTTATAAGCCTAGCCAGAATGTGTTGACTTTCGCTGCCCCCTTAGATTAGTTTCCTGTGCCTCTGTCCAGCAGAGCCACTGAAGTGATCCCCGGGGTAAACTTTGTTTCCCATCCACTCGTCAAGGTTTCTCTTGGAGTGTTAGCGAGGAGCTCTGCCTAGTGTAGATTGGAATCTTGTTCCAAAGCATGGGAAATCTCTGGGACAGGAATCTATCCCTCCAGCACATCCTACTTATTGTTGTGGTGAGGTTTAGATCACTACAGCATGTGGCTGGAGGGGATAAGGTTTTCTTTAGGTGGAGCCTGTCCATCAATTCTGGGTTGGACATGGCCTTGTATGTCAGGCAGAGATCACCTCGGAGTACAGCTGGAGTTTCTTCAGTCGAGCTGCATAGGGCATCTGTTTGAGGCCAGTGATCCTCTTGGTGAGGTACTTCTGTGGTCCTTCCAGCTGTTGCAGGTGTCTTGTAAGGTACATCCCAAATAGGGCATTGTACTCTATGATGGGTCTGATGAGTGATGAGTAGAGGTGCACAATGACCTCTTTTGATCTGGATGCAAACACTTTTGTGATTAGGTGGGCCACATAGAAGGATTTTCTAACCACTTTGGCAATGTGATTATCAAAGGAGAGATTACTATCTACTTGGGTCCCCAGATCCCTTATTACATTTTCTGTATTTAGGGGGCTACCACCTATATGGTAGTTTGTGTGTACTTTGTTTTTCCAAAGGAGATGACTATGCACTTTTTGGCATTTAGCTAGAGGCCATGATTTTGACACCAGGTATCCATCTCAGTGAGACCCTTTTGGAGGATGTCTGTGTCAGCCGGGGAGTCAACGATAGCCCCTAGTTTGCAGTCATCTGCAAACTTGGTCAGCCATAGTCCTCCTGTGCTTGTCTGTACCTCTGAGAAGTATATGCCGAACAGCAGGGGTCCTAGGACTGAGCCCTGGGGAACGCCACTTGTAACCGGTTTTGAGTCAGACATAGCTCCCACAACTCTCACCATGTGAGTTCTGTCCGTGAGCCAATTGGCAACCCATCTTGTGACATAGGGGTTTATGTTCAGGCTGGTGAGCTTGTCTATAATACCATAATGGGGAATGGTGTCGAAGGCCTTTGCGAAGTCTAGGTATGCTGTGTGTACCACCTTTCCCTCCAATGGGTAGGGTCCAGTGTTTGGAGGTTCACAATGTCTCTGTTAATGAGTTCCACGATGATGCGCACCACAGCCTTGCAGACCGAGGTAGTCAGGCTTATATGGCAATAGTTCCTGGGGTCTGTTGTGGCTCCACCTTTGTGGAGTGGAATAACCATTGCTGTGCGCCACTCTCTGGGTACGTAGCTTGTGGAGAGGCTGAGTTTGAACAGTGTGTTTAGGTGAGGGGTTAGTTCATCTTTGAGCTCGTGTAGGACACAGCCTGGGACACCGTCCAGTCCCATTGATGCTGTGTTTTTGGCTTTGGAGAGGGCTGTTTTAACTTGAGTGTCTGTGATTTCAAGGGCTCTACATTCTTCTGGTATGGTTATGGGCCCTTTTGGGGGTGAGGGGGGATGAAGTTTGCACTGAACCTGACTGCCAGGATGTTGGCAATATCAGTTGGTTCAGTGTATTTTGTGCCATTCTGCATTAACTCCAAGCAGATCTGAGCATTGCCACTTAGATTCTTGACAAGGCTAAAGAATGCCTTGTGGTTATCTTTGGAGTCCTTGGCAATTTTTCTTTCGAAGCTAGCCTTGGACAATTTTATGAGGGATAGTAGTTTCTTGCTGATACTGATCAGGGATGTCTGCCCTTCTTGGGATTTTACTCTTTTCTGTACTAGTTTCCTCCTTCTATTGTATAGCTTGTTTATGGCAGGGGTCTACCAGACTGGTTTCCTTTTCTTGGAGGAGTGAGTCTTGGTTTTGCTTGGGATAGCACGATCCATGCATTCTTGTAGGTATTATGCTAAATCTGCTTGAATTGTTAATAGCACAACAGGCAGTGTACTTGCTTTTGATGTAGAAGGCTGTGGGTTCTACAACCACAGTATACAGATGCATTGCAGATACTGTACTGTGTTTTATTTTTAAAGGGGGTGGATGCTGCAGTCCCGAGAATGTCCTCTTTGGTGGAGATACCTAGTAACGCATCTGTTATCAGTTTGCCATCCATTCCCTAATGCAATATTACTAGCTTATCATTTTTAAGGTAACATAGGCAATGTATTCCTCAATGGCAACAGGCAATTTATTTGTAGATGAAACAATGAAATATAAAGTTGTTTGCCAGCAGTAACCACTTCATTAGTTACAGCTCTCTTTAATGAGGAATTATTTAGATGAATGACTTTTACCTCTGCAGAGATTGTGCATATTTACTGATACTGGTGGATTGTAGAAGTTTGAGTACAGTTTTATGACTGAAATGTTCTGAACTGGGCAGTTTTGTCATTGGTGCATGCATTTCGTTTCATTGTTTAGTGGGAAAATGTTCAAAATAATAAATTTAAACTGCCCTCTAACAGCTGTACTGTATTATAGAAGGAATATAATTTAATACAGTCAGGAAGGTGTATCAAAGAACACATGCATGTTTCCTGTGCAAGGGGCCTACGATTTGAAAACACCCCAAAGTTAATCTTTATCTGCCACTGGCCAGATTTATTTTCTTTGAATGTAGATTTTAATGCTGTTTCAATGAATGTGAGTTGCAAGGACAGAGAAGTTTTAATGCTAAGTCTATTTTCATTGTGAGATGGCATGGCTTTGTTTAGCAGATGTCTATTAGTGTCTGTGCTGTAAAATGTAAAATAAAACGTTTAAATGAAATCCAAATCATCGGAGAAGTAAAGCAGTATGTACGTTACTGTGTTTATGGTAAATGTGGTGAAATAGCCAAGTAATGGGACATTGGAATAGCTGCAGGGGGGAGGCCCCATTTGACCATGACTTTGTGAGAAGGGAAGGGCGGCAAACTCACGACAGCCCTGGCTGAACTATACATGTTAAGTTGTCTCTCTCGCCTTCATTCTTGCTGGTTGGGTTTGGAGCCGACCTTCGGTTCCGGCTCGGCCATTTTCTAAAGCTCGAGAGCTACTTACTGGCTCGAGGCCTCCCTATATCCCACAATGCCTGGCGCCAGACCCCCAGATCTCGTTTGCCACTTCGTCTACGAGGTTGCGCTTTACTGGCTCAGGTCATATTCATCTTTTGTAATATTAGTAGTTAAACTTTAGTGTACATTTTTCTAGTTTTTTTGTTAAATCAGAGTAGTACTGTAGATTAGTCTTAGTTTCCCTGTGTTTCTACCCTTAGGAAACTCGTTTTTACTTAGAGAGTTTCTCCCCTCCCCCCATATCCCTAAGTAGGCCGTTTAAGTTAGAGGCTATTCCCTTCCCTTTTAAATTGTTCCAGTAGGAAGTAGTGTTTAGCCTTTGTAGTCTAAGTCATAGTATCTTAGTTTTGTAAGTATTGTTTCCTTTACATTTTTTTGTGTGAAGGTGTGGGACTAGTGTGTGTGTGTGTGTGTGTGTGTGTGTGTGTGTGTGTGTGTGTGTGTTTTGCACTAGTCTAACATTTATCCATCTGTATTCCTTTTTTCTTTAACATGTCAAAGGATACCAAGGTATAAGGGTTCAAGAAGTGTGACTCATGCTGTCAGAAAATGTCTCTGACAGACGGTCACACTTCTTGCGTTTATTGTTTGGGTGCCCTACACCTGCAGGACTCTTGCTTGGTATGTCATACCTTTAGTCTGACAGTCCTGCAGGAGCATAGGAACAAGTTAATTCCCAGGGGGTTACTAAAACCTGAAGGGTCTCCGGCAAAGTCTCAGCCAGCAAAAACCCCTAAGCCCACCAAGCCGTCAGCTCCCAGTACGGAGCTGTCGCCAGGTGGAGCGTCTACTTCAATTTCGGTTCTGGCCGGAGCTGAAGTATCTAAATCTCTTTCGGCTCCGAACTTGGTGTCAGAGCCGTAAGCGATCCAGGTCGCCATCCCTAGAGTCAATTCGCTCAGCTCCGGGATCGCCTTTGCTACAGTCTGAAAGGAGCCATCGGTCCCACTCTTCTCGGTCCTCGAGGCTATCCGATCATGACTTGGAGAGAGTGGTTAGTAGACTCCTCAAATCGCAGGCCCTGGCCCAAATGTTAACTAGCCCTCCTCATCAGGCTGTGGCTGTTCCTGTTTCTGAAGTAGTTCCTCCTCCGACTCCTCTTGTCAGTTTGGAGCCGGAGCTTGTTGGGGCTCGGATCCTGGAAACGTCGGCGCCAATACTTCCCCTTTTGGCTCCTTTGTCAGCTCCGATTTCTTTAATGGTGCCATCCTTGGAGGGATCTGGGTGCTGAGACTCCCTCGTCGGCTCCGAGCGAGCAAGTGGCATCGGACCCTTGTCTGACCCTGTTCTCCCTCTCGGAGCCTTGGCGCAAGTAAGCTCGGCTCCTACATCGGCCTCGGAGCCGTCCCTTTCGGTGCCGGAGAGGATTCCTGTCTCTTTGGAGCGGGGGCCCTCTTCTCTGCCGGACAGGGGCACCTTTGAGGTCATGAGGAGCGTTCTGACTTCTGAGTCTGCACCTCATTCAGCCCCATCAGCTCCTCCCCCAGGGTGCCTGCTTCGGTCTCTGCCCCTCCTCCAGACCCCAAGCGAGGGGATCAAACACTCCAGGTCACCCCACTGGGTGTATCTTCCTCTTCCAAGACCTCCCCTGAGTTTTCAGAGGAGCCCCCTCGAAAGAGGAAATGTAAGAGGAAACATGTTGACTCCCCAGAGTCTGTCACGTCAGATACTGACGTGGAGGATTCGGAAGGGTCCCCAAGATCCCCCTCTGAAGATGTCTCTTTCGCAGACATCCTTGAGATCCTTAAGCAGAGGGGGAAATGGTCTGCCCTTAACCATTCTGAGGACGAGTCGGTATACTTGGATGCGTTTGGTTCTCACCCCTCCAACTCCTGGGTGTCTCATCCTTTTGATCCATTAATGGAAGTGGTGGCTCGAAAGGCATGGTCAGCTCCGGACACACTGGAACCAACCCCCCCCCGCAGGCCCACTAAGTTTATCACGGCCCCTCAACATAAACTGTTTTTGACAAAGGGTGTCCCCGTTGATGCCATGGTGGTAGCAGCTGACACAAAAAAGGAGTTGGCTGACACTTCTGTACCTGTCCATCCCCCTATAAAGAGTCTAGGACGATGGATAGATACGGGAAGCGGATGTTTTCCTCAGTGACCTTCTCCATGCGGTCGCTGAATTATTTGTGCCACTTCACCCGTCTTCAGAGGGATCTCCTCAAGGAGCTAGGACATACCCTGCAAGATCCATCAGCTGCGGGGGCACAAGACAAGATAAATTCCCAGCTGGCAACTCTTAATTCTGTCATTAACTCCTCCATGCAGCTCATTTCATATGCGGCTGATGGAGCGAGTAGAGTCGCAGGCACAGGCGTGGCTTTGAGAAGACATGCCTGGATGCGGTTATGTAACTTCGCTGATCCCTTCAAGGCGTCTTTCACCAATACCACCTTTGATGGTTCGGCTCTGTTTGGACCTCAGGTGAAAGATACACTTACCAGGTGTGAGCAGGAAGGCAAGACTCTGTCTGCCGTGGAAGTCCGTTTTTCCACTCCCTCTAGACCATACCCTAAAGGTCAGAAGAGTGGAAAGATGTGGTTCCGGAAACCCAAGGGAGCCGTGCCTGACACACGTGGCGAGTTTCCCTCCAGAGGCAGAGGAGGGAACAACAATAGACGCTGCCCGCGGGGCAGAGGGGGTCTGCAGAAACAGGGCAGCAGAGAATCTTTCTCTGACAGGCCCTTCCAGCACCCCTGAGGGGCTGCCCGGCTGTCCGCCTTCTGAGGTAGTCGGGGGAAGGTTGTCTCTGTACCCAGAAGCCTGGTGTCTCATCACTCAAGAAAGATGGGTACAGTCTATCATATCTGGCGGTTACAAAATCCCGTTTGTCCACACCCCCTTAAGATCAAACAACCCCATCCCAGATGTTCCACCCAGTCTAAGGGAACAAGCAGTACAAGAAATTTCAGGACTGCTAAAAAAAAATGGACCAACCAACAAGTCCCAGCAGACCAGCAAGGATCCGGAATTTACTCAAAGTTCTTTTTGGTACCAAAAAAGACAGGGGACTGGAGACCCATTTTGGATCTCAGCAGACTAAACAAGTCTGTTCAAAGAACAAAGTTCCAGATGGTCATGCTTCAGTCCATTCTACCCTTTTTGGGTCAGGACAATTGGATGTGCTCCATAGATCTTCAGGATGCGTACTACCACATCAAAATGGACAGGCATTCCAGAAGGTTTCTCCGCTTCCGGCTGGGAGCCAGTCATTACCAGTTCAGAGCCCTGCCCTTTGGTCTCACCACAGCCCCCAGGGTGTTCACCAAATGCATGGCAGTGGTTACCGCTCACCTGAGACGGCAAGGATTCCAGGTGTTTCCATATCTAGACAACTGGCTCCTTACTGCTACCACCAGACATCAATTGCTGAGCGCCAGGGATTACACCATCCAAACATGCTCCAACCTAGGTATCTCAATAAATTTCGAAAAGTCTGCACTGTCGCCTTGTCAGTCTTTAACCTTTATAGGCGCAAGATTAAATACGAAAGATCTGTCCGCAAGACTTCCAGTAGACAGAGTGGCAGACATTCATCGACATGTACAGGTATTATTAGGATGCAGAAAGATTCAGGCCAGATTCGTCCTAAAAACCTTGGGTCTCATGGCAGCAGCGATCTTATTAATTCCACTGGCTCGTTTTTACATGAGGATTCTCCAGTGGATGCTTTTCACCCAATGGTCCTTTCAACAACTTCCTTTGTCTCACAAAATAATAATCACACAGTCATGCAAAGACCAATTGACTTGGTGGATGGTCTCTCAATCAGTACCCCAGGGCAGACCATTTGTCCTTCCTCCTCCAGTTGCCACGGTGACCACGGATGCCTCCCTGATCGGGTGGGGGGCATTTTCAGGGCAGGACTGTCCAGGGCACCTGGCAACCCCACGAGTACCACTTGCACATAAACGTCTTGCAAATGAGGGCGGTGCTTTTAGCATTGCAAGCTCTTCAGAACTCTCTACCCACTGGGACCATTGCAATTCAGACAGACAATATGTCTGTAGTGTGGTACATCAACAAGCAGGGTGGAACCAAGTCATATCCCTTATGTCGAGAAGCACTCAGACTATGGCAGTGGGCGATCTCCTCTCAACAGTTTCTGACGGCAACGCACATCCCTGGGAAGTCCAACGTCATAGCGGACAGGCTAAGCAGAGCTAGTCTCATGCCTCATGAGTGGTCTCTCAACCGGACAGTAGCGGACAGAATCTTCCGCAAATGGGGTCAGCCTTGCTGCGACCTTTTCGCAACTCCTCTCAACAGCAAGTGCAACAGTTTCTTCCACTCTTCCCTCTTCCCGGACACTCTCCCAGCAACACTCTAGTTCACGATTGGCCCCAGGGACTTCTGTATGCATTCCCACCCTTTCCACTAATTCCCAAACTAATTCAGAAAGCTACCGTGCTGGGTTGCAGGATGATCCTCATTGCCCCCTACTGGCCTCGACAAATCTGGTTCCCTTTCCTGCATCATCACCTTCTAGAGCAGCCTTGGAATCTGGACCCAGCTCCGGACCGCTTGATCCATCAGTCGGGCAGGCTGCATACATCTCTTGAGTCTCTCAACCTCACTGCTTGGTTGCTCCACTTCCAACCTTAGCCAGGGTTCCCAGTATTTCCAATTCAGTGCGTGAGATTATCCTTTCTTCGCACAAACCTACAACCAGGAAGACTTATGCTAGTAAGTGGAAACGTTTCTCTTTCTGGGCAGAGGCTAGAAATATAGATCCCTTCATGGCCCCTGTCCATAACGTTCTGGACGTTTTAGCAGAACTTTTTCAAACAGGCTCCTCTTCGGCCACCATTAGAATTCAATTAGCAGCAATCTCTAATTTCCATACGGGCCTGTCAGAAACCAGCATCATGTCCCATAAGCTTTGCAAAGCCTTTGTGAAAGGAACAATCTTGCTCAGGCCTCCAGTGAGAGGATCCCCCACCTCCGTGGGACTTAAATTTGATCCTAGCTTCTTTGATACTGCCTCCCTTTGAACCAGCAGCTTTCTGTTCCTTGAAATTGCTTACTTGGAAAACACTTTTTGGTGGCCATTACTTCAGTGAGGAGAGTTTCTGATCTTCAAGCCCTTTGTGCTCGTCCTCCTTACCTAGTTTTCCATAAGGATAGGGTTTCACTCAGGACTAATCCTTAATTTCTTCCTAAGGCCCCCTCCAAAAATAATTTGAATCAATCCATCGATCTGCCAGTCTTTTTTCCAAATTATTCCAACAAAGCTGAACACAAATTACACCAGTTGGACGTTCATAGGCAATTACGTTTCTATTTGCATAGGACTGAGCAAATAAGGAAATCAGACCAACTCTTCCTGTCCTATGCGGAGGGTAAGCAGGGTCGACCAGTGTCTAAAGTAACCTTATCCAGGTGGTTGTCCTCTATTATTACCCTTGTTTATCAGTTGAGGAATAAAGAACTCCCTGCTAAACCTAAAGGCCACTCTACTAGGGCTTTAGCTACGTCGGTAACTTTTCAATCAAGACTACCTATGGAAGCCATTTGTGCAGCGGCCACATGGGCCACCCCTCATACCTACATTTCACATTATAAATTGGATCTGGCCTCTAGGAGCAGAGCTGATTTTGGTTCCACTGTGCTCAAGAGTCTGTTCAGATGAGCCACCCAGGACTAAGGTGCTAGGGACGCTGTCCCAACCAGCAAGAATGAAGGCGAGAGAGACAACTTAACATTAAGAAGTTATGTACCTACCATAACGTTCCATGTTAGTTGTCTTCTTCTCGCCTTCTTTCTTGTGTCCCACCCTCCATCTCCCTAGCCTAGATGGACCGAGAAGAGTCCTCCTTTGAGTCTTGTCACTGGCTGAGTCTTTACCGATTTATGTCCTCTACCTTTTTCTTCAGCCCTGTAGCTGAAGTCTTGCTATTGGGACAGTTGTCCTCCTGTATTATTATGGTGCTAGGTCTTCCAAACGAGATCTGGGGGTCTGGCGCCAGGCATTGGGGGATATAGGGAAGCCTCGAGCCAGTAAGTAGCTCTCGAGCTTTAGAAAATGGCCGAGTCGGAGTCGAAGGTCAGCTCCGAACCCAACCAGCAAGAAAGAAGGTGAGAAGAAGACAACTAACATGGAACGTTATGGCAGGTACATAACTTCTTATTCTTAACTGTCCAGATTTTTGCAGAATGAATAGATTTTTGCTTCTTATTTTTGTTTTTTTTTCTCATAAAATTTGTGGTTTTCTGGCAAATCATTTAGGAATGAAGTCACTAAATAATGACAGACATTGAGTTTCAGACTTCATACTCTTCAGAAAAATGCATGCTAAAGCGACCTGTTCTGCTGACTGTGTAAGTTTATACAAGAGCAATTTTAGTACTGTTTGTATGTCCCCCAATATAGTTGGCCTTGTCCAGATTTCCTGCGTTAAGAGGATGAGAGGTACACGCAAATAAGTCACTTAATAGAATTAGGTACATCCAACTGTCCCTGATTTTGGCTCAAAATGTTGCTAGCTCCCTAATAATCCCTCAGCAAAATGGCAAATTTGGAAGAAAACGTGGAGGGTTTACAATTAATAAATAATAATAAATAATTGTAATGATCAGAGAGTTATAGATTACTTTTAATTTCAGAAATGCATATAGATTCTCGTATTTTGTCAGCTGCTCAAGTTAACAGTGCTAATATTAAAAAAAAGTGTCCCTTCTTTGACAAGTTCCCAGCTGTACGGTGTGACTATTTTATATTTTTGTATTCCATTTTTGGTCCGTTTTTCATAAAATTGTGGTTTTCTGGCAAATCAGTGGCAAATCATTAAAGAATGAAGTTAGAAAATAATGAGACATTTGAGTTTCAGATTTTATACCCTTCAGAAAATTCATACTAATGCAAGACCTACTATTCTATTATCTTTCTAAGTTTATAAGAGGA
This sequence comes from Protopterus annectens, assembly GCF_019279795.1. Taxonomy (NCBI): domain Eukaryota; kingdom Metazoa; phylum Chordata; order Ceratodontiformes; family Protopteridae; genus Protopterus; species Protopterus annectens. The sequence continues at coordinate 1,142,847,612 of NC_056748.1, read as the reverse complement.
GTATTTAAAAAATGTCCTTATTTTTGGGCCTTTGTCCTACTTCTGTTTATTGCTTTGTCCAGATTTCTTGCTCTGAGGCTGAGAGGTATGACAAATGTGTCAGGGCCATCACCATCAGTCAGAGACATTTAAAACTGTGACATACTTGTGCATCCCACTCCCCCACGTAGTGGCTCTGAATGTGTGCAAGCAAGACAAGGAGCAGTTATGCAGTGTAAGTGTGCAGAGTACTCCCCCAGCCAAGGTAGACACAAGTACTATAGTGGCTTTTCATCTATCCTTCATTTTGCAGAATGTTCTAGTTTTCTGTCATATTTTTGTGTTCCTATAAGAAGAGGGAATGCTTAAATTAGCTAACACTCTTTTATCGAACTTTAAAATGCAAAACCTGAACATGCTGAAGGCACAGAACATTGATTTTTTTCCCATGGAAAAAAAATTGATGTGCCGTTCTCTGGACTTTGCTGTGTTCTACACTGTGGTGCAATCTCGGAGTTGGTATATCTTAGTTGGGGGGTTATGGGTGGCAGAGGCCCCACATTGGGAGGTATGGGGGGTGAAGCCCTCACTTTATTTTGCCTGTACATTTTTTTTGGATCAGCAAATTTTTTCAATGGGAAAAAATTTGCTGATCTGTTCCTTTGACATTTTAAGGTTTTGCGTTTGAAAAAAAGAGCGTTCGCTATTTTTAGAATTTGATGTTCTGATATAGAAGCATATTTTTATACTGTTGGTTTATGCTTCTTCTTATTCAGAAAATGTATCTTGTTGCAGTGCATGTTGCTCTGTGTTAATTAGCAATGCTTTAATGACCATCAAGTAAGCTTGTCTGAGACTGTAAGATGCAAGTAAGCTTTAATAAGCATACTGTTAAAGAATTACCAACATTGAAAGCCTTTTGTTGTTGCCATACAGAGAATACTTACATAACTAGATAGCGAATAAGCCTTAGGTACTGGAATGCATAGGACAGTATTTGTAATAAAGGACAGGACTTAAGAAGCGCATTACATTTGTTGGAGACTTGCAGTCATCTTTGCAGGCTTTACCCGTAAACTAAACAGAATGCCAATCTATCATGTGTGGTCCATAACCTGTGCAGTAATCCTTTAAGCAATTTATCTTGAGCTTGTTTCTTGTTTGCTGTTCATTTTTAATTTGATCATGTTTTCCCCATGAAACAAGTAGATAGTTGTCAGGCAGCAGGTCTTTTGTGGATAAGAAACATTTTTACAAGTCGGGGTATCACATAGATTGCTACTTTCAGCATGTTACTTAGTACTTTTATAAAGCTGAATATAAATTATAATTAGAACGGCAGTGCAAGGAGAAATGGTTTGAGATGAGTGCTGCTTGTTTTTTTATACTTGAGTTTGACTGGGTTTCCAGTAATGTATTTAAAAAGTAATTTATTTTTTTCATGCCTCGCAATCTTTTTGTTTTCATCTAGATATTAAGTAAGCTGTCATGTAGCCAATGCTTTGAATTTTTTTTTTCTTCTACAATTCATTTTGCCTTGATTGGACTCTCATAATGATGGTTTGGCAGTGGCACCCAGGGCAGCATATTTAATTAAAGTCCCAGTTTTTGTGGTTTTGAACATAACTCCACCCCTTTCTAGTTGGCCACACCCCTTCCCATTGACCACACCCATTCAGCTGTTTCCGGCAGCCCCCCTTTGATTTGAAGTCACCAGCCGCCACTGACATTACCTCAGATGGAGTTTGCATAAGATAGTGACACAGAAAATAACTGCTCCAAGACCATACCTGTATTCATAAGGAGATAATACTCTCTGTTGCGATACATCCTTTCCACCAAGAAACCCAAAAAAAGGGCAGGGGAAGGAGGGTGGGGATGTCAAGGATAAGTGAAGATCGACAACACAGATGGAACGTTATGGTAAAACAACCTCTTTATCTGATGTTGTCAATCTTCATTTAATCCTGGATAGTGAGAGAGTCCCCCAGCTACTGAAATCTTGGGAGGTCTCATGGAAGTATATTCCTCAGTACCATCGAACCAAATGATGCTCTTCCCCTAGAGACCAGGTCCAGGTTGTAATGGGTAATAAGGCATGCAAGGATGCCCAAGAAGCCAATGCACATATATAGTCTATAGAAGTCCTGGCATGGGAAACTGTAGAAGCAGTTATTGCCCTCATAGAATGAGCCTTAATAGGTCCAGTCACACTTTCCTTTTGTTATAAATGAAGGTTATGCAATCCTTCAGCCATTTAACCAAAGTAAACTTAGAAACTGGTTTGCCCAGAGCAGCAGAAGAGAAAGAAATAAACAGCTGATCAGATTTGCTGAATTCCGTGTTCTGTGAAGGCAAAAACAATTGTCTGTGAACATCCAGCAAATGCAGACAATATTCACCTTTGTTTGCAAATCTGGGAAAAAAATACGGGAAGCTGTATAGTCTGGTTTATATTAGTATCAGATACCACTTTTGGTAAACAGGAGGTATGTGTTCTCAAAGACATCCTGTCCTTATGAAAAATCGGGTAAGGAGGTTTTTGCAAGATAACGCTTGTAACTCCGATATTCTCCTAGCAGAGGTAATAGCAATCAGAAATAAGGTTTTCCATGATAAATGTTTCAAAGTCACAGCTTGCAGATGGTTTAAAAGGGGGACTAATTAAAGACTGTGGAACTAGACTGAGGTTCCACTATGTAGAAGGACCATTACATGGAGGTCTCAGTAATAAGGTTCCTTTCAGAAAGGCTTTACAAAGCTTATGGGACATTAGAGGTGAATTATCTAGACTGTTATAAAAATCTGAAATTGCAGCTAGATGCACTCATACAGTGGAAGAATCCCATGCATCAAAAAACAATGCTAATAATTCCAAGACTTTATGAACTGGTGCAAAATATGGGTCAAGATTACTATCTGTAGCCCATTTTGAGAATGTTTGCCACTTACTGCTATACAGTTGTCTAGCTGAAGGCTTGTGGGAGGCTAGAACAATTCGCTGAACTGGGGCAGTGGGCTTAAAATGCCTGGCTATCATAGGAACTAGAGAAGCCAAGCAGTGAGCTTGAGATTGTGAAGATTCAGGTGAGTAAGTCCATCTGGATGAGTCAACAGGTCTGGAACTCGGTCCAGCATCCACGGTTTCTGAATTAGGTGAGGGCGAAGAAAGGGAAACCATATTTATTGAGGGCAAAAAGGGGCAATGAGAATTATCCAGTCTTTGACCTGTTGGCTTTCTTCAGGAACTGGGGGAAAGGCATATAGTAGACCAGGGGGCTAGTCATGAAGGACAGCATCTCTCGGTGACTCCCCCAGAAGGGGGGGGGGGTCAGGGCAAGTAGCTGCTGCGCTTTTTGTTCAGGAGGGGATACAAAGAAATTGCAACAAGGCTGGAGCCCTTGACAGAACATCCTTTCCGCCACCAAAGTGTTGCGAGACCACTCATGAGGCATCAAAATGTTCCTGCTCAATTTGCCCGCAATCCCATTGTACCTCCCGGAATATGCATTACAATGAGAAAGTGGTTGGATGAAACTGCCCATTGCAATACCCAGAGTGCTTCTCTAAATACGATAGAATCTGTTTCACCCTTGTCTGTTGATGTAATAAACCAGTGACATTTTGTTTGTTTGGATTGTAATCATTCCTGAGAGGAGGGCTTCTTGGAAAGCTTGCAATGCCTGGAGCACTGCCCCCATCTCTAGAACACTGATGTGCAAATAAGCCTCTACCTGAGATAAAGTGCCCTGAACTCTCTTTCCCAGATAATGTCCCCCCTCCACCCTATCCGGGATGCATTCCTGGTCACTATGGCTTGGGGAGGATAAGGAACAAATGTACGGCCCAACAGTCTCTCATTGGAATGAAGCCACCAACTCAGGTCTTTCTTGCTTAAATTGATCAGAATTTGATGAGACATAGGATGATTCAGGTAAGACCACTTGGGACGTTAAGAGCCATTGCAGAATTCTCATATGGAATTTTGCAAAGAGAAATAAGTGATGGTAAGCCGCCATAGATCCTAGAGCCTGTAACAATAGTCTTGTAGTCACTGTTCTGTTGCAAATAATCCGGCTGAGTTGGAATTTTATTCTCTGAAGTCTTTCTTGAGGAAGGGAAGCGATACAGGTGCTTGTGTCTAACACTACTCCTATAAATGCTACATGCTGAGTTGACTCCAGATGGGAGTTTTCTTAGTTTACTGTGACCCCAGTGAGGAGCACATTTGAAGAACATAGTCCCTTGCCTCCAGCAGCAGATGACTGGTAGTTGCAGTATTAAGCCAGTCATCCAGATATGGAAATACCCAGAATCTTTTCAGTCTGAAGTGAGGTGCTACCACTGCCATGCATTTGGTGACCACCCTGGGAGCTGTGGTGACACCAAAGGGCGGGGATCTGAACTGATAATGACCGTCTCCCAGCTGTAACAGCAGAAATCTTCTAGAGCGTTTTGTCTATTTGTATGTGATAATACACATCCTCAAAATCTACTGAGCACATCCAATCATCTTTTCCTGTGAACGAAGTATAGACTAAACTGTCACCATCCTGAATTTGGTTTGTTGAATCAACTTGTTCAGCTGACTGAGATCCAAGATAGGTCTCCAGTTCCCTGTTTTCTTTGGCACTAAAAAGAATCTCGAGTAAACTCCAGATCCTATCTGGTCTGGTGGGACTGTTTGGATGACTTTTGTCAAGCAGTGTTTGCATTTCTAAAACTGCTGTATCCCTGTGACTTGGTGGAATGTCTGGGATTCTCTTTGGTTGATTGAGATGATTTAAAAAGGGAATATTGTAACCTATGGCTATGATCCTCTGCACCCAATTGTCAGTGATTATTTTCAGCCAGGCAGGGAGGTGCAGTGATAGTCGTCCCCCGACTACCTCCAGAGGGAGGCAATCAGGGCTCCAATCAGGAGCAGTGATAAGAGTTACCAAGGAACAAATACCTGGACCCCTGATTGTGCAGACCACCTCTGTCTCTAGGACAGTGTCTTCCACTGTAGCTTCCACCACTGCCCCAGGAGGAGTCATTACCACACGAGTCCTGAAAAGACCCTTGGGACTTTTTGAACCACAACTTCTCACTCCTCTGGTTCCTGGAGTAAGGCCGTTGAGGAGTGGAAAAGTGTACTCCCAAGGAAGAAAGGGTCTTTCCATCTTTCTTACATCTGGCGAGGGTCTCTAACTTTGGGGCCAATAACGGATGATCTGTCAAAGGCAGCACTGATGGAAGAAGGCTTAAATGGCTTCACAAACTCACACAAGTGGATCCAGGCATGTCTCCTGATGGCTACACCGGAATCCACTGCCCTAGTCATCTCTTTGGCTGCGTGTGCAACAAGCCTAATGGAAGAATTACATATTGACTCCAGGGTTTCTAGCTGGGAAACTTTCTCCTGCATTCCCTCAGCTATGGCTCCTATCAGAGTATCTGAGAGTTCCTTTATCAGGTCTCGGAGTTTAGTAAAGTGTCCCATATAGTTCAAGGACCTAAGTGCAAAGGCAGATGAAGCGTATACGCACTTCCCAAATCTATCCATAGGCCTACACTCCTTGTTAGGAGGATGGATAGTATGACTCTTGCCTGCAATTTCCTTTTTAGTGGCAGCTACAGCCACCATGGCATCTACTGGAATACCTTTTGACCAATGCTGCTAATCCTCCGGAGTTGATAAAATGCAGTCTGGTCTCTTGGGGACTGGCTAGATGGAATCAGTAATCTTCCAAGCCTGCTGAGCAATCAATTTAATTAGACTGTCAGTGGGAGGAGAGATCCAAGCGGTAGAAAGTCAGGCACAGAAGGCCTTCAGGTATACGGATTCCTTGGAGGAAGGCTGGTGGGAAGCCCAGCCACCTCTCTGCTTCAAGAGTCATAAGAAGTCTGAAAATGAAACATCTTCCAGGGGTGACCATGGGGAACCTTCCCTTTCATCAAAATTTGTATCTTCCATGTAAGACTCTTCAGGCAAGTCCAAGTGCTTCCTCTTGCACTTTCTCTTTAGGGGATCCTCTTCGGTGGGATGTGCCATAGATGTATCCGAAGAGGACATAGGTACCGTTGTACCCTGAGGTTTCTGTGCCCTCTCCCAAGGCAGAGGCTGGTGGTGCCTTTGGGTGAGGGGAAGGGCTGGAATGTAGGCCAAATGAAGATGGTATAGACTGAGTCCATAATGGCCAAGGCCCATTCCATGGCCTGGAAGGAAGGCCCCCCCCCCCAGTAGAGGGGTGGAAGCCGGGAAGAGAGAGAGACTCCTTTGGAACTGTGGTCCCACCCTGCACAGAGGAAGCCGCATCCGAAGCCGAAGCTGGAGCTGAGCTTACATATGCCGATGCTCCGGGGAGCATGGATGGCTCCAATAATATCAGAGTGGAACCACGCTCCCTGGAACCAACAACGAAGTTTCGGTCTCCATTTCTGACAGAATTGAAGAGCTCAGGGCTGTTATCAGTGCAAGAGATGCAGATCTGGTCGGCACTGATACAGCCGAAACTGGGACTGTCAGTGCTGGGAACTCTGGAGGCTTAGATGGAGTTGGAGGAGGAACAGTTGGAAGAATAGATACGGTTCCTGAGCTAGGGAAACTAGGAGCTGAAGATGCAGTTAAACCCCTCACTGCCAGGAGCTGATCCACTAGCATCTGTGAGGCTCTTGGTGCGACAGATGTTGAAGATAGGTGGGGAACAGGGCTTCTCCATGAAAGGGCTTAGAGGCTGGTCATGAAAAGGGTCCAATGTTGGTGCATATCTTGTCCAAGGTAGCTGCTCGAAAAGGAACTCCTAAGCCAATAGAACCAAAGAGTGAGGTGATGCTGAAGTTTTATCTGCTTTGGACTTGGATGCCAAAACAATCTGTGTTGATACTGGTACTGAAGTTTGACGTAACTCCCTGGTCAGTTCCACAGACAATGAGGGAACCGGGAAAGATTTTGTCATTTTTGGTGGTGGAGCTGATGACATTGTCAGTGCCAAATGGCTCCTCTTTTTAACTTCCTCCGGTTTAGAAGAGGAAGACAAAGAAGAAGGGGAGCTAATGTCGGTCTTTGAGGGGATAAACCAGATATGGACTCATTGAACTCTATCTTGATCAAACCTTTCAAAATTAACTTATTTTTACGCTCTATGATGGCCCGGTGGCTGAAATCATGATATACAGTGCAGTTTTCCTGAAGATGCACCAGGTCCAAGCAGTATACATAGAGTGAGTGTCCATCTGAGTTTGATAACTTTCTATCACACTTCTGGCACCTTAAAGCCAGAAGTGCCCTTAGACTTTTCTGCTGTGTTAGGAGGTTTACACATGCGCGAGCACATAAACTGACTGGAGCAGAGGAGAAAAATAAAACATTTTTAATCAACAGGAAGAGAAAACGTAGCAACAATGGCATGACAGAATTACTGTTGCAGTAAAGACAGGAAAGCAGTACCAGTGATGGTACAAAAGATTACCAGAGGTAATAAGGAGAAAGGAAATGAAAATATTACGAAAGATTGTTTTAATCAAAAACAGAGAGATTGCTAGGAGCTTATAGAAGGTCTGGGTAAGCCAAAGAAAGATTAAAGTGAAACAAGACGAAAAACTCACAGAAAATTAGTATAAGCAATTCACTCAAGAGCTGGCTGGAAAGGATGCGTCTGACACTAAAAGTGGCAAATATCTGAGGTAATGTTGAGAGGAGCATTCTGGGTAGAACTAAGCTCGAGAGTTTTTGGAAGGCGTGAGCTGGAGTAACAGCCAAGTCGGTTCCAAAATAAGGAACCAAACCCACTGTTAAGGATGAAGTGAAGACGGACAACATCAAATCTGCGTTTTGCACAAATTCTGTTTCAACAAACCTTGCTATAAACTACAAAGTTCATCTGTTTATTAAAATTCAAATGTGGTCATTTTATATGATCTGTTTAAACAAAGAAGTGAATTACTTATTGTTGCTAATAAACCCATTCCTGCCTAAAACATATCTAAGTTAATTTGTGTGGGACTGGAGGAATTTACAACTGAAAATATAGTTAAAAGTGGAAAAAAAGAAGTTATGTACTCACCATAACGTTCCATCTGAGTAGATACTTCATTTGTCTGCAACCTGTGGGTGTCGGATCCAACCTCGGATCCGATCCGGCAACTTTCCAAGCTCCGAGCTCCTAGCTCCTCCCCCCTACCCATAATCCCCTACTACTAACCACATTACCTCAGATCGTTTTTTTTTGCCTCACCAACTTGAGACAGAAACCAGCTCTGAGTGATCAGAAAATTCCCGACAGGTTCGGGGGATGGCAGGGGGGGTCGGTTGCAGACAAATGAAGCATCTACTCAGATGGAACGTTATGGTGAGTACATAACTTCTTTATCTGAAGTAGTTACTTCATTTGATCTGCAACCTGTGGGACAGAGTCCTCAGCTAACCTACAAGAACCTGGGTGGTCCTTACGGAAGGATATTCCGGAGCACCACGGAGCCAAAAGAAGCCCTACTCCTGGAAATCATATCCAGCTTGTAATGAGAAATGAACGTATGAGATGAGGACCAGGTAGCTGCTGAACATATATCGTCTACTGGAACCCTAGACCAAAAGGCTGTTGAGGTAGCTACAGATCTTGTGGAATGAGCACGGATGCCAACCGGAGCTGGCTTGCCAGACGAGGTGTATCCCAGCATAATGCACTGACAGATCCAATTTGCTACAGTCACTTTAGCAATTGCCTTGCCCATGGCTGACTTTGCATAAGAAACAAACAACTGGTCCGACTTGCGAAACTCTCTTGTCCTGTGCAAGTAAAAACGCAGTTGTCTGTGTACATCCAGTTTGTGCAACGTGTATTCACCTTTGTTGTGAAAATTTGGGAAAAATACAGGAAGATTTATTGACTGATTAATATTTGATTCTGTAGCCACCTTAGGCAAGAAAGACGGATTAGTCCTGAGGGACACTCTATCCTTGTGAAAGATAAGGTACGGAGGTTTGATACACAGAGCTTGCAATTCTGAAACCCTCTTGGCTGAAGTAATAGCCACCAAGAAAGCCGTTTTCCAAGATAAGAACTTCAACGGAACCGAGGCCGCAGGCTTGAAAAGTGGTCTCGTCAAGGCTTGCAAGACCAGAGTGAGATCCCACGGGGGAACCACAGTCTTTACAGGTGGTTTCAAAAGAAAAACGCCTCTTAAGAAGGTTTTGCACAACTTTGTAAATTCTAAGGAGCCTATGCCGTCCCCCACATGAAAATGGGAGATGGCCGTCAGCTGCACCTTAACCGTGGAGGCACTTGCTTCCTGCCTAAAAAGCAGGGAAAGGAAGTCCAGAATAGTCGGAATAGGGACAGTAAATGGATCCAAGTCTTTGTCTTTGGCCCAGATGGAGAAACGTTTCCATTTACTGTTGTAAAGTTTTCTGGTAGACGGTTTATGAGCCGCCACCAGAATGGCTTTTACGGGGGATGAGATACCGGGAGTCCTAGCCATTAATGGGACTGGATCAACCAAGCAGCAAGTTTGAGATTGACCAGGTTCGGGGTAGGGCATCCCGCTAGATGCGAGATTAGGTCTGGACTGGGATCCAGAATCCATGGAGGAGCCATACTGTGAGACCGCAGAAAGGGGAACCAGATCTGTCAAGGCCAGAATGGGGCTATGAGGATAACTCTGCTCTCCAACCGACAGGCTTTCTGGATGAATTTCATCATGAGTGGGAGGGGGGGATAAGCATAAAGGAGTCCGGGGGGCCAAGCATGGACTAGAACGTCTCTGGGGGTCTCCCCTCTGGGGGAACTATCGCGAAGTACTCGGTGCATTTTGTGTTTAAAGGAGAAGTGAAAAGATCGCAGCGAGGCTGACCCCATTTGTGGAAGATCTGCTTCGCAACAGACGGATTCAGAGACCACTCGTATGGAGTGAGGAGCACCCGACTTAGCTTGTCCGCTAATATGTTGGACCGTCCTGGAATGTGCGTTGCTATCAGAAAGCGGTTGGTGGAAATCGCCAATTCCCACACTCTCATGGCTTCTCGACACAGGGGATAAGATCTGGTCCCTCCTTGTTTGTTTATATACCAGACTACTGACATGTTGTCCGTCTGGATTGCAATAGTCCCCAGGGGAAGAAGGTCGTGGAGAGCTTGCAACGCCAAAAGCACCGCCCTCATCTCTAAGACATTGATATGCAATGCGGTCTCTAGGGAAGTCCACGTGCCTTGAACGGATCTGCCTGAACAATGCCCCCCCCCCCCACCTGAGGCGAGAAGCGTCCGTGGTCAACGTGGCTTCGACTGGGGGGATCACAAAGGGCCTCCCTTCTCTGAGTTCCTGCGCATGTAACCACCACAGAAGGGAGTCCCTGCACACCCTGCTCAGGGGTATTGGCGTGTTTAACGGGTGGATCGACAGGGACCATTGGACTTGAAGGGTCCATTGTAATATGCACATTCGCAGACGGGCATGAAGAGAGAGACCGATCACTGCTGACATAGACCCCAGTGCCCTCAGGACTAACTCTGCCGGAGGAGCAAGACTCCGAAGAAGGGCTAACACCTGATACGACAAGCTGTTCAGCCTGACTGACGTTAGAACAACTCGGGAGATTCGTGTATCTAACCTGGCCCCTATGAATTCTAGGGCTTGAGTGGGGCACAGGCAGGATTTCTGCTCGTTCACTGAGATGCCTAGGTTGCGGGCCAGAGACAGAGCATAATCTCTCGCCACACAGAGCTGATGCCTGTTGGTCGCGGTGAGGAGCCAGTCGTCTAGGTAGCGGAAGACCTGAATGCCCTGAAGTCTCAGGTGGGCTGCAACCACTGCCATGACCTTGGTGAACACTCTGGGGGCTGAGGTGAGGCCGAATGGAAGAACCCTGAATTGATAATGACTGGCTCCGAGCCGGAAGTGGAGAAACCTCCTGGATCGTCTGTCCATCAAGATGTGGTAATACACATCCTTGAGGTCTAACGAGCACATCCAGTCGCTCTCCCGCAGAAGGGGGAGAATTGATTGGAGAGTGACCATCCGAAACTTTTCCTTGGGTATGAACAGGTTCAGAGCGGAAAGGTCTAAGATGGGTCTGAGGTCCCCCATTTTCTTTGTCACCAAAAAGAACCTGGAGTAATAACCCAATCTGGACTGATCTGGGGGGACGGGCTGGATGGCTCTTCTTCTTAGCAGCTTTGAAATCTCCAAAGCCGCTGCCTCCCTTTGATCGGGTGGGACATCGTGGAGACGTCTGGGTTTGGGGGGAAGGTTTATGAATGGAATGGAGTATCCTCTGGATATGATCCGGAGCACCCATCGATCTGTTGTAAGGGACTCCCAGTTTGACAGGTGCTCCGACAACCGCCCCCCGACTGACTCCAGAGAGGGACAGTCGGGCAAGCCCTCAGGGCTGTTGCCCGGGTCTGTCCGAGAAAGGTTCTCTAGACCCGAAGATACGCGGCCCCCCTCTGCCTCTGGGCCGGCGTCCACCTTGCCCTCCTCTGCCTCTAGAGGACGAGTGGTCCGCAGCAGGATGGGATTGCTGAGACATACGGAACCACAGCTTCTTTTGTCCCCTCTGATTCCTGGAGAAGGATCTTTGGGGATTAGAGAAGCGGACTCAGACGGCAGACAGCGTCTTCCCGTCCTTTTCGCTTTGGACCAGCGTGTCGCGAACAGTTTTGCCAAACAAGGCAGAACCGTCAAAAGGGGCGTTCGCGAAGGATGCCTTGAAGGGATCCGCAAAGACAGAGCCAGGAGAGACGTCGCAAGACGACCCCGGCTCCACTAGCTCTAGCGGCTCCCTCCGTTGCGTGGGAGAGAAGCCGCATAGACGTATTGGAGATGGATTTTAGAGTGGCCATTCGAGTCTCAAAAACCTTCTTGTCTGGGACCGACATGGACTCCGGGGGGAGGCTGCAGCATATTCCTTAATCAAGTCTCGCTGTAGCCTAATGGTAAGTGTCATATAGTTCAGCGCCCTTATGGAAAAGGTCGCTGAAGCAAACATCCGCTTCCCAATCCGGTCAAGCGCTCGAGATTCCTTATCCGGCGGGTGAACCAAAGAACTCTCCTGCGCGGGTTCTTTTTTGGTGGCCGCCGCCACCAACATGGCATCAACGGGGGTTCCTTTGGCCCAAGATGGTCTATCTGTGGGGGGACTGAGGACTTTATCGGGGCGCCTAGGGATTGGCTCCACGGTGTCGGGCTCCTTCCACGCCCTGGTGGTAATTAATCCACCAGGGGGTCGGCCGGAGGGAACACCCAGGAGGTAGATGGGCCTGCCTCAAAGGCCTCCAGGAACACGGACTCATCAAGGGAGGGCTTTTGGGCTGACCACCCCCCTCTGATACGCAACATTTCCATGATGTCTCCAAAGGAGACATCTTCAGGGGGTGACCTTGGGGAACCCTCCGTATCATCTAAGTCTGTGTCTGTGGTAACGGACTCAGGGGAGTCCAGGTGCCTCCTTTTGCACCGATGTTTCCGAGGGACCTCCTCGGTGGGGCTGTCCGAAGAGAGCTCATCCACGGGTTGTTGTTCCTCCGCGGGAACTAGCTGGAGGGCTTGGGCAGGCTGTCCCGATGGACGGATGATGGAAGACAGACCCTCATACAGTGGGGGTACGGGTGGATCCAAAGCCCGGGTCGGGGATCTGGAGGACCTCGACAGTAGAGAGCTCGGGTCTGGCAAGCTCGAAGGTATAGTCGGCGTCAAAGAGACCACCGCTATCGGCGCCGACAATTCCCCGGGTCCGAATGGGCCTGGATCCGATGACTCCGAGACCCGAAAAGGAGTCGGAGAAGGAGTGATCGGGGCAAATATGGGGGCCGCACTCCCCCCCAGAGGGGGGGGGGAGGCAAGAACATCCCCATCTGCATTTGGGTCTGCAAGAACCGACGCATCATCCAATCCATATCCGCTTCGGAGATGCTTTGGGTCGACCTGGACGAAGTAGTAGAGGCGGGCCGGGAGGGCCGCCTCGAAGATCTCGAGGGAGACCTATCCTCCTCCTCCGGCGAGAAACAGGGCGAACGGCACCGAGAGGAGGGGGATCTGGAGACCCTTGAGGGAGACTTGAGCACTTTCACTGGCAGAGCCGAAGGATGAGGTTCGGCCCGCCTTTTGTGAGACTTATGTCCTTCCTTATCCTTGTGCCTCTTCTCTCTAAGGGAAGAGGCACTAGTTTCCCCAGAGCTCAAACCCGAAGAGGGAGGTTGAGTCCCGGGTAGAGCTAAGGGGACAGACTGCGCCGAAGCTGCCGAAGCAGCTGGAGCCCGAACGGGAGAGGAAGAAGAAGCCGACTCCTGGGGGAGCTTTCCCGCCAGGATCAGCTTGTTCTTCCTATCCCGAAGTGCCCGGGGGTTAAAGGCCGCGCAGATCTGGCAGGCCTCTGACAAATGGGCTGCCCCTAGGCACAAAACGCACTGAGTGTGGCCATCAGCTGGGGAAAGCTTGTGGCCACACTCAGTACATTTAGAAAAAACGGCCTTAGGCCCTTCAGACATTATTCACACACACACCCAAACACTAGGAGGGGGAGGGGGAGTGAAGGTAAGCTAGCGATTAAAATTAACAAAAGGGACCAAAAACTAGCACTAGGAGCAGAAAAAGGGGCTAGCACACACACAACGACAACTTTGGTTGAAAAAAAGTGGTTTAAAACCAGCAATGATCTCACCCAGCCAGGAGCTCTTCACAGGGAAGCTTCTTCAGCCACGGCAAAAAACGATCTGAGGTAATGTGGTTAGTAGTAGGGGATTATGGGTAGGGGGGAGGAGCTAGGAGCTCAGATCTTGGAGCTTGGAAAGCTGTCAGATCCGACACCCACAGGTTGCAGATCAAATGAAGTAACTACTTCAGATCTTTGATATTACCCACTCAGCTTATGCCGCAGGTTACCCTGAATTCATTCCTAAAACAAGGCTGTTGGAGTACTATCCTATTCTGGTTAATATTTATAAGCAGTAGTGAAGACTGCAGATTCAAAGTCATGACGTAATCAATAATTACTCACAAATCTTCCCTTGGCATCTCCTTTATCGCTGTTTTATGTTTATTCTAAATGTATGTGCCAATGCCTTCTGAAATAAGTGAATTTTAAGGACTCAAATCAGAAACTTTAAGCAGTTCTGACTTGGACAAATATATCTAACTATATGCTACATTGTGGTGGGAAGTATGTAGCGGTTAGGTGGGCGAATGGGAAATTTTTATTAAAAGCACATTCACAATGCCTCTTCAGTACCTGCCTATTGTAGTGTCCTGTACACATGGTTGTGCTACCCCTTGTCCTTTCTCCAGCTGCACATCTTACAGTAAATGCTGTACTTCTACAGTCTATATTACTGAAACATGTCCTATCCTGCTGCTATAAGGTTTCCTGTAGCAATTACTATCTGTTGCTCTGCTGCCATACACACCTGTTTACCCTGCACTCCCCTACAAAGCAGGGCCTGCCTTATGCATACGTGAACTATGTAACTGCCTAGAATGCTGTGCATGGAATGGTTGGAAGGGAGCTTTTTTTTTCAAGTTATTTTTTAGAGCAATGAAATATGTTGTTTAGTTGCCATAAAAATTATATAAATAAAACATGGCGCTCTGTTTCAACAAGATGCCCCCGCCCCTCAGTGGCATGACTAACCCGGGGGAGAAGTACTTCACTTAACTTGACCATTCATGTCAAGTCAAGCACAGTCACATTAGGCATGCGCTATGTTTAAGCGGAGACCTCACAATGTTTAAATTAGTAGGTGCGAAGTGGTAGCACTCTGTATCAAACTTCTGCATCACTGTGATGCTCCCCCCCTATCTTCTTCACTAAAACGCTAATGTCCGGCTTTACTAATTGGCTGTAGCCCCAACTTAGGAGTGGGGACATTTATTGATATTTGGGTGATCCTTTTTGGTTAAAGCTGATATTTTAATGGAATGGTGGGAGATGGAAAGCAGCGAATGAGGTAAGAATCATTATTATTTTTTCCCTGTGATGCACGCAGTAATCAACTACATATTTTTTGCAATGTTTATAGTGATTTGTGTGGAGCAACTTGGAACACTTTAATGTGTGCCATCTTACTTGTGCGGACAATCAAAGCTGAAACTTATTTTGTAGCCATCAGTCTTCATGGCTATAACTGTTGGACGGGGGTTGGGCATACCTCTCAAACATAGATTATTTTGGCTCACAAGTACTTGGGGTGAAAGGATGATGGAATTTACCTAATAATAATGACAATAATTAGACTTATAAACAACTTTTGCTTTAGGAAAAAAATAAGTTATGTACCTACCATAACGCTCCATGTTAGTTGTCTTCATCTCACCTTCCTTCTTGCTGTTTGGGTTCAGAGCCAATCCTCGGCTCCGACTCGGCCATCTTCTATAGCTCGAGAGCTGTTTACTGGCTCGAGGCTACCCCTTATTCCAGCATGCCCAGAGTCAGCTACCCAGATCTCGTTTGTGATAGTGCACACTAGACATAAGTAGAGTAACCAGTTCCTAAAAACTGGTTGTCCAATACACCTAAACAAGGAAAGAGTTATAAATTATCTGGCATATGAAGTAATAAAAGATGCTCAGCCAATGAAAACAAAAGGGAACTCCTCACAATCCTCTAGGAAGGGGGAAGGAGGGAGGGACGCAAGAAGGAAGGCGAGATGAAGACAACTAACATGGAACGTTATGGTAGGTACATAACTTCTTTATGTTAAGTTGTCCATCTCACCTTCGTTCTTGCTGTTTGGGACAGCTTCCCTAGCACCTAAAATCCCAGATGGCTCATTGCAACAGACTCTTCAGAACAGCAGAACCAAAGGAAGCTGCTCTGGGAGACCATATCTACCTTGTAATGAGAGATAAAAATGTGAGGGTTTGCCCAAGTGGCGGCTGCACAGATTGAGTCTATGGGCAACCAAAAGCTACAGAGGTGGCTAATGCTTTAGTGGAATGACCTTTTGGTTTAGCTGGTTGCTCTTTATTTCGTAACTGACAAATAAAGGCAATAGTATCAAGATAACCATCTGGATAAGGTCACTTTAGAAACTGGAAGGCCTTGTTTGGTGAAAGTATAAGAAAGAAATAACTGGTTTTACTTTCTTAGTTCCTTAGTTCTATGGAGGTAAAAACGCAATTGTCTGTGTACATCCAATTGGTGGAGCTTGTATTCTGCCTTGTTGCTGTGATTAGGAAAGAAAACTGGGAGATCTATGGATTGATTTAAATTGTTCACTGAGCAGACTTTAGGAATAAAGGATGGATTGGTCCTCAGAGAAACTCTGTCCTTGTGAAACATCAGGTAAGGAGGACGAACACATAGTGCTTGAAGTTCTGAGACATGTCTAGCTGAAGTGATAGCAACCAGAAAAAGTGTCTTCCAAGAAAGAAATTTTAAAGAACATGATGCTGCCGGTTCAAAGGGAGGCAAAATTAAGGAAGCTAAAACTAAACTGAGATCCCAAGGAGGAGGAGGATCTCTAACTGGGGGGGTCTAAGAAGAGATGTTTCCTTCATAACGGCCTCGCAGAGCTTATGAGACATTATGCTAGAATTAAACATACCAATATGAAAATTAGAAATGGTAGCTAGTTGTACTCTAATGGTAGAGAAAGCCGCACCAGACTGAAAAAGCTGTGCTAGAAATTCAAGAATTTCATGGACTGGGGCTGAGAAAGGATCCAAATTTCTAGATTCTGCCCAGTAAGAAAACCGTTTCCATTTACTAGCATACGTTTTCCTCGTAGTAGACTTATGTGAGGAAACAATAATATCACGGACTGCTGGGGAGATATTGGAAAGCCTGGCTAAGGTTGGAAGTGGAGTAACCAAGCTGTGAGCTGGAGAGTTTGAAAAGACGGAGTCAAGAATCCACGGCTGATCCAGAAGGTGGAGGTGTAGGAACGGGAACCATACCTGTCGAGGCCAATATGGGGCAATGAGGATCATCTTGCAACCCAACGATTTTGCTTTCTGTACGAGTCTTGGAATTAGGGGAAAAGGGGGAAAAGCATAAAAGAGTCCCTGAGGCCAATTGTGGACTAGAGCATCTCTGGGGATATGACCTGGAAGAGGAAGTAGGGAGAAGTAGCTGCTGCATTTGTTGTTGAGAAGAGTGGCAAATAGGTTGCAGCAAGGCTGTCCCCATTTGCGGAAGATAAGATCCGCAACTTCCTGATTCAGAGACCACTCGTGAGGCATGAGGATAGCTCTGCTGAGCCTGTCCACTATGACGATGGATTTCCCAGGGATGTGCATTGCTATCAGAAAACATTGGGAGGAAATCGCCCATTGCCACAGTCTGAGTGCTTCTCGACACAAGGGGTAAGACCTGGTCCCGCCCTGCTTGTTGATGTACCACACCACTGACATGTTGTCCGTTTGGACTGCAATGGTCCCGGAAGGAAGAGAGTCTTGAAGGGCTTGCAACGCTAGAAGAACCGCTCTCATTTCTAGGACACTTGATATGCAGATGGTACTCGTGAGGTTGCCAAGTGCCTTGGACTGTCCTGCCGAGATAATGCCCCCCCCCCACCCTATCAGGGAGGCGTCTGTGGTCACTGTGGCTACCGAAGAGGGTTGTATGAAAGGTCTGCCCTGAATTACTAGTGGGGCATCCATCCACTAAGAAAGGTGCCTTTTGCATGTTTCTGTGATCAGGATCATGTGAGACATGGTTAGGTCCTGGAAAGACCACTGCGTGAAAAGAAGCCACTGAAGGATTCTCATGTGGAAATGCACTAATGGGACAAGAAGAATGGCAGCTGCCATGGAGCCTAGAGCTTGGAGGACATGTCTGACTTGAACCCTTTTGCTCTGCATTAAAATTAACACTTGTTGACGAATAGTGGAAACTCTTTACTGTGGTAATCTTGCAAACATTTCTTGTGTTTTTAATTCTGCTCCTATGTATGTGATAGATTGACAGGGCAACAAGGCAGATTTTTCTAAATTTACTGTAATGCCTGGTTGAGTGCATGATGTGATTGTATAATCCCGTGCTTCTAAAAGTTGACGCCTGGTGGTAGCAGTCAGGAGCCAGTCGTCTAGATAGGGAAACACCTGGAATCCTTGACGCCTCAGGTGAGCCGTAACTACTGCCATACACTTGGTGAACACCCTGGGGGCTGAGGTGAGACCAGAGAACAGAGCTCTGAACTGGTAATGACTGGCCCCTACCCGGAAGCGAAGAAATCTCCTAGAGCATCTGTCCATCTTGATATGGTAGTACACGTCCTGAAGATCTATCGAGCACATCCAATTGTCCTGACCCAGAAAAGGGAAAATGGACTGCAGTGTCACCATCTGGAACTTTTCTTTTTGTACAGATTTGTTCAATCTGCTGAGATCCAGTATTGGTCTCCAGTCCCCTGTCTTTTTTTGGTACTAAAAAGAATCTTGAGTAAGTTCCGGATCCTAGTTGGTCTGCGGGGACTTCTTGAATGGCTCTTTTTTCTAGCAGTCTTGAAACTTCTGTGACTGCTACATCCCTTACATTGGGTGGGACATCTGGGATGGGCTTTTTTGATTCTATGGGGGATTGATGGAAGGGAATTTTGTAACCTCCGGATATGATGGATAGTACCCATCAGTCTCTTGTTATATTTTGCCAGGCTTTTGGGTACAGCAAAAGTCTTCCCCCGACTGCATCCAGAGGTGAGCAGTCGGGCAACCCTTCAGGGATGCTGGAAGGGCTTGGCAGAGAAGATTTCTCTGTCACCCTGGTTTTGCAGTCCCCCTCTGCCACGAGGACAGCATCTGTTATTGTTGCTTCCCCCTCTGCCCCTGGGGGGAAAATCACCACGTGTGTCAGGCAAGGGTCCCTGGGATTTTCGAAACCACATCTTTCCGCTCTTCTGACCCTTGGGATAAAGTCTGGAAGGAGTGGAAAAACGGACTCCCATGGCAAAGAGAGTCTTGCCTTCCTGCTCACACCTGGTCAATGTGTCTTTCACCTGAGGCCCAAAGAGAAAGGAGCCATCAAAGGGAGTATTGGTGAAGGACGCTCAAAAGGGTTCCGCAAACTGACACAGCCGCATCCAAGCATGTCTCCTGAGAGCCACACCTGTCCCTGCGGCTCTGCTCGCTCCATCGGCTGCATAGGAAATCAGCCTCATTGAGGAGTTGACTATGGAATTAAGAGTCGCAAGCTGAGAAGCTACTTTGGCTGGTGCTCCCCCAGCTGTAGGATCTTGAAGGGTATCTCCAAGCTCTTTCAGGAGATCCCTTTGAAGACGTGTAAAATGGCATAGATAGTTCAGGGACCTCATTGAAAAGGTTGCTGAAGCAAACATTTACTTTCCATATCTGTCCATCGTCCGAGACTCTTTGTTCAGAGGATGAACAGATGAAGAGGTTTCTGCTAACTCTTTCTTGGTGGCTGCTGCTACCACCATGGCATCAACAGGCACACCTTTGGAGAGGAATTGCTTGTCCTGGGGGGCTGTAATAAATTTGTTTGGCATCCTTGGAGTAGGTTCCACAGAATCTGGAGCTGACCAAGGCTTTCGAGCCACTACAGACATGAGTGGATCGAAAGGAGGAGATACCCAGGAGGTGGAAGGTCAGGAACCAAATGCGTCCAGGTATACAGACTCGTCCTCAGTAGGGGCTAGGGAAGTCCAGTCCCTCCTCTGTCTAAGCATTTCAAGGATGTCTGAAAAGGAAACATCTTCAGAGGGGAACCTTCTGATTCATCCATGTCTGTATCTGAAGTGACAGACTTAGGTGAGTCTATGTGCTTCCTCTTCATAGGTTCATACTAGGCTATCTGCCCTGGGGCAATTATAAGCCTAGCCCGATTCTGTATGGCTTACGCCACCCCTTGATTTGAGTATACTGTGCCCTTTTTAAGGTTTAGTTTACTGTGCCTCTGTCTAATAGTGACACTGGAGTAATCCCTGGGACAAACCTACGATCCCCCATCCACCTATCGAGATTCTTCTTGAAGAGATTCAGTGAGGTGCTCTGCCTCACATGAACTGGAATTCTATTCCAGAGCGAAGGGAGCCTCTGGGTTATGAACCTGTCCTCCAGCAAGTTCTATTTATTTCTGTGCTGAGGTTCAAGTCCCTCGAGCGTGTGGCTCTAAGGGATTTAGATTTACTGAGGTGGAGCATGTCCATTAATTCTGGATCTGACATAGCTTTGTATGTCAGGCATAGATCGCCGCGAAGTAGGCGGTATGCAACTGAGTAGAGCTGGAGTTTTTTTAACCGAGCAGCATATGGCATCTGTTTGAGACCCTTGATCCTCTTGGTGAGATACTTTTGGGGTCTTTCTAATTGCTGCAGGTGTCAGGTAAGGTACATCCCCCAAAAGGGGCATTGTATTCTATGATGGGCCTGATGAGGGATGAATAAAGGGGCACAATTACCTCTCTTGATCTAGATGTGAAACCCTTCGTGATGAGGTGGGCTATGTAGAAGGTCTTTCTAACCACTTTGGCAATGTGGTTTTCAAAGGAGAGATTGCTATCAACTTGGGTCCCCAGGTCCCTAATAACTTTCTCTGTACTTAATGGGTTTCCGCCTATGTGGTAATTTGTGGGCACATTGTTTTTGCCAAAGGGCATGACTATACATTTTTTGGCATTTAGCTTTAAACCATGGCGCTGGCACCAGTTATCTGTCTCTGTGAGACCTTTTTGAAGGATGTTTGTGTCAGCTGGAGAGTTGATTATGGCGCCCAGTTTGCAGTCGTCTGCGAACTTGGTGAGCCATAGTCCTCCCACGTTTGCCTGTGCCTCGGAAAAGTATATACCGAACAAGAGTGGTCCCAGGACAGAACCCTGTGGGACGCCACTTGTGACCGGTTTCGAGTCGGACATGGCTCCAGCAACTCTCACTCTGTGGGTTCTGTCTTTGAGCCAGTTTGCGACCCATCTTGTGACATACTTATCTATGATGCTCGAGTGGGGTATTGTGTCAAATATGCCTTTGCAAGGTCCAGATAGGCTGTGTGGACTACCTTCCCTTCATCTATGGCTTTGGTCACTGTTTCGAAGAAGTCAACCAGGTTCAAAAGGCAGGATCTGCCCTTGACAAAGCCGAACTAGGTAGGATCTAGTGTCTGTAGGTCCCCAATGTCTTTGTTTATGAGCTCCATGATGATCCTCTCCATAGCCTTGCAGACTAAGCTAGTCAGGCTTATGGGGCGATAGTTTCCAGGGTCCGTAGAGGCTCCACCTTTGTGGAGTGGGACCACTGTTGCTGTATGCCATTCTGTGGGCACATATCCTGTAGTGAGGCTGAGACTGTATAGCTGTTTTATTTGAGGGATTAGTTCCTCTTGGAGTTCATGTAGGACGCAACCTGGGACGCCATCTGGTCCCATGGAAGCAGTGTTTTTTGCTTTGGAGAGGGCAGCCTTCACCTGAGCATCAGAGATGTTTGGGAGGCAGCCCTCTGCCGGGATAGATACCTGCTCTTTTGGGGGGGAGGGGGTGGAGAAGTTTGCACTGAAGCTGTCTGCCAGGATATTGGCGATGTCTGTGGGTTCAGTGTATTTTTTGTCTTTTAGAATCAACTCAGAACAAGTCTGGGAGTTGCATCCCAGGTTTCTAACAGAACTGAAAAAAGCCTTATGATTGTCTTTGGTGTCCTGTGCAATTTTTCTCTTGAAGCTGGCCTTGGAGGATTTTATGAGGGATCGTAATTTTTTGCTAGTACTGATCAGAGATGCCTTCCCTATTAGGGATTTTGCTCTATCATGTAGTAGCTTCCTCCTTCTGTTGTACAGTTTATTTATGGCAGGGGTCAACCAGACTGGACGCCTGCCTTTGGATGATTGGGTCTTGGTTTTGTTTGGGATAGCATGATCCATGCATTCCTGGAGATGTCCATAGAATGCGTTTATATAGGATTCTGCAGTTTGGGCCGTAGTTTCCACTGGCCCTGGGGCCTTGAAGGATTCCACTTCGGTTTTGAGAAGTGAGAAGTTTGCTTTTGAGAAGTTTTTCACTGTGGTTTTCTGGGCTGGGGGTGGGGTCGGGATGTGGACATCCAGTGAAATTAATTTATGGTCTGATCTTACCAATGAGGGATATACTTTTGGTGTGGAGCATAAAGTCCCCATGTTGGTAATGATCAGGTCTAGTATGTTGTCCCCTCTTGTGGGAGTGGTGACTAGTTGTTCCATAGCATTTGAGTTTATAATTTCCAGCAACCTTTGGGCTAAGGTGCTGGGGCTTGAGTAGTGCTCCCAGTCAATGTTTGGGTAGTTGAAGCCGCCCAATATAATGGTGTTCGGAGAGATCTTCATGTTCTCCAATGTTTTCAGGAAAGCCGAGTGGGATTCCTGACTTTGAGAGGGTGGTCTGTAGGATGCTATAAACTGAAAAGCAGTCTTGCCCACTGTTAGTTGCAAATGGATGGTCTCCGATACTTCGTGCAATGCCACTAACCTGGAGGTGTGGATATCCTTGATAAATATGGAAACTCCCCCTCCTTTTGTGGTTCGGTCCGGGTTTTGGGGCCGAAAAGCATGATATGAGGTATAGCCTGGTAGTTCTGGGGTACTCTCTGGAGCCTTGAACCAGGTTTCTGTCACTGCACAGATATCGATGTTCTCCATACTGAGGAGAGCTTGATGCGTGCATCTTGAGGTTAAGACTTCTGGCGTTTAGCAGCATTACCCTTAGTTTCTTGTTCCTTGTGCTGTCTATGGGGGTGGGTTTGACTTTTGAGCCTTGCCTAAAAAAGGCACTATGGGGGTGGCAAGAGCCTTTGCCAATATCCGAAAGCCCAGTGGTGACAGGTGCAAGCCGTCCCTAGCGAAGCAACGTGGCTTGTTGAGCATGTCATCCCAGGCTGACAGACACTGGATCCCCTTTGAATGACATCAAAATTTTAGCTAATTGTTAAAATCGATCATTTTGTCTTTGTACTGTGGCATCATTCTAGGTCAGGGTAAGATGCTGCTGAAGGTCAGGGTCATACCAGCCTGGGCTACATGATCAGAGAGCTCCTCTATGTCTCTTTTCATGTAGTCCAGGGAGGTACATCTCAGGTCATTCACACCAGCATATACAATGACTGAGTCATATCTGTATTTGCTTTGGAGTGACCTGAGTGCTTGCGTTATGTGGCGGATCCTAGCACCCGACAGGCAGCTCACCGTGACCTTCTCTTTATTCAGCCTGGTGCACTTCTTCTTCAGGGGAGGCTCTTCCAAGTGATCAAGGGAGGCTTCGGAAGAAAAGGGATCACCCAATGGGGTTTCCTGGGGCATAGGTTCCCTATGCTTGGGGTCTGGAGGAGGAGTAGTTGGAACAGGCACCATGGGGGGAGGAGCCGATAGAGCTGGCAGTAGAACTGTTTCGGGCGACAGCACACTCCGCATGACCTCGAAGGTGTCCCGACCTCTAGGCAGAGAAAGCTACGGCTCTGAAGAAATAGGAGTCTTTCTCTGCGTCGAGGGTGACGGCTCCGAGGCCGATGTTGGAGCCGAGATCACCTGCGCCGAAGCTCCGAGGGGCAGATCCCTCGATAGAAGGTATAATCAAGGTAATCTGAGCCGATGTCGGAACCGAAGGAGAGATGATGATCAGCGCTCACGGTTCTACTACCTGTGGATCCATGGTCTCCGGCTCCGAGCTAATGTAGTTGGAGGAGGAACAGAAATAGAGGCGGTTGGAGAGGATACCGGTTGTGGTGGACTGGACAGAATTTTTGCTAGTGCCTGTGACTTAAGCAACCTATTTACTACTCTCTCCACATCATGATCCGATAATCTAGAGGATCGAGAGGAGTGGGAAGAATGATGGCTATGTTCACTCTGTAACAAAGGTGAATGAGGTGCCGAGTGGATGGACTCCAAGGACGGAGACCTCAGTCTCTTATGGCTCTGAGACAGCTCCGAAAATGCAGATGGAGCCGATGGAGGAGTTGTCTTGTTGGTGCCAGCCTGCACTGACATACTTGGTTGGTCCAGTAAAGGAGTCTGCTCCGAAGGTGGAGCTGACGGCTTGACAGACTTGGGGGATTTCGCTGGCTGAGTACTTTTAGCCAGAGAATCCTGAGGCTTCAATAATCCCCGAAGGATTAATTTGTTTTTACGCTCCTGCAGGACCCATGGACTAAAGGCGTGCAATTTAGAACAGGAGTCCTGCAGGTGAACAGCACCCAAACAATATACACAACTAGTGTGCCCATCTGTCAGAGACATTTTCTGACAGCATGAGTCACACTTTTTGAAGCCAGATACCTTGGTATCTTTAGACATTACAGTAACAACAACCACAACAATAATAAAAAGCTATACTACAAAAAACAAGAAACCAATAGACTTTTTTTTTTTTTTTTTTTTTTACAGTTAAGGAACAGAAAGGAAAGCCTCTAATTTAAATGGCTATCCTAAGGGGGGGGGGGACTCTCTAATTTAAACGAGTTCAAGAGAAATAGAAGGACTGCGAGTTATGGAGCGTCGGCCAACAAAGCTAAAATACACAAGAAAGCGATAAGGGGTAAAGGAATATATCTAGTACAAAAAAACTGACCAATACTTGACAAAATTTCAAGAATAAACAACACTATATTAATAGAAGAAAACTATACTAAGCCTGAGCCAGTAACGAAGAAACCTCGCAGCTGAAGAGGCAAATGAGATTTGGGTAGCTGACACTGGACATGCTGGGATAAGGGGTAGCCTCGAGCCAGTAAACAGCTCTCAAGCTATAGAAGATGGCAGAGTCGGAGCCGAGGATTGGCTCTGAACCCAAACAGCAAGAACAAAGGCGAAATGGACAACTTAACATTATATATTATTTCACACGGTCTTCTTCTGTCAGTTTCTTATGCTAATAGTACCAATATTTTAAAATGTGTCCCTGATTTTTTCTGGGGGGTTGTCCCTGACTCTGGAGGTAGGAGACTGAGAGCTAAGGGGTTCGGTTGGCTGGATGAATGTAGTCAATGCTTTTCTCCTTCGCTCAGTTTGAATTGGTCACTGCTATCTGGCTTTGCTGGACTAATGTGCATTTGAGAGAAGTAAGCTGAACTACTTAACCTGACATGACAGAGTATGTACTGCATAATCACTGTGCTGTGCGTGGAGTAAAAGGACAAGCTGCACGTTTTTGTTTGCTTATTATTCTGACTTTGCAGGACAGTCTGATTTGTGTGAAGCAATTTGGAATATTTTAAAGTGTAGCAAATGTTTGGAGAAAAGGTGAAATGCACTGCATGCCCATCCTCATTTTATCAAAGTCCAACATCTAAATTGTACATAGATGTGGCTAAAACTGCATAAAACAGTTTTAGGAAAGAGAGACAGTTTATTGATTAGGAGTTGGTGGGATACTGTGTCAAATGTTTTTGACAGATCTGAGAGCAGGGTGGATACAGTAGAGAGTCAATTATCCGAAATGTCAATTATCCAAACACAGCCTTCCAAAGTTTTCAGGTAAGAAAAATCAAGTCTGAATATGTAAATATTATACATATTCACTTGTGCATTTTCAGCTTGTAGTCTGAAAAATATTCTTTGCTGTCCACTGGAATCACTGAATGGTTGAAAGGTGTATTCCCTGCATGCAGGTAAATCAAGACTTTGGGTTTGTGGTTTTTGCTCTTCTGCTTTAAACCCTGTAAAGAGATATGGCTATTCATGCTCATAGCCGTTTGCTGTACTTGGTATTTGGTTGAGAACTTGCCATCATACATACCTATTGTAGTCCTGCTTTTACTACTGTACAGGATGTGATGCAATTTGTTGTGTGCATATGTGCTAACGCATGTACTGTGTCACTGATCAACTATTTTAAACTACTGTTTAGTTAGTGTGGGAGCATGCTGCTTGGGTTCCTTGGTCACCCTTATAGTTAACACATTATTCTATTTCTGCCCCTTACCGCAGCCAATTATTACCTCCCTCCTTCCCCACTGTATAAACTTTTTACATAAATTTCCAGTCTGCCCTCCAAGCTGAAATCCCTCGATTCAACTCAGTTAATAGTCCTCACCTAGGTCTTCTCTTTTCTGCAAAATAAGATAGTGTAACACAGCAAGATAGGGTTTCAGTGTCTCACTTTTGTTTGCTTACTAATACTGCCCCAGTTGTCTTGCTCTACCTCCTACCTAGCCATCCTCACAGCAGCCCTCCAGACCCAGACCTCACCCAGCTTTCTTATTTCTGGAATTGGAGATACCTTTTTTTCAGTTTTTGCTTTCGGTACTCCACTCTTTCTGGACTCGGTACAACCTTCTCTGTTCACCCTCAGCTTTGCTCCGGGCTCACTCCGCTTCCCTACCCTACCCCCATTTCCACCCACCCCCTCTTCTCTTACATTTATATTTCCTGTTTCCCCTCCCCTCTAAGCTACAGGCCAGTCACAACCCTTGCATACTTGTTACCCACTGCCCACTCATTTCCCTCTAGTACACACCCTTTTATGCAGTCTACTCAACCTGCCCTTCCCAATACTCCACTTATTTTACTACTACCCATACCTCCTCTAAACTAATTTTACCTCCATCTTTGCTTAACATGTCTCACTCCTCAACCTTAACTTACTATACCATTCTAATCACCCTCATAACTATGCTCTGTTGTCTTTCCCACCACACCTCCTACCACACCACACACTATTCCCCATCTTCAAAATCTCCCACTATATACGCAGAATGTCCTACTACTTTATACAGCTTCATTCACATCTCTCCCTCCCTATTTAATTGCTTTACTCATCACCTTTCAAAACTAAAATCCTCTGCTGTTATAACCAAACAGAAACTATGTTTTCACCCACTTCCCAGGCCTCTCTCACTAATCCAACATCTCTTCTCCATATTTAACTTCTACCAGGTCCTCCCCCCAGTGTGGTGACATTCACTCCAACCCTGGACCAATGACCTCATTTACCAATAATCACCCTTCTATTACCAAAAATCTTTAACAACTATTAATGCAAGAAGCATCTGTACCAAAAATAACAGAATTCCAAACCTGGCTTAGTCACTACTCCCCAGGCATTGTAGCACTTACAGAAACATGGCTAAAATCACATATATCCAACACAGAAATAATCCCAGCAGGGTTCAATATTCTTAGACAAGATCGGCTCCACAAAAAAGAAGCTGAAATTGCATTAATATACCGCAAAACCTTAACTTCTACACCATACTCCAAACCCATTCCTACCTTTTCTAATATGGAATTACTATTGGCTAATCTACATCTAAATAGAATAAAACAATTATGTATTGCTGTACTTTACACCCCCCCCCCCCCCCGTCAAAACATACCTATGCTGGAACAGCCTCTTTCCTGGATGTCTCATAATATATCAAACAAAACTATCATTCTTGGTGATACTAACATTAATTGGCAAACTCATCTCAACCTCCCCCTTAAATAGCATTAACCTGTATAACTTTACTTAACTAATTACAGTGCCAACGCACATAGCAAATAAACAAGCTGAATCAATCTTAGATTGGATACTTGTCTTCCACCCCCAAAAATACACCAAATCTGGAACACTCCCCAATACGTTTAGTGACCATTTACCTGTCTTTACCAATAGAAACCAAATACATATAGCTAAAGCAGATTCTCTTAAAAATCCAGGAACCATTTTAACCAACAAACTTTTATAGATACTCTAAAAGCTCACAACTGGTAACCAATCAAGATACTACCATTAGATGATGCCGTTAGCTACTTTAATAAGGTCTTTCTTAACACTCAACAGTCTTGACCCCCTTAAGTACTAAAAGGACCAAACATAATCATGCCCCTTGGTTAACAAAGTAAGCAATTACTCACCTCTAGGGATAAAGCTTGGGCAGAATGGAGGAAAAATAAAACTACACAAAATGAACTCATATTTAATCAACTTCGTAACAGTGCCAAAAAAAACACGTGATCCAAGACAAAAAAAAAAAATATTTCTCCACTCAGCTTTCTATTCAAATGAACAACATCAAAATAGTTTGGAAATCTGACGCCTCACTTTTCAATCCAGGAACCCAGCATAACCCCACACCATCCCATGACAAAGACCCACAAGATATTGCCCAAGCCTTTAACTCTCATTTTATAGATACCATTTAAAAAAGTACAGTTTTGTACCTACCATAAATGTAGATGTTCGAAGATCCACATTGCTGCAGTCCTTACACTTGGGTAGTCCGCTGTCCTCGGTCGGCCCGAATATCAAAGTATAAGGCTGACGTCGGTCAAGGCGCATTTGACTGACATCAGGACGTCAGGGTACAAATGCGCATGACCGACGTCATATCCTCAGTCTTTTCTTGCCCCAGATGTCAGAAGACCCTAAAAATAAAGGTCAAAACCAAAAGACAGCAAACAACCAACCAACCATCCTAGCACTAAAAATATGTACAATATATACAATATATACAATATACCTCATATTGATAACCCAACCCACACAACCGCCTCTAACTACAGAGGGGAAGGAGGGAGGGTAAATTGGACTGCAGCAATGTGGATCTTCGAACATCTACATTTATGGTAGGTACAAAACTGTACTCTGTTCTTCATCTCACATTGCTGCAGTCCTTACACTTGGGTAGAATCCCAAAGCAGAGGTAAGGGAGGATGGCCAAACTATAAGGAAGCAGGAGCTGCCAAAATGCCCTGCAAAACAGCAGTGGCAAAACCAGCCCTGGATTTAGAGTAAAGTGGTAGGTGATAATGCCTAGAAAAAGTATGCACTGAACTCCAAGTAGCTGCCTCCAAAATATCCTTAGTTGCCACCCCCCCTCAAAAAAGCTGTCGAAGTGGCAGTAGCCCTAGTGGAATGAGGCCTAATCCCAGCTGGAATCTCCTTTCCATGATGGGAATAACAGAAAGCAATGCAAAACCCAATCCACTTAGAAATAGTTTGTTTTGACACAGGCTTGCCCTGAGAACTCAAAGCAAAAGAAACAAATAACTGCTGAGACTGCCTGAACCCTTTAGTTCTGTCCAAATAATATCGCAACTGCCTGTGTACATCTAAAGTGTGCAAAATCTTTTCCCCTTTATTTTGGGGATTTGCATAAAAAGTAGGCAAATGAATAGTTTGGTTTAAAGCCACACTAGAAACCACTTTAGGCATAAAGGGAGGATTAGTGCGTAAAGATACCGTATGCTTATGGAAAATTAAGAAAGGCTCAGCCGCCATAAGGGCCTGCAACTCAGAAACCCTTCTTGCAGAGGTAATAGCCAACAAAAAGCAGTCTTCCATGATAAAACTTTAATTCAGTAGTAGCTGCAGGCTCAAAAGGTTGTAGAGTGAGTTTCTCCAACACAAAATTGAGATCCCAAACAGGAGTAGGAGCTCTTGGGGGTCTTATATTCTTTGCCCCTCTAAGAAATTGCTTGAACAAAGGATGAGAAAACAATGGTGGGTCACAATCATAGTGAGCCGAAATTGCTGCAGCATGAACCTTAATAGAAGAGAAGGACAAACTTTTGTCCAGTAACTCAGTAAGATATTGAAGAGCCACACTTAAATTAGGCTCAGAAACATCAAAATCCTTTGCTGCACTCCAAAATAAAAATCTCTTCCATTTATCTGCGTACACTTTCCTTGTACTAGGCCTTCTAGCTTCCAAAATAACATTCAAAACTTGCTGTGGAAGTGGAGGCCCACTATGGTTCAAAACAGAATATGCCAGGCTGTTAGGTGCAGAGAGTGAAGCTTGACATTGAGCAAATGACTGTCCTCCTGAGGCAACAGGTGTGGAATCGAAGGCAAAGGCCATGGAGGCGTCCGTACCAGGCTTCTCAGTAATGGGTACCAATGCTGTCGAGGCCAATCTGGAGCTATCAAAATCATCCTTGGCTTGTCTTGTCTGGCCTTTAGTAGTACCTTTGGGAGGAGAGGCAGAGGCGGAAAGGCATACACATGAAGATTGCTCCAACTGAAGGAAAGAGCATCCACTTTCCAAGCTGTGGGATGAAACCTTTTTGTGCAAAACTTTGGCAGCTGGTGGTTTAGTGGAGAAGCGAACAGATCTATGTCTGGAGTTCCCCATGACACTGTCAATTTCTGAAATACATGAGGATCCAATTTCCACTCGTGGGGATCCATAATTCGTCTGCTCAACACATCTGCTAAGGAGTTCTGTGCTCCCGGCAGAAACCTTGCCTGAAGATTGAGCTGAAAACTGAGAGCAGTCTCCCACAAAATCATTGCTTGCCTGCATAGAGGATAAGAATGTGTTCCCCCTTGCTTGTTGATGTACCACATGACAGTCGTGTTGTCTGTTAGAATCAACACCTGCCCTGGAAGAAGTAAATCCTTGAAAGCTATTAATGCAAACTGGACTGCTAACATCTCCTTCAAGTTGATATGTAGATGTTGTAGTCTGGCAGGCCACTTGTCTTGTATCCACTTTCCATTTAGATGAGCTCCCCAAGCTTTGTCTGAGGCATCTGTCGTTAAAATCTGACTCGCCTCTGGCCGGGTCACAGAGAGTCCCTTGTTTAGGTGACATTCCTGAGCCCACCACAAAAATTCCTTTTGAATGCAAGGTATTATTTGAATGACAGTGTCCAGATCCTGGCAGTGCTGTGTCCATACATTTTTGAGATACCATTGTAGCTTCCTCATATGCAGTTTGGCATTGGGAAGCACCAGAATACAAGATGCCATGAACCCTAAGGCTTGAAGGACTGTCCTTGCAGTCAGCCCGGACTGATGAGATAGTTGAAGGAAGTAAAGGGAAAGATTCTCTTGTTTGTCCGGGGTCAAAAAGGCCATCCGGGATGCTGTATTCAGTCTTACACCCAGAAAGCACATGTCCTGAGAGGGTACTAGACTGGACTTTATTTCGTTCACAGAATACCCCAGGCATCTTAGCACTGCTATCACATATTCCAAATGATGAAGAAGCTCGTCCCTTCCTTGAGCCAGAATCAGGCAATCGTCCAAATAAGGATAGATCTGTATTCCTTTTAGCCTGAAGAAAGCTATCACTGGAGCCAGAACTTTCGTGAACACTCTGGGCGCAGTAGATAAGCCAAAGGGCAATGCAGAGAACTGATAGTGAGAAGTCCCAGCTCGAAAACGCAGATACTTCCTGCAACTTAGTCTGATAGGAACATGAAGGTAAGCCTCCTTGAGATCCAAAGTTACCATCCAATGATCTTTGCCCAGCAGAGGTAAAAGCTGCTGTAACGTCAACATTTTGAACTTGGGAATGTCCAGATAAGTGTTGAGGATAGATAAATCCAAAATTGGTCTCCACGTGTTCCCCTTCTTTGGTACTAGGAACAGGCAAGAATAAAATCCTAGGCCTACTTCTGGCATAGGGACTGGCTGTATGGCCCCTATTTGGAGTAACAGAGAAATTTGCTTGTGAGCCTCTATTCTTTGTTGAGGAGGAACGTCTGGCATGCCTTTGAAAGGAGGCAAGGTATGGAAATAAAACCTGTAACCATGGTGTATGATATCCAATACCCATCTGTCTTGGGTAATTAAACTCCAATTTTCTTTGAAAAGTGCCAACCTTCCTCCCAAAGGTGCTGCCAGACGAAAAGGCTCTGGCAGCTGAAAAGGTAGGTCATTGGGTCTGTTTACGAAAGGACTGACCCCTGCCCTCACCTGAAGACTGTGCAGGAGAACTCCCTGTTCTAGGCAGGAAAGAGCCCTGAGCTCTGCCCCTACCACGTCTAGATCTACCCCTAGACTGGGAATCATAAGAAGGATACGTCCACCCCTTAGTAGGCCAATTTCTACTAAACTTTGGAGGTTGAACCTGCAAAAAATCTTTAACAGTCTGCATAGACTTAGCCTTGTCTTCCATTTTCTTTAAAACTGCCTCAACAGGAGAACCAAACAACATATCAGATTGTAAAGGAGCATCTAAAATCCTTGTTTTAACATGGTCAGATAAATTTTGATCCCTCAGCCAGGCGTGCCTGCGAAGAACTGACCCAGTGGCAGCCACCCTAGACGAGGCCTGTACAGCATCAAAACCACATTGCAAAGAATGCTTACCCACCTGTTCAGAAACATGTACTAAATCTTGCAACTCTTTACAATCAATACCTTCCGCCAGAGCATCAACCTTAGACTTCAATTGTGAAAGGAGATAGTTTTGGTATTTCAACATGTGAAACTGGCAATTCAAAGCCCTCATAGCTAGAGTGGAAGAAGTATAAACTTTCTTTCCCCATCTATCCAAGGCCCTGGCCTCTTTATCTGCAGGAACCGGATTCTTGACAACAGAAGCCTTAACACCCTTAGGCCCCTGGCTAACAGTTTCTGGGTCTGCCCTAGGACTCTTAAAAGATACTTATGAGCTTCAGGCACCCTGTAATACCTATCCGGTTTAACAGGAGCAGGAGGCAAAGAATCAGGATTAAGAGAAGCCTCTGTAAAAACATCTTCCACTACATCCAAAACAGGAGGTATAGCCAAAGGCCTATGCTGGGGTAAAAACAAAAATTCCCTAAGCCTTTTCCTGGAATCAGAGAAGTCCTGACCTTCCCACTTAAAATGCTCCCTCATGGAATGAAGAGTTTCTGAAAAAGAAAAATCCTCAGGAGGAGAAGCAGAAGGAGTAGAATCATCCACATCAGAATCAGAATAAGGAGAGTACTCCTGCAAGTCTTCAGCCGAAGACTCTGAAACATCCGAAGCCTGCTCAAAACTCCCTTCCACCCTAGGTCTCTTATCAGGAGGGGGCAAAGAACCCCTAATCAAAGTAATCAAATCTTCTGCCATTTTAAGCATATGCTTCTTGGGCACAGTTCCTGAAGAACTAGGGGTGACACCAACTGAAGCTAAACCTGGCCTGCCTCTGGGAGAAGCCTTGGAAACAGAAGGAGAGGGCCTAACCACCCTAGGCAGGGAGGGGAATATAGTAACCTGAGAAGCCCCATCAGCTTGACCTGCCTCCTGAGAGGCCACATCCTGCAATAACAAAGTCTCTCCCTGGGATCCCAAAGAAACCTCCGGTGGAACCACCGGCTCCACCGACACCTCTAAAGAACCGGCGTCCGGTACGGACGGTTCTTCTAGCCTAGGCTTAACTGCTTTGTCCTTGCGCTTCTTCGAAGAAGCGGGCGGAGCATCCGACGGCATTTTATAATTGCACCGCTTCCCGAAGACTAACCTGGCACAATCTAATCTTCTCTTTATAGTGCGCTTATTGAATCTAGCACAAGAGCGACACCCAACAACATCGTGCTCAGGCCCTAAACAAGGAATACACAAAGTATGGTAGTCTCTATGCGGTATCTGTTTCCCACAAGAAATACAATTATTCACTTTTTCTGACATCCGGTAAACCACTGAGGCAAGAAAAAAACAAAATATTCCCCAACGGGGTACTTAGCCAACTTTGACTCGAACAATTTCAGAACGCCAACCGGCACTTGCAACGCTGCTTCTGCATCGGACCATGCGGCAAAAAAGACTGAGGATATGACGTCGGTCATGCGCATTTGTACCCTGACGTCCTGATGTCAGTCAAATGCGCCTTGACCGACGTCAGCCTTATACTTTGATATTCGGGCCGACCGAGGACAGCGGACTACCCAAGTGTAAGGACTGCAGCAATGTGAGATGAAGAACATCATGTGAATGAGTTCTCCCAAGCAAGCACAAATCTAAACAGTGATAAAAACAATAACTACTCTCTTGTTCTGCCTTCCCACAACCCCCCACTATACATGCTTCTTCTAATAGCAGTACAACCCCTCCCTCTTTTACTCTACAACCTGTATCTACCACCTTAGTGCAGAAACAACTAAAAAATAAAGCCTCCCCCCCCTCTTCTGACAAACTTCCAGCAGAATACCTAAATATTGCTGCCGATGCTATAGCTTACCCTGTCAGCATTCTTTCTATCTCTGAGTTGTACATCCCTCAACTCTTGAAAAACTCTATGATAACTCCACTGCATAAGGGTGACAACACCAATGACATTTCTAACTACCGACCTATCTCTATTCTTTCCCTTCTGTCAAAAATCCTAGAAAAGTGCATAAACTATCAACTGCTTAAACATCTTACAGATGACAACTTACTGTCACCCACACAACACAGTTTTCTGCCAGCACACAGCACTACTACAGCCTTACTATCATTTACCAATACTGTACAATACTTTCTCAGAAACATGGGAATAACAGGGGTGAGGCAAAAGGCATATAGGAGACCGGATAGCCAACTGTGAGTAAGAGAATTTTTCGGTGACTCCCCCTCTGAAGGGATCAGGCAAAGTACCCTCTGCATTTGGAAATGAGGGGAGAAGCAAAGAGGTTGCAGCACTGTTGGCCCCATTGGTGAAATATCACTTCAAAAACTAATGGACTAAAGAGTCCACAAGTGAGGAAGTAAGATGGACCTGCTTAGTTTGTCTGCCAGCATGTTGGAAATCTCCAGAATATGCATTGCCAGTAAAAGGCAGCCAGAAGAGATCACCCATAGCCACACTTATCATTGCTTCTTGACATAATGGGTAGGACAGAGTTCCCCCATTTGCTGATGTACCAGACCACAGACATGTTGTTTTTCTGAATAGCAACCATTCCTGGAGGACATTATCTTAAAATCTTTGCAACACTAATAGGACTGCTCATTTCTAGGACACTGATGTGAAGATTGACCTCCAACTGAGACCAAATGACTTGGACCATCCCTCCCAAGTAATGCCCTCCCAGGTGGGAGACAGCTGTAGTCAGTGTGTCCTTGGGCAAGCCCTGAGAGAGGACTTTTACGTGAATCCACCAGGCTATGCATTTTCTGCAAATATTTGTAATTTGAATTGGCACAGTCAGAGGGGGACAGCAAACATCCACTGCAATACCCTCACGTAAAACCTTTCTAAATGTACATGAAGTATGGAAGCTTCCATAAATCAGAGAAGCTGTAAGACTAGCTTAGCTGGAGGGGAAAGAAGAGTGACAAAATGTGCAATGCTTAGCTCTGCAGATTGACAAACCTTGTCTGGGGTAAACTTGCAATCTGTATCACCATATCTAGACGAGCACCAATGAATTCCAGGACTTGAGTTAGGGAGAGCTGAGACCATGTAGTTTACTGTGATACCTAGCTGAAGACATAGTTGGAGCAAATAATCCCTGGCTTGTTTCAGTACAGGCTTGGTGGAAGCAGACAGGAGCCATTTACCGAGGTAAGGAAACATCCAGAATTCTAGAAGTATTAAGCGAGCTGCGAACACTGCCATGCACTTGAACACCTTGGGGGCTGCAGTGAAACCAAAGGGTAAGACCCTGAACTGGTACTGACCATCTTACAACTGGAAGGACAGGTATCTAGTAGATCATCTGTGTATTTTGATATGATAGTATACATCCTGGAGATTTATAGAGCACATTCAATCATCCTTTTGCAGCAGCAACAAAATGGACTGAACCACGACTATCTGGAACTTCAAGTGTTTGATAAACTAATTTAGATGGCTGAGATCCAAATTTGGGTCTCCAGTCGTCTTCGGCACTAAAAAGAATCTCAAATATGTGCTGGCTCTTTACTGGTCTTGGGGGACCACCTCAATGACTCTTTTTGCCAGCAGCTTTTCTATTTCTAAAGCTGCCACTTTCCTCTGACTATGTGAAACATAAGGAATCCTTTAGGGCTGTTTGGAAAGTCAAAGGGAAAATGGTACACAATAACCTCTGGACATTATACTGCACATCCAGGTGTCTTTGGTAATAGCTGTCCAAGTTCCTGGGTGCAGAAATTAATGGCCCCTGAATGCCAGAGTGCAGCAGTCAGGTAAACTTTCAGGGGTGCAGAAGAGGTTTCTAAGAGAAAGGACCCCTGAAGCCCTGATGTTGCAGGTCTCCTCTGCCACAATGACAATGTCCGCTATGAGAGTTTCCCCCTCTACCATGGGGAGATCTATCTCCATAGGAGTCCTGAGAAAATGGCTGTGCCTTGCAGAACACATCTTTCTACCTCCACTCTGGTTCTGAGAAAAGGTCCTCTGCGTGGTAGAAAAACATACCCTATGGCAGATAATGACTTCCCATCCTGTTCACCCCTGGAGAAAGTTTCTTTTACCTTAAACCAAACAAGGTGGATCTATCAAAGGGAGCACTGATGAATGATGTCTTGAAGGGCTTTGTGAAGTCACAAAGGTTCATCCAGGCATGCTTTCTTACAGCAATTCCTGAACCTGCGGCTGTTGAAGCTTCCTCTGAGGCATGAGAAATCAGCCTGACAGAGGCATTCAATAGAGACTGCAGGGTGGCTAGCTGCAAAGAAGCAGTCTACTTGTCCTCTGCAGAAATGGACCCTGAGATGGCACTGGAAAACTCCTTGATCAAGTCCCCTGAAATCTCGTAACATTTGCCAATTAGTTCAGTGACCCGAGGGCAAAAATCGCTGATGTGTAAACATGCTTCCCAAATCTGTCCACCACCCTGGACTCTCTGTTTGATGACACTACCACCACAGCATCTACTGGAGGACCCTTTCTCCAATGGGCCAGATCCTTTTGCACAACAAGGTACTTATCCAGTCTCCTGGGAATAGACTCAGTGACATCTGGATCCTTCCAGACCTGGTGGGAAATGAGGTCCACCATCAAATCCACTGGGGGTGGAGGGAGGAGGACTACCCAAGATGTAGCTAAGCCAGTTTCAGAAAACCTCAAGAAACACTGACTTCTGCTGGGGGTAACCAGCTTTCTGTCTCAAAGGTTCGAGGATTTTACTGAAAGATATCCTAAAAGGCTGATCTGGCGACCCCTCCCCAAAGTCAGCATCTTACATCAAAGATTCCTGTGGGGAATCTAAATGCCTCCTTTTGTATTTGCACCTCTTGTGGGATGCTCCAGGGAGGACTCAGAAGTGTGGACAGAATCCTTGATGAGGACTGTCTCTAGGCTTGATCAGGCCAGCTGTCCCAATGAAAGAGGATGAAAAGACTTGTTGCACAAAATAAACAGTTGTTGAGGAGGTGGACTTAGGAGGTCAAGGATGTCTTGCCCACAAAGGTGGAAAACACTCTCTCCACTACCTCAAATGCAGAAGTCCCTTGGAGAGAAGAACTGACCCAGTAGGTGCTATCACCACTGTGACAATAGAAGTACTGCCAACACAGCTAGCTGGAATTCTGTAAATAATTCTGTAAAAACTGTCCCGAACTCACAACACCTAAACCTAGTACAGCTTTCTTCTACACACAAAATGATATATACACCTGATAGCTGCCCAACCCTCAAATCTGTCCTAAAACCCTACATACCTACAAGAGCCCTCTGCTCTGAAAACTCCTCCAAAAAGTCCAAACAAAACAGTTGGGCAGTGCCTACCATGCCACCGCCAAGCTCTGGAACTCCCTGTCAATAGACATTACTAGCACTGAGAGCTTTAACAACTTCAAATACACTGTAAAAAAAACATTTTCTATGTCATCAGACCTACCTCTGCTCCTTCCTTGACAGACTTTCCTTTCTATCCCTAAACAGGAATTTCATCTACCGACCACTAGCATAGGACTAACTTTCAATGTTTCTACACCCTTAACTTTCTCATCCTTTTAAGCATCTACTTGCATCTAATGTCCTGATCCTCATTCCTTGCCTTACTCCTACCTGATGTATATATGTAAAAGAGTTTGAAATCTATCACTTTAATTTAGTACATTTTATTACTGTATCTACCTCTCTGTACTTTAGTATTCCATTATTATTAATGTGTGCTTTAATATCTTTTTTTATCTTGTTCACGTAAATTGTCTCAACTTTCATGTACCATTTGGAGCTTTTCTCTCTGGGCCTCTGCTGAAAATGGGTTCCTGACCCAGTCGGACTTTCCTGGTAAACAAATGTTAAATAAATAAGTATATGTCATTTGTGAATATCAAACGGATTTATACATGATGCTTGTGTTACAAATGTAATAAAACTGTATGCCATGTATATATTAAACTGATTTGTACAAATGTTTGGGCTGAAAATGTATTTGCAAAGTGCTTGTGTTTAAAATGCAACAACAGTGTGCCCTACTGGAGAGAACAGAAATATACATGCACTATTGTAACTGCTTAAATGTATATGTTTTAACAGAGGAAACTGGAAGACAGGAGGTTAACTACAGTCCCGCAATCTTTAAAATATATATGAAATTAAATCACTTTATGGGCTAGGCTAGGTTTCAATGCAGCCAGAGACACAAAGTCTGTATTAGGAAGCTTTCTGCATTGTATTTGGGTTGAACTAATTATTACTCTGGAATCGTGGAGGTATGAAATTGTTTTATGACTTCCAGCACCTGCCACAGATCTGAGCAAAAGCTCTTGTGTGTATTTTTACAGGTAGGGGCTAAATCCTGCCAGTTTCCAGGAATGGGGGTTTGCATGGGAACTAGAAGTCAGATGACCAGAAGTGATGTCATTTTGCAAGCTATCCCAGAAGTAATATTTTAGATATTATTTTCAGATGTTTGAGCGAGACAAAATATTCTGTTTGGGGCCTGACTAGAGACTGCTCACATATTTCACCTTGCCTAAGTTAGGGAATAACACAATTCTCTTAGATTCAGTCAGGAATACAGTGAAGTTTAGTTTAGATATGGTAATTTATTTGTCAGAGTTTGTCCTTCAATGTTATTTTAAAATTTCTGTGATTTGTTTAACTCTGATGTCACTGTGAATATATATTTAGTATTGTCTTGTTCTTTTAATAATTATTAAATAGATTTAAAATTTTCATTGTGGCTGATCTTTTGGCGATATTTATGTTTTGAGAGTATTTGTATATTTATTTGGTGACGATGTGCGAGCCAATCCTAATAGCCTTGCGCTTGGTCAAACTACCATTTGTATTAGTATTAATATTACACAGTAAAATTGGACACCCTTTGTTAAGGGCCTTAAAAGTGGCACCCAACAAATATCCAAGAGGACAGAGGGAGGATGTGCTGCCTCTGGAACAAAAAAACTTAACCACTGCATCACTGTGTCATTTTAGTACAAAAATAATTTGTGTAGAATTAAGTTTTAATTCATCACGTCATGGACAACACACAAATACGTTTTCTTCTACATATTC
Organism: Protopterus annectens; assembly: GCF_019279795.1. NCBI lineage: Eukaryota > Metazoa > Chordata > Ceratodontiformes > Protopteridae > Protopterus > Protopterus annectens. The sequence goes on along the minus strand of NC_056748.1, from coordinate 1,142,808,686 downwards.
AAAAAATATTTTAATATTTTAATGCAAGCAACATTTTTCTTACATCAGTTCACTACCTGTCCCATATATTTGGTTTCTTCAATGATCTTCAACAACTAGAACATTTGACAGGACTGTTCTGTCTGAACATCTCATCTTCTTTTTGGATAACTGCATTACAGCATTACTTAGAGACACTGAAGAGTCTCACTCTCTGCAACTCTTCTTTCAGTTCTTAAAGTCTCTTATTCTCTGATGACAGTATTGGCAATGACACTTCCAGCTGCCAGTCTTCCCTAGATTTCAAAGTATCTATACAACGCATGTCGGCAATGCCATCTACACAGCTTTCATCTTCCAAACGAGTAAGAAAGAACCCTGGTTCATCTGCCTGACCAGCCATTACTGTTTCAAGCAGCAAAAATTCCCATGATTTTTGCATGACTATCATGTCTCATCATCTTCTTTCGGCTGTTCCCATTAGGGGTTGCCACAGCAGATCACCTGTTTCAATTTCTTCCTGTTCTCTGCATCTTGCTCTGTCACACCAACCACCTGCATGTCCTCTCTTACCACATCCATAAACCTTATCTTAGGCCTTTCTCTTTTCCAGTTACCTGGTAGCTTCATCCTTAGCATCTTTTCCCCAATATACTCAGCATCCCTCCTCAACACATGTCCAAACCAACGTAAGCTTGCCTCTCTGGCTTTGTCTCCAAACCTTCCAATCTGGGCTGACCCTCTAATATACTTATTCCTAATCCTGTCCAACCTCATCACACCCAGTGCAAATTTTAACACCTTTAACTCTGCCACATCCAGCTCAAACTCCTGCCTTTTTGTCAATGCCACTGTCTCCAACCCATATAACATAGCTGGTCTCACTACCCTCTTGTAGACCTTCCCTTTCACTCTTACAGGTACTAGTCTGTCACAAATCACTCCTGATACTCTTCTCCACCCACTCCATCCTGCCTGTACTCTCTTCTTCACCTCTCTTCCACACTCACCGTTACTCTGAACTATTGACCCCAAGTATTTAAACTCATCCACCTTGGCCACCTCTACTCCTTGCATCCTCACCATTTCTCTATCCTCCCTCTCATTCACACACATATATTCTGTCTTAGTCCTGCTGACCTTCATTCCTCTTCTCTCTAGAGTAGATCTCCATCTCTCCAGGGTCTCCTCCACCTGTTCCCTACTCTCACTACAGATCTCAACGTCATCTGCAAACATCATAGTCCACGGGGACTCCTGTCTGATCTCGTCTGTCAACCTGTCCATCACCATTGCAAATAAGAAAGGGCTCAGAGCTGATCCATGATGTAACCCCCACCTCTACCTTAAATGCATCCGTCACTCCCACAGCAGATCTCACCGCTGTCACGCTACCCTCGTATATATCCTGTACCACTCTTACGTACTTCTCTGACACTCCTGACTTCCTCATACAATACCACAACTCCTCTCTAGGCACCCTGTCATATGCTTTCTCTAAGTCTAGAAAAACACAATGCAACTCCTTCTGACATTCTCTGTACTTCTCCATCAACAATCTCAGAGCAAACATCGCATCTGTAGTGCTCTTTCCCGGCATGAAACCATACTGCTGATCACTAATCATCACGTCCCTTCTTAACCTAGCTTCCACTACTCTTTCCCATAACTTCATGCTGCGACTGATCAATTTAATCCCTCTGTAGTTACTACAGCTCTGCACATCACCCTTATTCTTAAAAATCGGTACCAAAAACACCTTTTCTCCATTCCTCAGGCATCCTCTCACTTTCTAAGACTTCATTAAACAATCTGGTTAAAAGCTCCACTGCCATTTCACCTAAACACCTCCATGCTTCTACAGGTATGTCATCTGGGCCAACAGCCTTTCCATTCTTCATTCTCTTCATAGCTATCCTTACTTCCTCCTTGCTAATCCATTGTACTTCATGATTCACTATCCCTACATCATCCAACCTTCTCTCCCTCTCATTCTCTTCATTCATCAACCCCTCAAAGTACTCTTTCCATCTCCTCAACACACTCTCCTCGCTTGTGAGTATGTTTCCCTCATTATCCTTTATCACCTTTACCTGCTGCACATCTTTCCTAGCTCGGTCCCTCTGTCTAGCCAATCGGTACAGGTCCTTTTCCTCCATCTTTAGTGTCCAACCTTTCATACAACTCTTCATAAGCCTTATCCTTAGCCTTCGCCATCTCTCTCTTTGCCATGCACCTCATCTCCTTATACTCCTGTCTACTTTCTTCATCTCTCTGACAATCCCACTTCTTCTTTGCCAACCTCTTTGCCTATATACTCTCCTGTACTTCCTCATTCCACCACCATGTCTCCTTGTCGTCCTTCCTCTGTCCTGATGTGATACCAAGCACCTTTCTAGCCATCTCCCTTACTAGCTCTGCTGTAGTTACCCAACTATTTGGTAACTCTTCACTGCCACCCAGTACCTGTCTTAACTCATCCCTGAACTCTACCTCACAATTACCCTTTTTCAATTTCCACCATTAGATCCTTGGTGCTGCGCTCACACTCCTCCTCCTCTTCTTGATCACCAACGTCATCCTACAAACCACCATCCTATGCTGCCTAACTACACTTTCTCCAGTCACCACTTTACAGTCTCCAATCTCCTTCAGACTGGCCCTCCTACATAAGATATAATCCACCTATGTGCATCTTCCTCCACTCTTGTATGTCACCCTTTGCTCCTCCCTTTTGTTAAAATACGGATTCACCACAGCCATGTCCATCCTTTACGCAAAATCCCCTACCATCTGACCTTCTGCATTCCTTTAACACCATACCTACCCATCACTTCCTCATCCCCTCTGTTCCCTTCACCAACATGCCCATTGAAATCTGCTCCAATCACCACTCTCTCACCCTTGGGTACAGTCATCACCAATTCATCCAATTCACTTCAAAATTTTTCTCTCTCATCCATTGCACACCCAGCTATCATGACTATCATGTAAGTTTCCTAATAGTATTTCTGTCTGAGCTGAATTTTCTCCATTTCCTTTACTCTGAAAGAATGTTCAGATATCAATGTTGTTGTTTGTCTTTCGGCTTTGCTAATTAAGCAATATGCTTTTCAACCTTCTGCGGATTAGCACTGAACTGGAGAAATGCCAAACCCTTGTAATTCCTACTATCCAGGACTGAAAGATGACACTTGTCAGTTTTTACAATGAATTCCTTCTCCTGACATTGTTCAGTGCTTGGATAGTTCTCATCTTTTGTCCATCGGACTGCAAACGGTGTGGATTTGACCCTAGTCAAGCATAACTTAATTCCTAGTCTTTGTACTGTAGACCAGTGTGAGATACAAGTATTGCTTCTCAAGAATAAATACTTCAGTACATGAATAACACTTTCCACTTTTGTCTGATTACGTAAATAAATATGTAAAACTCTACACCTACAAGACATCACTTCTCAAACAGAAGAAATTTGTGCCTATTCCATTTCATACCACTTCCTATCACAAGTGCAAGAACCACCATTATGGGTCCCCAAATTCAGAAAAATAAACTCCAAATAAAGCACCACCAAAAAAAGGTAAATTTTGAAACTGTTATACCTTAAAAGTATTTTTACAGGGGGCTTTGTCCCACTGCACCCCCACAGCAATGTTACCTATATATACTACAGCCTTCATTGATCATTGCTTTCAGTTGACTGTGGCAAACAGTGGTTTATTTTTTGGGGCTGACTGTTTCACCTGGGATGACTTTTGAATAGTTGATTCTACCCCAATGCCCTTTTTCTTATTAGGAGGAATTCCACCGAAGTTGCATTTTGGCCACCCTTGTATGCGACCTTGCGAAGGTCTCTTTTGCTGAATCATGTGCTGGCCAACATCACGCCATTTGCCAGACAGACATCTAGAATGACTTCTCCTTTATCCCTCTTGACCCACCCATGTGGACCTATGCAGTCCTCATATCCAGTTCCCTGTCTGCTTAATATGTGCATTCAGGTCCCCCATTATCAACTGTGTTGCTTTATCCAAGAAGTCCTGTAAAAACTGCCTGAATGCACTGTTTTCCTCACTATCACAAACCTGCTGTAGGCATAGATTGAGATAATGAACATTTCCCTATCCTTTCACTGGAATTTGACTGCCATGAGTTTGTCACTAATTATGATGGCATCTCTCATTGTATTCTGAAGCTTCTCCCTCATCACAGTCCCCACACCATTTCTTCTCTGCCCTTCCTCAGAGTAGTAGAATCTGGATCTTAAGTCAAATGGATATTCTGCATGCTCTTCCACCTCGTCTCTTGGATACAGGATACAGAGGGATGCCCAGCCTCGTCCTCACCATCATGTTATCCACTTCCAAACTGCATCCCATCAGTGAATCTACACAGAATGCAGAAATCCTTAGTTCCATGTTTGACAGGTTCACTGCTTTTATAAATCCAGCTTTCCCTCAAAGGAGTTCTCCTAAGGAACTCAAGTTGGGCAACTGGCCACTGGCTTGCCAACAGCTTATTGACCAAGGGCTGCTGGGCTTTATGGTGGGGACACACTGGCCAACAGGGGCGCACAGACCCATCTCACCACTGGCATGGGTTCCTGACACGGGTCTGAGTAGGCCGGATACTCAGTTCACTAGTCACTGGAAAATCTCATATTCGTTTTTGGAGACATTAGGCAATGTGATCAAATCACCTACAACCAATTCTTACACTGTCGAGTGGCTAGCTCTTGACATGGCAAGCAGCCTGTCATCCATGTTCTCCTATCTAGAGGATACTGAGCATCACAGCTGAAGCCCAAAGTACACAACTCTTGCCATGATAGACACCATCCAAAGTCTGTGCTGCTGCCCACAATTCCATTCTTTGGCAAGTATGAGTTGGAAACATCCAGCATGTTTTTGGGAGGTGGGAGGAACTCCACAGTGAGAACATACAAATTCCACACAGGCACTGGCTGGAGGTCAGGATCAAACCTTGTGCATAGGAGATGAAGATCTTAACCTGAACGCCAACTGCTCATCAACGGAATAAAAGGAAAAAGCAAATATATTGCAGTTTTTATTAAAGCCAATAAGGTGTTAAAACTTTTGGTAAACTGCAGTGCACTTCATATATAAGTGAACTGGACAATATACAGTTTTATTTGTATAAAGTAAAAATTATAGTAGGGATATACAAGCAAAGTTTATAATTTAAGCTCCCTTTTGGGGTATAGAATGCTATATGCAATAAAAAGCTATATGCTAGAATTTTAGTACTAAAACATTGCTAATCCCAGTGTGATTTAAATAATGACGTCTCTTTAAGAGCAGTGGAATGACCTTATAAACTAGCTGAGAGAGAAATTTCTTTACATTTGTTTAATGGGTCATTATGAAGACAATTATGTGATTTGTTCTTGCATAATAGGAAAGCTTTTCTCAGTTATGTCAGACCCGCTAGACACTCAGAAGGGAGGCTCTTTGTCCTGAGTACTGGAAAAGTTCGACTGGAGACTATTGTTGTGTATTAATTGGATGTGAATCCTCATATCTGCAAGGAAAGATGTCTCAAACTGCAGGTAGGAATCTAGAACAAATTATAGAATCGTGGGCCAGGAGTAGGATGCTCTGGGTGGAAAATGGGTTCATTTGGAGCATGCAAAAAGTTCATCTTAGCTGGGCTGAGATTTTACGGTATGTTTGTATTTTTTTTACTCAAATAGTAGATAAGGAGACATTTTTCTGCTGGTGAAAATATATACATATACATGCACGCTGGTGTGTGTGTATGACAGATATTTGAATGATCAAAGGTTTGAACGCTAAGATTTACACTATAAAACAGTCTGAATCACAAAGATTCAAAACCACAAAACTTTGAAACACAAAGATTTAAAGCAAAAAAATATATATATTTTTTGTGGGGGGAGGGGCAAGCCCCCATGTATACCAATTCAAAGATTGCACTACAGTGGGAATGGACAAATTCCCCAACCCCACTGTACTGGAATCTCATATACCTAAACAAAGGCAGTGTTCGAAAAGTTCATTTTTGAACTCTGCATTCGACACTTTAAGTGCTTGAATTCTCAAGGAATCCATACATACAAAGTACAGTTGTGTACCTACCATAAATGTAGATGTTCGAGTGTATTCACTGTTGCAGTCATTACACTTGGGTTATCCTGCTGGCAGGCTACCCACAGTCGGCCCGAGTTCCAAAGTCTAGGTCCGGCGTCGGTTGCTGTCGCCTTTTCCCTGACGTCAGTGCGCCAGGGGTGTAAAAGATGCAACCGACGCCATTTTCTTCAGTTTTTCTTGCCCCAGATGTCAGGTGCCCCCAAATAGGAAGGCTGGAAAAAATTATGCCAAAAAACATGCATGTACTAAAAAAAAAAATTTCCTTCATCTACAAGCAAATACACCACATAGGTTGTATAGAGTTGAGAAGTACAGAAAAGTTCCAGCAATGTAGAGGGGGATGGTGGGTGGGTAACCTGGACTGCAACAGTGAATACACTCGAACATCTACATTTATGGTAGGTACACAACTGTACTATGTTCATCGTGTTTCACTGTTGCAGTCATTACACGTGGGTTGAATCCCAAAGCTGAGGTTGGGTGGCTGGGCCTAAATAGGATTAGGAGAGGCTACCAGGCCCTGCAGAACAACAGTGGCAAAGCCTGCTCTGGAATTAGAGTAGAGGGGTAAGTGGTAGTGCTTGGTGAAAGTGTGCACTGAACTCCAGGTTGCAGCCTCTAAAATGTCTTTGGTTGGTACTCCACTGAGAAAGGCTGCTGAGGTGGCTGCTGCTCTGGTAGAATGTGGCCTAATGCCCTTAGGCACTGATTTGCCATGTTATGCATAGCAGAAGCGAATGCAGCGTCCTATCCATTTTGAAATTGTCTGCTTTGAGATAGGCTTTCCTTGTGATCCTGCAGCATAAGCTGCAAACAGTTGTTCAGTTTTTCTGAAAGCTTTTGTTTTGTCCAAGTAGAATCGTAGCTGTCTGTGCATGTCCAAAGCGTGCAGAAGTCTCTCCCCTTTATTCTGGGGATTTGGATAGAAAGTTGGCAAATGAATGGTTTGGTTAAGAGCCACATTGGAAACCACCTTTGGCATAAATGTTGGGTTTGTCCTTAGAGAGACCCTGTCCTGATGAAAAATGATGAAAAGTTCCACTGCCATTAATGCCTGTAACTCTGAGACTCTTCTTGCTGAAGTTATTGCTAGGAGCAGAGCAGTTTTCCATGATAACAACTTTATATAAGCTGTGTTGGCTGGCTCAAAAGGAGGCAGTGTGAGCTTTTCTAAAACAAAATTGAGGTCCCAAGTAGGTATTGGTGCTCTCCTTGGGGGTCTTATGTTTTTTGCCCCTCTGAGGTACTGTTTTAGTAGTGGATGTGAAAAAATAGGAGGTTCCGTATTGTAATGAGCCGAAATGGCAGAGGCATGGATCTTAATAGATGAGAAGGATAGTCCTTTGTCCAGTATCTCAGTTAGGTATTGTAAAATCTGAGGTATATTTGGTACAAGTGGTTCGAGACCTTGTGCCTGGTTCCAAGCACAGAATCTCTTTCATTTTTCTGCATAAGATTTCCTAGTGCTGGGCCTCCTGGCTTCTAAAATGACATCCATAACAGCTTTAGAGAGAGGTGTGGTCTGAGAGACTATATTATCTGCCATGCAGCCAGATTTAAGGTTCTGAGTTGACTGTGTAGAATCTGGTTGTTTTGTTGAGTCAGAAGATGAGGAATTTGAGGTAAAGGCCAGGCTGGGCCTTGAGACAAGCTCTTTAGGATTGGGTACCAGTGCTGGCGTGTCCAGTCTGGGGGCAATCAGGATCACTTTTGGCTTCTCTTGTCTGACTTTTAGGAGCACCTTGGGAAGAAGAGGCAGTGGAGGGAAGGCATAAACTGTCAGGGTTTCCAGCTGAATGAAAGAGCATCCACTTTCCATGCTTGTGAGTGATAAGTCCTTGCGCAGAATTTCTGTAGTTGGCAGTTGTGAGGGGAGGCAAAAAGATTATGTCTGGGCGTCCCCACTTCCTTGTTATCATGCTGAAGACTTTTGGATTTAGTTTCCATTCGTGCGGATCCATGAGATTTCTGCTTAGTTCGTCTGCCAGTGTATTTTTCGTTCCTGGCAGGAATTGTGCCTGCAGATGTACTTGATGGGTCAGTGCTGCGTTCCACAAAGTCATGGCTTGCCTGCAAAGGGGGTAGGAATGTGTGCCCCCTTGCTTGTTTATGTACCACATAACTGTGGTGTTGTCAGTCTTTAGTAATAGTTGTCCTGGATGTAGTAGATCCTTGAAAGCTGTCAGGGCATTCTGTACAGCTAGCATCTCTTTTTGATTGATGTGAAGATGCATTTGTTTCTTGGGCCACGTGCCCTGAATACATTTTCCTGCCATGTGTGCCCCCAAGCATAATCCGATGCATCCGTTGTTATTGTCTGCCTGGCTGTGGGTAAGGAGAAAGGCTGTCCCTTGTTGAGGTGACAGGCCTGGGACCACCATCAAAACTCCTGTTGTAGACAGGGAATTATAGTTATTATTGTTTCCAGGCTGTGGCAATGTTGAGTCCAGACACTTTTTACATACCATTGTAGTTTCCTCATATGCAGTCTTGCATATGGAATTAGTAGAATGCAGGATGCCATGAAGCCCAGGGCCTGCAGAATTTTTCTTGCAGGGAGCTGGGTCTTTGTTGCCATCATTTGAAAGGAATGAGTCAGTTGCCTTTGTTTGTCTGGTGTGAGATAAGCCATCTGGGCAGTTGTATTTAAGCTTGCACCCAGGAATATTATCTCTTGAGAGGGCACTAGTTTTGATTTATTTTCGTTTACTGTGTACCCTAGGCAAATTAATAATCTTTTTACAAACGCCATATGTTTTATTAGAATGTCCTTGCTCTCTGCTTGAATAAGGCAGCCGTCCAAGTAGGGATATATTTGAATTCCTCTTTGTCTGCAAAATGCAAGTACTGGTGCCAGGCATTTTGTGAAGACCCTGGGCGCAGTAGATAAGCCAAAGGGCAGTGCAGAGAATTAGTAATGCATTGAGCCAGCTATGAATCTGAGGTATCTTCTGCAAGATTGTCTGATTGGGACATGCAGGTATGCCTCCTTGAGGTCCAAAGTAACTAGCCAAGCCTTCTTGCCCGGCATGGGTAGAAGTTGCTGCAGTGTTAACATTTTGAAATTTGGAACATCCAGGAAAGTATTTAGGATTGACAAGTCCAGTATTTGTCTCCAGGCTTTTTCCTTTCTGGGTACCAGGAAATGTCTTGAGTAAAATCCTTGTCCCTGTTCTTGCTGTGGTACTCTTTGAATAGCTCCCATGTCCATGAGAGCAGCAATTTCCTTTTGTGCCTCTGCCCATTGGTTTTGTGGCAGGTCCGGCATACCTTTTGATTTTGGAAGGGTGTGAAAGTGGAACCTGTAATCTGTAACCCTGAGAAACTATATTCAGTACCCATTTGTCTGGGTGATTATGTGCCACTTTTGTGAGAAAAGTGCTAGCTTTCCCCCTAGGGGTGCTGCCAAAAGGTAAGTGCTTGGTCTTTGTAAAGGGAAGTCATAGGGACCGTTTCCTATAAGGTTGTTATTTGTCTTCTCCTCCTTTGGGGGCAGAAGCACCCCATTGTTTAGGTCTATAGGAGCCTTGGGGCTGAGATCTGCCTCTTGGGCGTCTGTATCTGCCTCTTTGTGGCCTGTCTGACACTGGAAAGGACCAATTTTTTGAAGGCCAGTTTCTGCTAAACCTAGGTGGTTGTACCTGTAAGAAATACTTTACTGTCTGTATTGATTTTGCTTTAATGCTTTATCCTCCATTTTCTTTAACATCTCTTCTGCCTTAACACCAAACAAAGTATCATGCTGTAGTGGAGCATCCAATAATTTTACTTTAACATGTTCAGGTAAACTTTGTTCTTTCAACCAAGCATGCCTTCGAATGACAGAGCCTGTAACTGCAGCTCTGCAAGAAGCCTCTAATGAATCAAAGCCACACTGCAGAGTATGCTCTCCCACTTGTTCAGCTGCATGCAATAAATCCTGCATTTCCTTACTGTCAGGACTTTCTGAGTTTGTAAGCATTTTCTGTTTTAACAAAGACATGAGGTACTGTTGATATTTAAGCATGTGAAACTGGAAGTTTAAAGCCCTTACAACTAAAGTAGCAGAAGTGTAAACTTTTTTCCCCCATCCATCCAGAGCTCTAGAATCCCTATCATAGGGGACAGGGTTTTTTTTGCAGTGGAAACCTTAACCCCTTTGGGACCCCGAGAAATTGTTTCTGGGTCAGCAGCAGGGTTTTTATAAAGAAATTTATGAGAGTCAGGGACCCTGTAATACCTGTCTGGCTTAACTGGTGCAGGGGGTAAAGAATCAGGAGAAAGACTGGATTCAGAAAAAACATCATCAACAATATCAAGTACAGGGGGGATAGCCAGGGGCCTGTGTTGAGGCAGTAAAAGAAAGTCTCCGAGTCTTTTCTTGGATTCTGAATAATCCTGGCTCTCCCAGTGGAAATGCTCCCGCATGATGTGCAGAGTTTCCCCAAAAGAATAATCCTCAGGTGGAGAGGCTGAAGGTATGGATTCTTCAACATCAGAGTCCTCATAAGGAGGGAGAGAATAGCCCTGATCTGAAGAGGAATCAGAGGAAATAGAAACCTGGTCAGAGGAATCGTAGTCAGTGTCTTGCCTAGGCCTTTTATCACGAGGGGGATGGGAACCCCTGATCAAAGTAATTAAGTCTTCGGCCATTTTAAGCATCTGTTTCTTTGGCATGGATGACTGTCCAGGAGAATGCTGTACTTGTTTCCTTGACTTTAATGGTGTTTTTGACTGTGTCTTGGCTGCTGCAGTGGACTGCAGCTCTGAAGGTCTGAAAACACCCTCAGAAGCCGGTGCCTGCTCAGCGGCTCCGGACCCATCTGAGGGAATAGTTTCCGTAGGCCCAATACATTGAGTATCTAGAGGCCTAGTTGTCTCCACGTGGGAGTCGGATACGGCCTGCGGCTCTGAGGTAGCGGGTGTCAGGGGCTGCGAAAGCGCCTCACTGAGAACAGGCGAATGGGCGACTGGCCTAGAAGAGGCTTCGTCGGTTTTGGACCTCGGATGCATGTCCATTTCCTTGTCTTTGCGTTTTTTATGAATTCCGGTCGTCGGTTGTTCCGACGGCATTATGTAGTTACACCTACGGCCAAAGTAATGTAAAGCAAAATCAAACAGACCCTTAATAGTGCGTTTGTTGAATCTAGCACAAAACCTACAACTAGTAACGTCCTGGTCAGGTCCTAGGCAAGGAATACAGTAAGACTGAAAGTCCTTATGAGGTATTTGCTTCCCACAAGAAATACAATTGTTAACTTTTACTGACATCAGTCTGGAGCAAGAAAAAGTTTCCCCAACGGGGTACTTAGCTTTACTGAAAACTTCGGTTCGGAAACTCTCATTTCGAAAATCTCAGGAGTCGGCCGACCAGCACTTGCGAACTGCTTTTGCTTTGGGCACCACACGGCAAGAAAGACTGAAGAAAATGGTGTCGGTTGCATCTTTTATACCCCTGGCACACTGACGTCAGGGAAGAGGCGACAGCAACCGATGCCGGACCTAGACTTTGGAACTCGGGCCGACTGCGGGTAGCCTGCCAGCAGGATAACCCAAGTGTAATGACTGCAACAGTGAAACACGATGAACATCCATGAATACAGCAACTTATGAGCTGAACAAAAACTGTTTTCAATTACGTCTGGGTCCAGTGTCTATAGAATACTGGAATATACACAATGGTACATTAAAGCACAGATAATTTACACTATATTCACAATTGTGAACAAAACAAGGAGGTAGCGTTTCTTGTGGCATTAACAGTTGGTTGGTTGAAACTGAAGAAGGGCTATGCATCATCCACTGCCCATCAAGCAGGAACTTTTTGATTTTTTGTTCCATAGAGCTTAAGTTGTTAGCATGAAGACGTTTGCACTTTATATGAGCAGGTCCATTCTTAGCAGGACAGAATACCATGCTCATCTTTCTCTGTGGTCTCCCTCATGGAAATACACCCCTGATTACCATGCCCCAAAGTCATAGACTTTGATAGAGCAACCAACTTACAGCATCCTGTGAAAGTGTTCAGATAAATCCAGGAAATTGCTACATAAATATCATAAAAGGCTGCATTGCTAATAAAGGCCTGAGAGGTAGCTAATGCTCCACTGGAATAAGCCCAAGGATAAATCCAGCTTGAAAGGGCAAAGGCATACAAGCCCACATAGCTAAGGTTTTTATGTTTAGAAAAGGATGCGTCTGGTAGTTCAGATGATTATGGCTCAGAAATGTTAATGAGCTGCTTCCCACAGACATGAGTAGAGGGTTAGAGTTCTTCCACCTTTAGTTGCCTGCTGTGCGACTGACTCTTATTGCTTCCCACAGACATGAGTAGAGGGTTAGAGTTCTTCCACCTTTAGTTGCCTGCTGTGCGACTGACTCTTATTGCTTCCCACAGACATGAGTAGAGGGGGTTAGAGTTCTTCCACCTTTAGTTGCCTGCTGTGCGACTGACTCTTATTGCTTCCCACAGACATGAGTAGAGGGGGTTAGAGTTCTTCCACCTTTAGTTGCCTGCTGTGCGACTGACTCTTATTGCTTCCCACAGACATGAGTAGAGGGGGTTAGAGTTCTTCCACCTTTAGTTGCCTGCTGTGCGACTGACTCTTATTGCTTCCCACAGACATGAGTAGAGGGTTAGAGTTCTTCCACCTTTAGTTGCCTGCTGTGCGACTGCCTCTTATTGCTTCCCACAGACATGAGTAGAGGGTTAGAGTTCTTCCACCTTTAGTTGCCTGCTGTGCGACTGACTCTTATTGCTTCCCACAGACATGAGTAGAGGGGGTTAGAGTTCTTCCACCTTTAGTTGCCTGCTGTGCGACTGACTCTTATTGCTTCCCACAGACATGAGTAGAGGGTTAGATTTCTTTCACCTTTAGTTGCCTGCTGTGTGACTGACTCTTAATGAGACAGTAGTTCTGGGTCACCATTGAAAAGGGATTCTTCTGCCCAGTGGGCTTACATGATTAACAAATGTATAAAAGAACAAAAATCTTTTTTGATGGATTTGTTTCTGTCCACACAATCTGAGTTACCGATACACATCCATATAATGTTACCAGGAACTCTCAGCTAGCACAGTAGCTAGAAAAGAAGGTTGCAAAGATTAGTTTTAGAAGCTAAGTTAAGCAGAAAGGGAGGATCAGTAAGCATAAACACAATGTACAATTAAGCCCGTGCCAGTTATGGTTGTGATGGGGCCAACAGCAACAAAACTGAAGACCCATAAGAAACCAACATTATCATAATAACTGTTACCTTTCAGATGGAGGGGAAAACACTCCTTGGGTGGGTGCATTGTCAAGGGCAGACTGCCAAGATGACCAGTCACATTTAGAAGACAAATCTCACATCTGTATTCTGGAGACAAGGGCAGTTTGCATACTCCTAACTTTACTAAATTCATTATCCCAACATGTGGCAGCCTTTCACTGTGACAGCAGGGCAGTGGTTTGATACATCAAAAAGCCAAAGCCCCCCCCCCACCACACACACGTGGTCATTTTACTACCACCGTCCCATTAGGGATCACCACAGCAGATCATCTGTTTCCATTTCTTCCTGTACTCTGCATCCTGCTCTGTCCCACCAACTACCTGCATGTCCTCTCTCACCACATCAATAAACCTTATCTTAGGCCTTCCTCTTTTCCTCTTACCTGGCAGCTCCATCCTTAGCATCCTTTTACCAATACACCCAGCATCCCCCCTCAGCACATGTCCAAACCCACGCAATCTCACCTCTCTGTCTCCAAACTGTCCAATCTGAGCTGACCCTCTAATATACTCATTCCTAATCCTGTCCATCCTCATCACAACCAGTGCAAATCTTAACATCTTTAACTCTGCCACATCCAGCTCGGACTCCTACCTTTTTGTCAATGCTAGTCTCCAACCCAAACAACATAGCTGGTCTCACTGCCCTCGTGCAGACCTTCCCTTTCACTCTGACTGGTATCAGTCTGTCACAAATCACTCTCGACACTCTTCTCCACCCACTCCATCCTGCCTGTACTCTCTTCTTCACCTCTCTTCCACACTCACCATTACTCTGAACTGTTGAATCCAAGTATTTAAACTCATCCACCTCCGCCACCTCTACTCCCTGCATCCTCACCATTCCTCTATCCTCCCTCTCATTCACACACATATATTCTTAGTCCTGCTGACCTTCATTCCTCTCTCCTCTAGAAGCACATCTCTAACCTCTCCAGGGTCTCCTCAACCTGGTCCCTACACTCACTACAGATCATAATATCATCTGTAATTATTATAGTCCACAAGGCCTCCTGTCTGATCTCATCTGTCAACCTGTCCATCACCATTGCAAATAGGAAAGGGCTCAGTGCTGATCCTTGATATAATCCCACCTACACCTTAAACACATCAGTCACTCCCATCGCAGACCCCACCACTGGCTCACTACCCTCATACATATCCTGTATCACTCTCACATACTTCTCTGCCACTCCAGACTTCTTCATACAATACCACAACCCCTCTCTAGGCACCCTGTCATATGCTTTCTCTATGTCCACAAAGATACAATGCAAGTCCTTCTGACCTCTGTACTTCTCCATCAACAATCTCAGAGTAAACGTTGCATCTGTAGTGCTCTTTCCCAGCATGAAGCCATACTGCTAATCACTAATCATCACCTCCCTTCTTAACCTAGCTTCCACTACTCTTTCCCATACCTTCATGCTGTGACTGCTCAGTTTTATCCCTCTGTAGTTACTACAGCTCTGCACATCACCCTTATTCTTAAAAATCAGTATCAAACACTTTTTCCACTCCTCAGGCATCCTCTGGCTTTCCAAGATTTCATTAAACAATCTAGTCAAAAACTCCACTGCCATTTCTCCTAAGCACCTCCATGCTTCGACTGGTATGTCATCTGGACCAACAGCCTTTCCACTCTTCATCCTCTTCATAGCTGTCCTTACTTCCTCCTTGCTAATCATTGCATTTCCTGATTCACTATCCCCACATCATCCAACCTTCTCTCTTTCTCATTCTCTTCATTCATCAGTCCCTCAAAGTACTCTTTCCATCTGCTCAACACACTCTCCCCTCACTTGCGAGTACGTTTCCCTCATTAACCTTTATCACCCTTACCTGCTTAACATTTTTCCAAACCTCTGTCTAGCCAATCTGTACAGGTCCTTTTCTCCCTCCTTAGTGTCCAATCTCTCATACAACTCTCCATATGCCTTATCCTTGGCCTTCGCCACCTCTCTCTTTGCCATGCGCCTCATCTCCTTATACTCGCTGTCTAATTCGTCTCTGACAGTCCCTCTTGTTCGCCAACCTCTTCCTCTGTATACATTCCTGTACTTCCTCATTCCACCATCAGGTCTTCTTGTCCTCCCTCCTCTGTCCAGATGTCACACCAAGCACCTTTCTAGCTGTCTCCCTTACCATCTCTGCTGCACTTATCCAGCTATTCGGTAACTCTTTACTGCCACCCAGTGCCTGTCTCAATTCTTCCCTGAACTCCACCTCACAATCACCCTTCTTCAAACTTCCACCATTTGATCCTTGGGACTGCTCTCACATGCCGGCTCCTCTTTTTGATCACCAATGTCATCCTACAGACCACTTTACAGTCTCAAATCTCCTTCAGACTGGCCATCCTGGATAGAATATAATTATCTGTGTGCATTTTCCTCCACTCTTGTATGTTACCGTATGCTCGGCCCTCTTCCTAAAATACATATTCACCACAGCCATGTCCATCCTTTTTGCAAAATCCACTACCATCTGACCTTCTGCATTCCTCTTCTTAACACCATACCTGTCCATCATTTCCTCATCCTCTCTGTTCCCTTCACCAACATGTCCACTGAAATCTGCTCCAATCATCACTCTCTCACACCTGAGTGCAATCACCACCACTTCATCCAACTCGCTCCAAAATTTCTCTCTCATCCATCGCACACCCAACTTGTGAAGCATATGCACCAACATTCATCATCACACCATCAACTTCCAGCGTCATAAACATCACTCGATCAAACACTCTTCACCTCCAAAACACTCTTGGCATACTGTTCCTTCAGGATAACCCCTGCCCTATTTTTCCTCCCATCCACACCATGACAGAACAATTTGAACCCACCTCCGATACATCTGGCATTACTCCTCTTCCATCTGGTCTCTTACACGCACAATACATCAACCTTCCTTCTCTCCATCATATCAGCTAGCTCTCTCCCTATACCAATCATACTGCCAACATTCAAAGTTCCTACCCTCACTACCACACTACTAACTTTCCTCCTCTCTTTCTGCCTATGGGCATGCCTTCCCCTTCTCCCTGTTGGCTAACAGTACTGGTGGCGGTCGTTGTTAACCCAGGCCTTGACAGATCTGGTATGGCAATCTGTATTGTTGTTTGCATATGTCTTCTGGCAAAAGATTTACACCGGATGCCCTTCCTGACGCAACCCTCCCCATTTTTCCGGGCTTGGGACTGGTGCGAAGAAATGCACTGGCTTGTGCATCCCCAGTGGCTGGGTTATACAAGCTCATTTAATTTAATTTAAGAAATCAGTAAAACATTACATAAGGCTTACTAAAGGGACCAGGTGACTGCTTCAGGTATGTCACACACTAGCATCATTAAGCTCATATCTTGAAAGTAAGGACTTTAACAATGGAGATCAGGTGGGCACCTCAGTGCAGCAATGGATACAAAGATGGGTATGTGGTATGTGGAAGAAAATGTTTAATCAATACTTCACCTTCTTTCTGAAATAAGAAATGGCAGGCTCTACACTGCCACATCCAGAAATATGTAAAGGAATGTTTTGTTTAAATAAATTGTTTAACTGCTGTAGGCTACACACTAAAGTGCAATAGCCTTTTCTGATCGCTTGTAGTAGTTTAAAGCCGTTTTAAGTGTACTTTTTACTGTTTTTGCCTCATCTTTTCAAAAAAAAAAAAGATTCTTGTTTCCCGCCTTCCTAAGCTAGTATAGTCCAGTTTTTAGGCTAGTGCTGAATTCAGGGCTGTGTTATAAGTTTCTGAGTTGCCCATACCTTACGTGGATAGATGGAAGTTCCTCTGTTCACCTGTGAGAGAGGGGAACTTTGAGCAGCCAACTGTCCCTGGAGGAGTGGTTCCAGCCCAGAAGTTAGTAGTTTAAAAACCGCGTTTGCACGGTTTTGTGCACCGGGCAGCACTGGTTAGCTAGGGTTAAATTATTCCCGGCTCCACTAAGTCTCCTCTTCAGTTTTTCACTTGAAACTAGTCTAACTCTCAACCTAAGCACTCAAAAAGCATCCTACAGTCCAGCACTTGCTCAGACCTTATAGCAAGCACTAGTATACCCCGACATTTGACTGCCCAGCAGGGCAAGGCTCTTTATCCACCCCTCGCCAACCAAGCGACTAAGCAGCTCACCCTACTATTCAGGCATTACCAAAGGGCAACTTCAGGTGTACTCTCCAGTCCAGCTGGCGAATCTGGGTATCCTGAGGCAATGTTACAACTGCCTCATGTACACAGACAGCCCGCTCCTCCTACCACAAAACACTAACATATGCGAGAGATGCAATTATACAGCCAAACTGGAGGCTACGGTCTCACCACCCAAGACAGGAACAGACAGTCATAAGGAGAAGGTTAACACTTGCACCACACCTCCAGCCTCACACAGACCTACTAAACCAGCACTGGCAAAAAATACACATAAATGCACAAAATCATACTCTGAGGCTCTAAATAAAAACCTGCAAAAGCATCAGAGAGCTCCAAAGCAGACACCAACAAAACCTGCACCTCCCGTCACAAACCAGACAACACATAAAACACAAAATCAATGTGCCGCACAATCACAGCCCTTAAGGCGAAATAACATACCTAACACACTAGTAATAGGCGACTCAATACTCAGGCACACTAACGCCCCACTCACTAGGCTGGACAAGGAGAAGGTTACTGTTAGCTGCCTATCGGGAGCCAGAATCCGCCACATAACACTAGCACTCAGGTCACTCCAGAACAAGTACAAACATGACTCTGTCATTGTTCATGTTGGTGTGAATGACCTGAAATGTACCTCCCTGGACTACATGAAAAGAGACATGGAAGAGCTCTCTGATCATGTAGCCCAGGTGGGTATGACCCTGACCCTGAGTAGCATCCTGCCCTCACCAAGAATGATACCTCAGTATAAAGAAAAAATGATCAATTTCAACAACTGGTTAAGCTTCTGGTGTCATTCAAAGGGGATCCAGTGTCTGTCAGCCTGGGATGACATGCTCGACAAGCTGCGTTGCTTCGCAAGAGATGGCTTGCATCTGTCACTCCTTGGCTTTTGTATACTGGCCAAGGCTCTTGCTGCCCCCATAGTGCCTTTTTTAGGCAAAGCTCAAAATTCAAACCCACCACCGTAAACAGCACAAGTAAAAAAATGAGGGTTATGCTACGCAAAGCCATGAGTTTAAATCTCAAAGTGCATGCACTCGAAGCACTCTTAAGTATGGAGAACGTAGACATCTGTGCAGTAACTGAAACCTTGTTCAAGGCTCCATAGAGCACTCCAGCACTACTGGGCTACAACTCATACCACACATTTCGGCCACAGAACACGGACCGAAACACAAAAGGAGGGGGTGTATCCATATTCATCAAGGATACTCACACCTCCAGGTTAGTGGTGCAGCATGATACCTCTGAGATCATCCATGTGCAACTAACACTGGGCAAATATGCAATGCAAATTGTGGCCTGCTACAGATCACCCTCCATGACCCAGGACCACCACTCCGCCTTTCTGGAGACAATGGAAAACATGAAGATCCTACCGAACAACCTGATACTGGGCAATTTCAATTACCCTACCATTAACTGACCAGGCTCAGCGCTTCCTGGAATTTATCAACTCAAATGCCCTGGATCAGCTGGTAAACTCCCCTACCAGATGCCACAACATACTGGACCTGATCATCACCAACATGGGCGACAGGTGTTCCATACCGGAGGTCAACCCGTCACTGTTTAGATCAGACCATAAACTAATCACCCTGGAAGTCCACACCCCACCACCACCCCCAACCATAGATTCATAGATTATTACTAGGCTAACTGCCCTCATGGACCATTTTAAGCCTAGCTAATTACCCTCTATGAGAATCAAACCCTGCACCTTGTGTTTCTAAGGTAAGCACCTTAATCATTACGCCACACTCCCACCCCACACAACCAAGGAAACCACAGTGAAAAACTTTTCTAAAGCAAACTTCACCTTACTTAAGGCAGAGGTGGTAAGTTTCACAGCCCCCACGCTAAAGGATAACACTGCCCAAGATGCAGAATCCTTTACAATTGCACTCTATGAGCACCTACAAGGATGCATGGATTGTGCCACCCCTAGCAAAACCAAGACAAACTCCCCTAAGAGAAGGAAAGCAGTCTGGTGGACCCTTGCCATAAACAGGTTATACAACAGAAGGAGGAAACTAGTTCAGAAGAAAAGCAAATCCCAAGAAGGAAAGACATCCCTGATCAGTATCAGTAAGAAACAAAGGTCCCTCATAAAATCATCCAAGGCTAACTTCGAAAGAAAAATAGCCAAGAATTTGAAAGATAACCACAAAGCCTTCTTTAGTTATGCCAAGAATCTAAATGGCAACTCGCAGATATGCTCTGAGCTAGTGCAAAATAGCACAAAATATACTGAACCTACTGATATTGCCAACATCCTGGCAGATAGATTCAGTGCAAACTTCACCTCCCTCTCACCTTCAAAAGGGAACACAACCATACCGGAAAAGTGTAGTGTCCCGGAAATCACAGAAGCACAGGTGAAAACAGCCCTTTCAAAAGCCAAAAACACAGCATCAGTGGGGACAGATGGTGTCCCAGGCTGCGTCTTGCACGAACTACAGAACAAACTAACCCCCCACCTAAACACGCTGTTCAACCTCAGCCTCTCCACAGGCTACGTGCCCACAGAATGGCACACAGCAACAGTTATTCCACTCCACAAAGGAGGGACCACAACTGACCCTGGTAACTATCGCCACATAAGCCTGACTAGCCTGGTCTGCAAGGCTATGGAGCGCATCACCATGGAACTCATTAACAAAGACATTGGGAACCTCCAAACACTTGACGCGACCCAGTTCGATTTTGTTAAGGGCAGATCATGCCTACTAAACCTGGTTGACTTCTTCGAGACAGTCACCAAGGTCATAGACGAGGGAAAGGTAGTTCACACAGCCTACCTTGATCTCGCCAAGGCGTTCAACACCATTCCTCACTCGGGTATTATAGAAAAACTCACCAGCCTGAACATAAACCCCTACGTCACAAGATGGGTTGCCAACTGGCTTACAGACAGAACTCACACGGTAAGAATAGCGGGCTCCAGGTCCGACTCTAAACGAGTCACAGGTGGTGTCCCGCAAGGCTTGGTTCTGGGACCCCTACTGTTCGGCATATATTTCTCAGAAGTACAGGTAAACACAGGAGGACTATGGCTAACCAAGTTCGCCAATGACTGCAAACTGGGAGCCATAATTGAGTCTCCGGCTGACACGGACATCCTTCAAAAAGGCCTTACTAAGACAGACACCTGGTGTCAAAGTCATGGTCTCAAGCTAAATGCCAAAAAATGCACAGTCATCCCGTTTGGGAAAAACAAAACGCCCACGAATTACCACAAAGGCGGCAGCCCCCTTAATACAGAAGAGGTAATAAGAGATCTGGGGACCCAGGTAGATAGTAATCTCTCCTTTGACAATCATATTGCCAAAGTAGTTAGGAAATCCTTCTATGTGGCCCATCTAATTACTAAGGGGTTCGCATATAGAAATAAAGAGGTTATAGTGCCCCTCTACTTGTCACTCATCAGACCCATCATAGAGTACAATGCCCCATTTGGGATGTACCTCACAAGACACTTCCAACAGCTGGAAAGACCACAAAAGCACCTCACCAAGAGGATTACTGGCCTCAAACATATGTCCTATGCAGCCCGACTGACAAAACTCCAGCTGTACTCAGTGGCATATCGCTTACTCAGAGGTGATCTCTGCCTGACTTACAAAGCCATGTCTAACTCAGAAATGATGGACATGCTCCTCCTAAAGAAATCCAAGTCACTGTGAGACACGCGCTCTAGTGAGCTAAACCTCACCACAACAATAAATAGAACATGCTGGAGGGATAGATTCCTGTCACAGACACTCCCCATGCTTTGGAACAAAATTCCTAACTACATTAGGCAGAGCCCCTCACTAACACTCTTCAAGAGAAGCCTTGACGAGTGGATGGGTAACAGAAAATACACCCCTGGGATCACTTCATTGGCTGTGCTTGACAGAGGCTCAGTTAATTAATCAATGGGGCGGCGAAAGCCGACACACTCTGGGTAGGCTTAAAAATGCCCTCGGGCAGATAGCCTAGCACCTACCTATGAACCTATGGGATAAGAAATTCTGCTTCTAAATGATCCAAACAGTGAAGTACTGTTCTTTGAAATTCTTGCACTCCACTGCAAACAAACCAAAGCAAAGCATTGACAGTACGCTTCTCCAGTTATCAAGTAGGAAGCAAGAACAGCTTGTTATATCACTCTAACTCAACCCAAACAAGATTTATATGTGGAGAGGACTACTACAATTCGGCTTTATGTTCAATTCAATGGTATACTCTTAAGGTAAAGTAATACCAATTGTGCAAAGTATGAAACTAACTCATTTGTACATTTGGCACCAAAACGCAATTCAAAAGCAGCTTTGTTTGTCTGCTGAGGACACTATCTGCCTTATGGATGAAAGTACACTGATACTTCATTAGAAGTTTCTATTCTATCCCATCCAAACAGTGTAGATATCATTTTCCTTACAACAGTCTATTGGTTTGATGCCCCTGAATGCACAGTTCTGCATCAAAGCGAAATGCAAGATCATCTTGTTAAATAAACTACAGGTCTATTTTGTCAACAACTAACACACCGACCAAATACTTGACGGATTTCATCTACGAACAAGACAGACTAATCAACAAGCCATCAAATTCAAGATGCTATGACTTGATAGCTTACTCCTACTGCAAATTACTAAAAAATTAGCATTTTTACAGTGGGCATGCCCTCCACTTACACTCTTCACACACCCTGCTACTTAAATACACAAACTCAAGACTGCACTATCACAGAGAAAGGGAAATAGCTGGGTGTTTGTGTAAGGAACTGTTCCAATCAATCTATGAACGTGATCAACAAACTGTAACCCAAGTAGTATTAACACTTGATGATAAGGAACCTTTGTTGCAAAAAACTAACACAGAGTGCAATGAGTTGTTCTTTTGAAGGAAAAAAAAAAATAAAAGACTACACCCATAATTTGCCACTATCATAAAAAAAGATTTACATAAAGTACCAAACAGCAATACAAGCAAGAAAAATAAAGGAAGGGTCCCCAACAAAGCACTTGTGTGCATCAGTGAAGGGCAACAGTACCAACAACCATGTGAGAGACAGACTGACAAGTGCTGGACCTGTGTTCGGACTGGCAGCAAGATAGTATGAGGTTTTAGGTTCATACATTTGCTTAAGTAACCTTACGCCAGTGGGCATAGGGTCATATGTCAGACGTATGGCTCTATAAAAGTTAACTCTGATACCCAGACCAGGCATCCAGGTTAATTAGTGAGATAACCGCAACAGTATGGAATACTGCATCGGGGATCTATGGAAGGACATCAGGCATTCCGGAGGATACCATTTGAACTAAAACATGTAATGTGTTGCAATTATTATCCACAGTTCTGCCTGAAAAATCGTTTTACTAAAGCAGCAGCTAATCTTTCTCTCTGAGAATAACTGTGGAACAGAAATCATCTTCTAGGTTCATAAGTACTTGGCTAGCTGCTTTTATGAGCCCTTTTAGGCCTAACCAATTTCCCTTTTGGTGTCTGAATTAACCTAAACCACTAATGTTAGAGTGGCCATACCAATCCCATGATCACTAATTATGCATCACCCAGAGTGAAAATAAACTGTGATCATACCATAGATAATGTTGAGGGGACCAATGCATGTGATAAAGCATTTAGGAGCTATCTCTGTCTATTAGTAGTATAGGAGGCAGTCCTGGAGTAAATATTCTGTTTCTCATTCATAGATCCAAGTGGTAACTGAATACAGACAGGGATAAACTGTTATATGTGGATGGGGAGTCTGTTCCAGAGCAGTTGCAGTCTCAAAGAGATACAACTGTCCCTCCAAACTATTCTGTTAAACTTGCAGAAGAGGTTTAGATCCCTTGACCATGTATTTCTGATGCCATATGACTTTGGTGTCAGACTCAGATCAGCTCAAAATTTTATTTTATATATTTATTTATTGACATTTGTTAACTGGGTTTGTCCAACTGGCTTGTGGCCCATTTTCAGTGGAGACCCGAGGAGAAAAGCTCCAGTAGTACATTTTAAACAAGTATAATTTTAAACAATATTGACATAATAGCAGTTATAGCAAAAAGATTCACATATGTTGGGTTACATGCATAAAGTTAAAGTTGCATTAAAAAGAAGCTAAGTAACAATTTTACATTGATATAGTTCAATTGGTCAACAATAAACATTTTTTGTTTGTATAAAATTATGCAAATGCATAGTAGATACATTGGAGAGAGAGGTGTAATGAGATACTAAGTATGGTCCTTTTGAGGGTACATAAAGGAAGGAAGACTAGGTAGGGTTATGGCAAGGGCAGGTTCTGGAATTGAGAAAATAAGCTTTTAGTTCATTTTTAAAGTGTGAGGTGTGGGAGATTGAACGTAAGTCAAGAGGAAGTTTGTTCCAAGCATGGGCAAGGGAGTGTTTGTAGAGTAGTTTGCCTACTGACCTTTTTGGGTGGTAGATATCAAGTAATTGTTGGTTAGAAGTACGGAGAGTCCGGGATGGGATGTAGATGGAGACTAAGGAAGATAGAGATGGACAGAAGGAGGGTTTATAAAGAATAGAGTGTAGCATATGAAATTGATAAGATAGCAGAAATTGGGGAAGTTCAAGCCATTGAAGAGAGTTTAAAGAAATGCAGTGGTGGAGTTGTATGGGGAGTTAGTAATGAATCTGGCTATTTTATGGTAAGTTTGTTGGAGTTTGTTTAGAGTGAAGGCCTGGATATTGGTAAGAACTGGGGTGGCGTATAAGAGGGAGGGGGAGGAGGAGTGCCTGTCCCAGGGTAAGTCTAGATTCTGGGGTTAGGAATTTTTTGTTCCGATATAGCAGACCTAGCTTCTGGTTTGTTTTTATTTATACATTGAAGTATGTGTAGGTTGAACTTTAGTTCGTCATCGATAATGACTCCTAGGACCCCAATCCATAAGATGCACACTACAGTGACAGGGCTTTCAGTCGGTACCAGGGTTGCCAGATTACCAAACAAAAAAGGTCTTTCTATCTGTTCCGCTGTTACTCAAAGCGGAGCCACTTCTGTTCAATGTAGAACTGTGGGTTCGCCAATTTCATCTGGGATTTTTTTTTTTTTTTTTTTAGAATCAATGCAGGACTCGGGTTTGGTCTGCTGAACTCGGAACAGTCCCGCTCAGATAGGAACATATGGTAATCCTGGTCGGTACATGCAGGACATACTGTTTAGGCCTTGTACCCTTTTAGTATGTTATCTCTGTGGGGATTCCAGTTGTTGCATGTGTCTGGGCAGACACATGAAAATGAGGGCATTTTACTCAATGATGGTCGAGTAAAGGGGGAAAATGACATCATCTCTTTGTCTATAAGCTGTGCAATACAGAAAGACTTTCTTACAACAATGGACACATGTTGGTTGAATGTTAGGTCATTGTCTAAGTTCCTAAATCTTCTGGTTATTTGGCATGCATGGTCTCGGCTGTTTGTCTTTAATACATATAACAAGAAGGCTGGGGTTTTCATTTAGATGCTTTAATACATAGAAGTACATTCGGATGGATAGCGGCATCATAAAATACGAATGAACTAGTTATCAGACGGTGCTTGCATATATACACACACACATGTTCACATCTCAACAGCTAACTAGAAAATATCAGTCAGGCTCGCACGTGCTCAGTATTTATACACTTGTGCAAGCCCTTTGATAGCTTCTTAAAGGTACATACACACTCATTGATCTACACATCCTCCCTCTTAACAAGACTGCCCTTTATACAAAATAGCAGGGACAGACATGCATAACTATGTACATCAGAAACAAAACTCAATGTTCACGTTCCGGTTGCTTCATATCTATTGCAGGGTTTTGAGATTCAACCATATCTCATAACAGTTGGAACTAAATTTAGCAACAGGGACAGTCTGCTGTGCACACCTCTTATCAGGAACTTCTGGATTCGTCACAGGAATGGGAATGTCCTTTAGAACTTCCTCTGGAATTGGAACACTGCACAACTCACTCTGAGATAAAGTGTCTTTCACACAGGCTATGTGCTGTGCTATAGGCTCAGATACCAGTAGTAAATGCCTCCGATTCTGCCTAAAGATTGCTCCTTCTGATTCCAAAATATACGATCTCAGCTCTGGACAAATATTCTTCAGGACACCAATCCGATCATAACCTTTGGACATATGTATCCTTACCACTTCTTTTTGTAATGGATTGAACGGTCTGCTGGTCTTATTGTAGTAGAACTCCTGGGATAGGCATTTCTTCAACAGATTGTTTTTCACTGATCTGCTGTTCTTAATACATGGAACCAGCAATTAACTACTGATTGGTAATGTGGTTCTGGTTTGTCTAGACAGAAGTCTCTCAGCAGGTGAACCAAGATGTTTATCACGAGGAACGTTTCTTAGATTCAAGAGATTCAGGAAAACACCACTATTATCTCGTTTTGACTTCTCAAGTAACTGTTTTGCATTTTGAACTGTGCGTTCTGCCAAACCATTTGACTGCGGGTACTCAAGGCTACTTGTGACATAAGTCCCATTCTTCAAATGCTCTCTGGTGCTGCTCTAACCAAGACCAATATACATTTTTGTGTGTCAGCTCTCTAAGTGGTGTTAAAGTTGGCTGAAGTCTGGAATGAACTTGCCTAAGTAGTTGACCATGCCAAGAAAATGTTGCAAGGCTTGAACATTGTCTGGAGCTGGCATCTCGAGAATGACTGCTAGCTTTGAAGGGTTTGGTTGTAAGCCTGAATTCGTAACTAAATTACCCAAATAAGGAACTTTGTGTAGCCTGAATTTGCATTTCTGTGGGTTGAGCTTAAGATTAACTTGACGTGCCCTTTCTAGAACTTTTTTTAAGATTGTCATGTTCTGCTTTACCATTATCTCCTACTAGTATGTGGTCTACTATAACAGCACAAGGATACTAGAAAAAAAGTTGCTCCATTGCACGCTGAAAGACTTCACTTGCAGAATTTATCCCAAATGGCATTCTCAAAAACCTGCACCTGCTAAACTGAGTACTGAAAGTAGTGAGAAGAGAGGATTTTCTGTCAAGCTGAATTTGCCAAAATGAACTCTCTGCATCTAAGAGAGAAAAAATACTGGCATTTAGGCAGAGTCTTCTTCGGCTGTGCACACTGGATGATGCGGTCTTTTTAGTGCTTTGTTCAAATCTCGAGGATAAATGCATATTCTGATGTCATCTGAGCTTTTCTTATGAGGTACCAACATGTTTCATAGGTTGGTACTAGGTTATCGGCCCTAGGGTCTATACAAGCCTAGCCATAACAATTCCCTGACTATTTCTTCCCACAATATTTACTTCCCTGGACCCCTGTCTAGCAGGGCGACTGACGTGATCCCCAGGGTGAATTTCCTATCTCCCATCCAATCGTCAAGGTTCCTTTTGAAGAGGAGACAAAGAGGCGCTCTGCTTGACATGCATGGGGAGTCTATTCCAGAGTCTAGGGACTCTCTGGGTCAGGAACGTATCCCTCCAGCATGTTTGTTCATTGTGATGACAAGGTTTAGATTCCTAGAGCGTGTGGCTCTGAGGGATTGGGATTTCTTTAAGTGTAGCATGTCCAACAGCTCTGGGTTTGACATGGCCTTGTATGTTAAGCAGAAATCGCCTCTGAGTAGACGATATGTGACAAAAGTATAGCTGGAGTTTTTTTTACATGTTCAGCATAGGGCATCTGTTTTAGGCCTGTGATTCTTTTAGTGAGGTATTTCTGCTGCCTTTCCAGTTGTTGCAGATGTCTTGAGATGTACATACCAAATGGGGCGTCGTATTCTATAATGGGTCTAATGAGGGATGAGTACATTGGGACAATGACCTACTTTTTTCTAGAAGATACCCATTCAGTTGGAGTTGCAACTGGACAAATCACACCTTGTCGCACCATTTTATCTAGCTCTGCTTTGACTCTGTCCTGCATGAATACTGGAACTTTTCGTGCTGGCCTGATAACTGGACTGATCTCGGAGTCTAACTTCATGGAGTACACACCTGAAAGTTTGCCTAGTTTGTCTTGGAAAAGATCAGCATAGGTAGAAAAAAAAATGTGCTGGGCAAAATTAGAGCAGTGGACTTTTAAGCTAACATGGTGGACTTCCTTATTAAATGAAAGCAGTCCCATTTTCAATGCATCTCTGAACCCTAATAATGATTGGCGGTGCCTCTTGACCACATAAAATAATAAGTCATACCTTCTTCCAGCAGAGAAACATGAAAGCTCTACTGAGCCTTCAGTGTGAATTTCTTCAACTCCATAAGCAACAAACTTTGCATACCTTGCCAAACCAAGCCTTTCACCTTCACACACTGTAGCAAATGTTTCTGCTAACATACCATTGCACTTGGAACCTGTATCAACTTTGAACTCTGTGGGTTTGCCATTTATCCGAACAGTACAAAATACTTCATTCTTTGCCCTTAAATCTACTGCATTGACGTTTCATAAGCACCGAGACACCATTAATATAAAGAGTAGGTTTGCCACTGTCTAACTGATCAACTTGTTCCCTCTTAAAGAATGTGGGCCTTTTGATTTATAAAACCTTTTGAAATTATTCCATTATTGCATTTGTGGGATTGCTGACCAAAAGCTAAACATGTCTCCCTTCATGACTTCCACCACAATTACGACAGTTGGCAATGAAACTAGGTGAGCATGCACCCCAACCCTTGTGCCTGTTTACTGACTCACTCTTATGCTTCACCGAGATTGTGCAACTTCTAGAATTTGCTAGAAAGTTCTGGGGTTTACCAGTAGGTGCTGCAGGGGTTACAGCTGCCGCCATGTGCTGCAAACTATCAACATAAGCTTTATCACTGTACTTTCCACAGCTGTTCTCATTTCTAAGCATATTTGTGTGATTTTCTGTGAGCTCGTATATCTGACAAATCTTAATGGCCTTATTCAAAATTAAATTACTGTCACAAAGTAAAATCTCTCTCACAGCATCATCATTTATACCACACACAAGTCTGTCCCTTTATCAACTCATCCCTTAAGTCACCAAATCTGCAGTTTTAGCTTTATTTCTCAGGTCAGTTATATATGCTGCAAAAGTTTCCCCAGGCTTTTGATTCCTTGTGTAAAATAAGTGCCTTTCCATTGTAACATTTGTCTGGGGGTTACACATTTCTCTAAATTTACATTTTAAGCACTCAGGGTCCTCCCTTGACTCAGCTGGTACAACAGTACAATGGTTTCCCCCCTCGCCTGTATAGGTAGAAGGTGCATACACAAATGAACGTCCCCTTTCTGACCCAGCTAAGTTAAGTAGAATAAATGCCTTTCTACAATCATCTTCGAAAATGCAGCCTGTATGAAAATGTCGCACTCTTGCTCAGACACTTTCCAGCTCTCAGCAATATTACTGTCAAACAAGTGTACTAGATTTTCAAAATCCTTCTGCCATGCCCACAAAGTATACACAAACACACTAAAAATATGGCCCTTGTAATTATGTATGAGCAAACTGTGCTGTGAGCTTGTAATAACATACAAATGCACAATAAACTCTTCGAAATACTGTACTGTGCGAAATATGCTTTGTAATGGCTGCATTCTGCAAAATATGCCTTGTAATGGCTGTAAGTTTGCGAAATAGCTTTACTGTAACACTGCAGAAACATGCAAACACTTTATACACTTCTGAGAACTTGAATATCTTTGCTTAATACAAAAAATCTATGCTTTGGGAAAATGCAGTAATTTCCCCTTATTGTATTAATTTTATGCGATTTGGACTTTATTTCAAACATTTTCAGTAATAATTTGAAAATGTTTGTCAGTATCATACCTATCAGTTTATGTGAATATCATTTAGAATGTTCTGTATGCCTTGTTTCATATTTTGCGAAGAAATAGCGCTCAGCAAGTTTTAATATTTAAAATTTGTTTCTGACCTGTTTTGTGAAGTTTGCACATTTCAAGGATGGTTTACTCCTGTATCTTCCACCAACTCTAAGCAAGTGCCTCAAATCATTTTAGCCATGCCACCTCTAGCTTCATGCCCTTTTGATATGCCGGTTCTGACTCCATGTCCTTAAGACATGCTAGTTCTGGCACCATGGCACTCATTCGTCTGTAATAGATATAACAAGAAGGCTGCGTTTTTTGTTTAGATGCTTTAATGCAGAGAAATGCATCAGGATGGACAGCAGCATCATAAAATACGAACGAACTAGTTAACAGACAGAGCTTATATACATACATGTTCACAACTACAAAATGGCAGTCAGGCTCATACATGCTCAGTATTTATACACTTGTGCAAGCCCTTGGATAGCTTCAGCTTCTTGCAAGAAGGACCAAAATGTAAATTACTCATGAAAGCAGATAAGAATTGTTCTTATTCGTGCCTATTATGTTTTCTTGTACATAACAACTGAGCATCCTAATTCATTTCTAAGATTTGATACAGACAAAATGCCTTTGTATAAAACTAAGTATGCATTATAACTCTATAAGGTATACATTAATGTATTTGGTAATCTATTACATCGAACTCAAGGCACCATAAAAGTACATAAATGTGTACTGATCTGAAGCAACACTAGGATATACTCAATCCTGCAGACTAGCTTATACTACATTCTTAATAGACATCCCATTAGAATTACATGACACATGTAATTCTATCTGGCTTTGCTACACTTGGAAACCAAATGAGATTCCGTATGGTCAAAGTTCAACTCAAAGTTAACTCCCTAATCACTATTTTATATAAGAAATCACTATTAGGGTGGTTTCTAAGTGCGCACTCTCAAGGACTCATTCGTTTTGAGAGCTCCTTTTTCATGTGTTACCACAGTGTGTGTGCATGTATATATTATATGCGCGCACACACGCATTTGATCTAACAAATGTTTGATCAATACACATAATATGGATGAAAATTTAACATTCTTGAAAGACTGACAGCAAAGGAAACATGCTTCAGGGCATAACTTGTAACCTGCAAATCAAGAAATCACTGCACCTCCTGCTAATTATATATATACTAGCTCTGAGACCATCCACTAGTGGGAAAACGGCTGTACAGGCAATCTTACACCAGCACGTCAGCTAGCTGTTTCGCTATTCATCTGTTGCAAACAAAAAAGCTATTAACATACTGCAATTTCAATTTATATGGCTGAACCCATGTGTGTGTGTGTGTGTGTGTATATATATATATATATATATATATATATATATATATATATATATATATATATATATATATATATACACACACACACACACACACACATATATATATGGGTCTACTGTATAAGCAGTAGACCCTGGGTTACGTGAAAGTGCACTTTCGCGAAACCCACTTCAGTGAACGAGCTACTACTGTCTTTAGTGCAGTAGTTACGGACCTTAGGGTTAGGGTGCGGGTCATGGTAAGGGGATAGCTAGTAGGGCTATCCCCTTACCATGACCCGGGACCTAACCCTAAGGTCCATAACTACCACACCACAGTGGAGGACATAGCATGTTTTCCTGCTGTCCTCCACTGTGGTACGATCCATTCATAGAAGCTGAGTTCACGAAAGTGCACTTTCAAATAAGTGCACTTTCGCGTAACTGAGCAGTCTACTGCTCTTTTTCGAATACGTGGTATTCGATGAAAAGCAGCAGACCCATATATATATATGTGTGTGTGTGTGTGTGTGTGTGTGTGTGTGTGTGTGTGTGTCTGTGTTTGCGCGCATGTCAGCACGCATAGCAGGTTTGCCCTCCCACACAAACAACACTAATGAGAACGTTATACATGAGTTTGAGTTCTCATCCATATGAAATCAGTGAGTTAGTTCATCTCCAAGCTATAACTTGGTGTGTCACAACAGCAGTCCACTCACGTCTAGGTTAATTGCTAACTGGGACAACTAGCTTTTCTGTCAACCATGAAATGGTTAAAGTTAGCATCACAGAATGAATAAATGGAAACATTAATAAGGGGATTTGGGATATGGTAGGTTTCTACTTGATTTTTGCACACTGTTTTTCGCCAATTTGAACAGTAATCATCATATATTTTTCATAAAAAAGCCACCTGAATGAAAGGCTTGTAATTCAGTGGTATTTCCCATTAAAGAAATAAGCAAACAAGATTGCTTACCTAGGAAAAGTACAGTCTAGGCCTGGCAATGTCTCATACTCCCCATAGCCACTAAAACCAACCAGATCCATACTATGGGTTCCATTTGTGCAACATTCATGTTTCATCATTGCATTTAGCACGGCAAGGTGGAGCTGTGGCGAATCTGCATCATCCTTCCATGTCTGCATGGCCTCAAGTGCTTCCACTTTTACAAACTCTCCAAAACTAGCACAAGGCTCCTTCCCAGCACTGAAGGCTTCTTTAGCCTTTTCCAGAACATTTATATAAAATTGACGTATAGTTTCATTGACAACTGGGCTAATTACTTTCCCTGAACTGGAATATGACACAGGTAGGTGCGCAAGGTGTCCTCCAAGCTTTATAGCTTGGTTCTTCTCAGACAAGGCTTCCGCATCCAACAGTCCATGCTGACAAGCTAATTGAAACACAGGGTTCTGCTTGGAAGGGCCATGAATCCAATTGGCTCCTATTTCTACTAATCCTTTTCCTACAAAAAAAAAAAAACATACATATGAAGTCTTGATACAATTTAAGTACCACAGAAAACTGCAAATTCATGAGCTCTTTAAAGTTACCAAGTAAAATACCACCATCAGTAAAAATTTGAAACTCATGACTACAAAACATATCACATCCCATACTGTATTGTCCTCTTATATCATCTGTATACACTTTCCATGTGAATGGTGACTACGGCATATGAGCTCTAAGGAAATGAAAGTTATGTACTTAGCATGACCATAGAAACTTGTCTGATTTTCGTCCAGTTCAACACATGGATTGTCTCTACCAAAATAAGCCTTAGCAATTTCTGGCAATGGCTTACTGTATTTAAGATACCAAAATTTAATGAGTTCAGAAAGCCATCTAACAATGGTTATCTTAGACACTTTATGGCCCAGTTTTATAACAAAAAAAAAAAAAGTTTGCATGATTTTTAACGGAACCACTACTAAATCCCGAAAACCCAAACTACCGACGCCCAAAATCCCTAGACCAAATACCCGAAACACTAAAATACAGAAACATCAAAACCACGAAATTCAAACTACCGAAAACTACACTCAACATACACCACACACATACACACACCTTCCCCCAGAACACAAACACACAGACCTAAGCTATAGACAAAGGGGGGAAGCCCCCCTACTTAAATACTCTAACTCCAAGGTCGCACTACATACACAAACACACACCACCACACACCAACATTCCCCTCGCACACACACATCACAGTCACAACACACACTTACACACTAAACCCCTAACCAACACATTTAAACATAGATACTTACCTGACCTTCCACCATACCGCAACACCAGAAGAGCGAATGTCAAACTCCCGATGATCGGGATTTTGAAATTCGTGCTTCTGGTCTTTCGGTAATTAGGGGATTTGGCTATATAGTCTTGAAAGTTTGAAATTCGGTATTTCAAACTTTCGCGATTATGTAGTGCCCCCTTTTTAACATAAATTTGGTTCTGTCCACATAACCCTCGTAGTGAAGAGCCATGCAATGTAGCAACTACTCCCTAGAATTTATAAAAGGATTGAAAACAAGTGAGTGCATTACATTGTATTAGACTAGATTCTATTGTAACTTTTGGTATAATGGTAGGGTTAGCCCCAGGAGATACTCTGTCATTATGAAACACCAACAGAGGTTCAACAGAAAGAGCATAGCACTGTGAAATCCTTCTGATGTAATGACTACAAAGAAGGAAGTCTTCCATGTCAAACATTAAATCTACTGAACCAGCAGGTTCAAAAGAAGCCAGAATCAATTGCTGCATAACAAAGTACAAGTCACCTGTGGGTACCAATCCTACAGCAGAGGCCTTGACAAAAAAGTGCCTCTGAGGAATGCTTTACCTGCTCTGAGCAAGGTTAATGAATGTAAATACTAACCTTGATGAAAGTAATAAATGGCAGCCAATGTCCTTTAATGTAAGAATAATGGAGGTCAGTTTCATAAATTTCTTTAAATATTCTGGAAATGAAGGTTAGATAGTTACAGTACTAAGTCTGTGTTGTCTTCTTCTATCAGGCACAAAGGATGGGTTATCGCATCTGATTGGATCAGACACTAGCACCTTTTTCAAACTCTTGGATTCAGGGCTCAGGGTCTTCTCCTACCCATAATTCTCTCATCTCTGCAGTACCTCAGATTGAGTTTTCCTGCTTGCACCTTATACCTCTCCAAAAGACAATACAAAGGGAGGAAGATAAATAGCATCAGGAGTGAGAAAACAGCTCAAGGCTTAATAATAGACAAGGCCCTGGACTGGTCCAATTCGGCCAGTGAATAACCACTTGTTGAAAATTTAGATAAAGGGGAAGGAGGGAGGGGGACTGCGCTGGATGGAAGGAAACACTAAATCTAGCATTATATTAAGTAAATAACTTTCGTATGCAAGGTTTCTTTTCTGTCTATCTCAATTGATGGGACAGATTTTCCCAGCTACTGATAATCTGGGGTGATCTCATGGAAAGATATTGGAAAGAATGGTGGAGCTGACGGACGCATGGGATCCAGACTGCATATCCAGCTTACAGTAATAAATAGTGTGAACAGCACACCAAGTGGTTGCAGCACAAATCTCATCTACTGGGACTTTGGCAAAGTAGGCTGCAGAAGCTGCAACCACTTTGGTTGAATGAGATCTTGGTTTGTGAGGCTCAGATAGACCCTTTTCTTTCTAAACAAAAGTAATACAATCAGAAGGCCACCTGGACAATGTGACTTTTGAAATGTCTCAATCTGGTTCATTAAGAAAGAAAGAAAAAGGTCATCTGTTTTCCTAATGCCCTTAGTATGATGCAGGTAGAATCATAACTGGCTGTGAACATCATCAAATGCAAAGTACAGTCAGGAGAGGCCTTAGGTCAACTGGTGCCCTAGGCAAAAGGGCTCCACGGCACCCATCACCACACCACCCGGTGACCCCATCCTGGTCTACCTACACCAAATAAACACTGAAAAAGCGTCCCTGCTAGAGGGACACCCTAGGCGGCTGCCTAGTTGGACTATGCCTAAGGCCAGCTATGGGTACAGTCCCCTTTATTATAAAGTTTGGGAAGACAACTGGTAAATTAACAGACTAGTTAAGGGCAGCTTTTGAGGCCACTTTAGGAAGAAAATATGGATTATTCCAAAGAAATACCCAATCCTTATGAAAGGTCAAATAAGGAGGTTTGCAAGAGAAGGCACTCAGAGTCTCCTAGTTGATATAATGGCCACTAGGAAAACAGTTTTTCAACACAGAAATTTCATTTCTGCTCACACTTCTGGTTCAAAAGGAGGGTGGAGTAAAGCCTGAAGCAACAAAGGTATACCTCAAGAAGGAATTAGAAGTTATGTACTTACCATAACATTCCATCTGAGTAGGTGGATTCATTTGTCTGCAACCTGTGGGTTATGGATCCGATATCGGATCCAAACCGGCATTATTATCCAGCTATGGATCCGAGCTCCTAGCTCCTCCCCTCACCCATAATGCCCTGCTCTCCCTACATGACCTCAGATCGAGTTTGCCCTGAATAAAAATACCCTGGAAAGGGTAACACGTAATATGCAGGAAACTGACAAGGCCAGGGGGATAGGAGGGCGGGATGGTTGCAGACAAATGAATCCACCTACTCAGATGGAACGTTATGGTAAGTACATAACTTCTAAATCTGAAGTAGGAGATTAATTTGTCTGCAACCTGTGGGTCAGAGTCCCCAGCTACCTGAATCTTGGGCGGCCGTCATGGAAGGATATTCCGGAGCACCGCGGAGCCAAAGGATGCTCTACCTCTAGATGTGATATCCAGCTTGTAATGAGAAATAAAGGTATGAGATGAAGCCCAAGTGGCTGCTGAACAAATGTCATCCAGAGGAATCCTAGCCTTAAAGGCCGCTGAGGTAGAAACTGACCGGGTCGAATGGGTGTAGACTCCCTCCGGTGCGGGCCTCCCAGAAGCCTGATAAGCTAAAAGGATACATTGCAAAATCCAGCGTGACAAGGAGACTTTGGAAATTGGCTTACCCAGATTGAATTTGGCAAAGGAAATGAACAACTGGTCGGACTGCCTATGACCAGCTGTCCTGTTAAGATAAAAACGAAGCTGCCTGTGAACATCCAAGGAATGCAGCTTGTATTCATCCTTGTTTTGGTATTTAGGAAAGAAAACAGGGAGGTTAATGGACTGATTAATGTTTGCTTCTGAAGCTACCTTAGGAAGAAAGGAGGGATTGGTCCTGAGGTATACGCGGTCTGGATGGAAGACCAAGTAAGGAGGCTTCATGGATAAGGCTTGAAGTTCCGAAACCCTTTTGGCTGAGGTAATGGCTACTAAAAAGTCAGTCTTGAGGGATAAAAATTTAAGATCTACTGTGGCCGCAGGTTCGAAGGGGGGAGCGGTCAAGGCCTGGAGAACCAAAGAAAGATCCCATGGAGGAACCGCTTGCTTGATAGGGGGTCGAAGGAGAAAGGTGCCTTTTAGGAAGATTTTACACAATTTGGCAGACATAAGAGGTCCAGAGTCATGACCAACATGATAATGAGAAATGGCCGCGAGCTGCACTTTGACTGTGGAACTACTGGCACCATCATTAAAAAGAGTAGTTAGGAAGTCTAGCACCAGAGGAAGGGGAACGGTAAAGGGATCTAGACCTTGACGCTCCGCCCAAATGGAGAATCATTTCCATTTACTGCGGTAAACTTCCCTGGTAGATGGTTTATGAGCCGCTACCAGGATGGCCTTAACGGGGGACGAGATACCGGGAGCCCTAATTAGGAGTGGAACTGGAGCAGCCAAGCAGTCAGCTTCAGGTTGTCCAGATTCGGAGTTGGTAGGTTCGATGGGTGCGATATCAGATCCGGAATGGGATCTAGAATCCAAGGTGGATTCACCGAGTGAGACCTTAGGTAAGGGAACCAGATCTGTCGAGGCCAGAATGGGGCAATGAGGATCATTCTGCACCCCAACCGAGAGGCTTTCTGAAGAACTTGGAGCATCAGATGCAAAGGGGGGTAAGCATAAAGAAGATCGGGAGGCCACGCATGCACCAGAGCGTCTCTTGGGGAATCCCCTGGAGGAGGGATTAGAGCGAAAAAACTGTCGCACTTGGTGTTTGAGGGAGATGCAAAAAGATCGCAACAAGGAGCTCCCCACCGTGCAAAGATACGTTTCGCTATTTGAGCATTGAGAGATCACTCGTACGGGGAGAGAATGGTGCGACTGAGCTTGTCCGCAAGGATGTTGGACCGACCTGGAATATGCGTTGCGATGAGAAAGCAGTTGGTGGAGATCGCCCATTCCAACACTCTCATGGCTTCTCGACATAAGGGATAAGACCTGGTTCTCCCCTGTTTGTTGATGTACCAGACCACCGACATGTTGTCTGACTGAATCGCAATTGTTCCCAGGGGAAGAAAGGCCTGAAGTGCTCGCAACGTCAAGAGCACTGCTCTCATCTCCAGAACATTGATATGCAGGGAGGTCTCTGAGTCGCTCCACGTGCCTTGGACCATCCTGCCTGCAAAATGCCCCCCCCCACCCGAGGCGGGAGGCGTCCGTGGTCACCGTGGCGAGAGGGGGAGAAGCACAAAAGGGGCGGCCTCCGTGGAGATCCTGTGAGTGGAGCCACCACAAGAGGGACCGCTTGCAAGCCTTGCTGATCGCAATGGGATGATGCAGAGGTAGAGCAAGGTAAGACCACTGAACTTGAAGTGTCCACTGAAGGACCCGCATGTTGAATCTGGCGAGTGGAAGAAGAGATATTGCTGCCGCCATGGACCCTAGAGCCCTCAGGACCAATTCCGCCGGAACAGAGCTGGAGTGGAGGATGGCCCGCACCTGGAGTCGCAGATTCTGAACTCTGTCGGCTGTGAGGAAGGCTCTTAACTCCCTCGTGTCTAATCTGGCACCTATAAAATCTAACAACTGAGAAGGGGCCAGGTTGGATTTTTCTACATTTATCGTGATGCCCAGGCGGGGAGCTAGATGAAGAAAGGAGTCTCGCGCCAATGATAGTAGATGCCTTGTTGGGGCGGTAAGAAGCCAGTCGTCCAGGTACGGGAAGACCTGCACCCCCTGAAGCCTCAGGTGGGCGCAACCACTGCTAATACTTTGGTGAACACCCTGGGGGCTGTGGTGAGACCAAAGGGAAGGACCCTGAACTGGTAGTGACTGGCTCCCAGCCGGAAGCGAAGAAACCTCCTGGAGCGTCTGTCCATTAGTATGTGGTAGTACGCATCCTTGAGGTCTATAGAGCACATCCAGTGATTCTCTCCCAGAAGGGGGAGGATGGATTGCAAGGTGACCATCCGGAACTTCTCTTTGGGAACTGCCAGGTTTAACAGGGACAGGTCTAAAATAGGTCTTAAGTCCCCCGTCTTTTCTGGCACTAAAAAGAACCTGGAGTAGAACCCTGATCCGATCTGGTCTGGGGGGACAGGCTGGGTGGCTCTTTTCCCCAACAGATGGCCAATTTCTGCCGAAGCGGCCTCCCACTGACCGGGTGGAATGTCGGGGAGGGATTTTAATTTTGGAATGTGATGAAAGGGGATCTTGTATCCTCTGGATATAATGCGGAGGACCCAGCGGTCTGATGTTATGGACTCCCATGCCGCTAGGTGCTCGAACGTCCCCGACTGCCTCCAGAGTGGAGCAGTCGGGCAACCCCTCAGGGCTGCTGCGAGGGCCGTTCAGAGAAAGGTTCTCTGGACCCAAAATTCCTGGGAGCCCCTCTGCCCCTGGGGCGGCGTCCTCCCTGTCCTCCTCTGCCACGGAAGGACTGGTTGTCCGGAGCGGGTTGGGATTGCTGCGACTTGTGGAACCACATCTTCTTCTGGCCCTTTTGGTTCCTAGAGTAGGACCTCTGGGGCACAGAGAAGCGGATTCCGATGGCAGACGGCGTCTTCCTGTCCTTTTCGCTCTGGGTCAAGGTGTCGCGAACCGTTTTGCCAAAAAGGGCAGAACCATCAAAGGGGGCGTTCGCGAAGGACGCCTTGAAGGGCTCCGTGAAATCGCAATGACGGAGCCAGGCCTGGCGTCTAGTGACTAGGCCTACTCCTGCAGCTCTAGCGGCTCCCTCAGTAGCATGGGACAGCAACCGCATAGAGGTATTTGTCACGGATCGAAGAGTGGCCATAGGGGTGGAGTGCAAAAGCTTGTCCTCCTCCGACATGGACTCTTGGGGGGATGCAGCGTATTCTTTAATAAGATTGCGCTGCATCCTGGTAACATGTGCCAAGTAGTTGAGCGCCCTCACTGAGAAGGTCGCAGAACTAAACATTCGCTTCCCCAAGCGGTCCATCATCCGAGACTCCTTCCTTGGAGGATGGACTGAAGGACTCTCCTGTGCGAGTTCCTTCTTGGTGGCTGCTGCCGTCAACATGGCATCTACCGGAGGCCCCTTACTCCAATGGACACGGTCTGCAGGGGGGCTAAGGATTCTGTCTGGCCTTTTGAGGATTGGCTCCACGGTGTCCGGTTCCTTCCACGCCCTGGTGGTAAGGTCCACCAGGGGGTCGGCAGGAGGGGACACCCAAGAGGTAGAAGGGCCCGCTTTGAATGCCTCCAAGAACACGGACTCGTCCGAGGAAGACTTGGGGGCAGACCACCCCCCCCTTATGCGAAGCATTTCCATGATGTCTCCAAAGGAGACATCCTCGGGGGGGGTGATCTTGGGGAGCCTTCCCCTTCCTCCAAATCCGTGTCTTCAGTTAAAGACTCGGGGGAGTCTATGTGCCTCCTTTTACACGTATGCTTGCGAGGGGCTTCCTCGGGGGGGCTGTCCGAGGAGGCCTCGCAAGCAGTGTCTTGTGCCAAAGGAACAGCTTGGGGCACTGAAGCGGGCTGTCCCAGTGGCCGGATGGTGGAAGCCTGGCCCAGTGCAGATGGAGCGCGGGAAGGAGCCGAAGCAAGTGCCGGGGGTCCGGAAGCCCTCAACAGAGCCCTCTCCACTACATCAAAAGCCGAGGGGGAGCCAGCCCCGACCAAAGGATCCGAAAGTTGGCTCCCCCGCGGATCCGAAGAGTGGATCAGAGCCGGCCCCAAGACACTCGGATCCGAGGGACCAGTGCGCTCCGACACAGACGGCGCCGAAGGCACACTGAGTCCCCCGGATCCGAAGCTCGGAGCCAGGCTCCGAGAGGTCGGATCCGAAACACTCGAGGGCAGGGGCGGATCCTAAGTACCTAGTACTATCGGCTCCGACCCACCCCCGGCTCCGAAGCTGCCTGGCTCCGAACCCGGGTAGCGGGTCAGAGAAGGAGCTATAGGCTTGAAAAAGGGGGTCGAGCTCCCCCCCAGAGGGGGGGGGGGCAGGAGCACTCCCATCTGCATCTGGGCCTGGATGAACCTTCTCATCATCCGGTCCAGATCGGCATCAGAAAGGCTATATGTGGATCTCGAAGAGGCTACCGAGGTAGGCCTTGAATGCCTCCTTGATAGCCTCGACGGAGATCGGGTCTCCTCCTCCTCAGGCCCCAGTGAAAAGCAGACCGGAGACCGGAGCCGAGGGGGGGGGGGGAGAGCCAGCAGCCAAGGAGGCCGGAGGAGAAGCCCGCTTAGCTGGCGGGGCCGAAACGGAGGTCTCGGCCCGCCGCTTGTGGTGCTTCTCTCTCCGGTCCTTTTTTCTTGCCTCTCTCTCCTCCAACCTAGCAGCTGGAGGTTAAGTCCCAGGTGGAGGAGGGGGAGCAGGCGAGGAGGGAACCGTGGCCACGGTACCCACCACAGGAGCGGGAGCCGAAGCCGAGTCCGGGGGTAGAAGTCCCGCCAGGACCAGCTTCGACCTCCGCTCCTTCAATGCCCTGGGGTTGAACCCTGCACAAATGGAACATCCAGAAGTGAGGTGCTCAACCCCAAGGCATCGAACACACCGAGTGTGGCCATCAGCAGGGGAAAGCTTATGGCCACACTCGGAGCACTTGGAAAATATTGCCTTAGGGGCTTCAGACATAATAAAGACTTTTTTTTTTTTAACCAAAAAAAAAAAAAACAAAAGACAGAAAGTAGTGCTACACAAGCACACAAACAAGGCCCCAAACAATACACACACACACAGAAACTCCGACCAGCGAGGGGAGGGGATAAACTTAAAGTTTAAAAATTAAAAATTTTAAACTGAAACTATCAAAAGATAAAAGGGAACCTAACACAATCACTCAACTCTGACAACAAATTAAGAAAATAAAGCTTTTTTTTTTTTTGGATTTAAACAACACTTAGCTGAAGAGCTCAAGATCCAAGACCTGGTCACCAGCGTGGCAAACTAGATCTGAGGTCATGTAGGGAGAGCAGGGCATTATGGGTGAGGGGAGGAGCTAGGAGCTCGGATCCATAGCTGGATAATCATGCCGGTTCGGATCCAATATCGGATCCATAACCCACAGGTTGCAGACAAATGAATCTCCTACTTCAGATCTGGAGCTTTCAATGATGGTGGTGGTGGGGTCTGAGAAGGAAAGTTACCCTTAATCAGGCTTTAGAGAGTTTCAAAGATGCGATGGAGCTCTGTTTTTCTCCCACATGAAAAGTAGATACAGCTGCTTACTGAGAGATGGTAAAAGTGCTGAAAAAGGATCTAAGCCTTTAGAAGAAGCCAAGATAGCAAACCTCTTTCATTTACTTATGTAAACCTTTCTAATGTTTTTTTTTGTTTGTTTTGTGACAATGATAAAATTTGAATAACTATCATGGAAAGCCTGGCATCCCTGGCCATCATTGGAATTATAGGAACCATGTGGTTAATTTCAGGACTTTCAAGTCTCAATGAGGCTGATCAGCTAGGTGAGATGGAACATTTGGAAGAGGGTTCAGCACCCAGGGAGGGCATTTCAGATGAGGCCAAAAAGGGAATCAACCTACTGGGGCCCAAAACAAGAAAAAAGAGAATCACTACTGCCTTGCACCAAATGGCTTTCTGAAGAAACTTTGTCATAAGGGGAAAAGGTTGAAACATTTACAAGACACCCAGAGGCTAATTGTGAACTACTGCATCCTTCAGTGATTATCCATCTCAGGGCATCAGGGCAAAGTTGCTGCTGCACTTGGTGTTCAGATGGGCAGCAAAGAGTTCACAGCAAGGTTAGGCCCACTGACTGAAAATCATAATTGCCATTAATAGGTTGAGGGACCATTCATGAGTCAAAAAAAGAAGTTGTCTTACCATAACGTTCCATCTGTATTGTTGATCCTCTTTCAGTCATTACGTATGGGTATCGGTTCCGACCTCGGAACCGAGACGGCCATT
The DNA here is from genome assembly GCF_019279795.1 of Protopterus annectens. NCBI lineage: Eukaryota > Metazoa > Chordata > Ceratodontiformes > Protopteridae > Protopterus > Protopterus annectens. The sequence continues at coordinate 1,142,766,810 of NC_056748.1, read as the reverse complement.
TTCCAAGCTTGCGTCAACTACAAACTCTTGAGCTAAACTCTTACCCATAATCCCCCCCTCTCCCTGTTACCTCAGATTGAGTTTGCAAGTCAAAAGAAGGTAGAGGCTACCTTTGGCCACATGACTTAAGAGAACCGGATGGTGAGATCCACTAGAAGCCACAGGAGGGGGAAGGAGGGAGGGTCGTAATGACTGAACCAGGATCAACAATACAGATGGAACGTTATGGTAAGACATAACTTCTTTATCTGATATTGTTAATCCTCGTTCATTCCTTACTCATGGGACAGAGTCCACAGCTACCTATATTCCTGGGAGGCTCTCATGGAAGGACATTCCTGAGCACCACAGAACCAAAAGATGCTCTTCCCCTGGAGGCCAAATCCACTTTGTAATGACTGATAAAGGTATGAGGCGTAGCCCAAGTTGTAGCTGCACATGTGTCATAGTTTCATAGTATAGTACTAGGCTATCTGCCCTGGGGCATTTGTAAGCCTAGCCATAGTGATGTGGCTTTTGCCACCCCATGAAATGGTACAAAAATGTACAGAATAAATCTAGAATAATGTGCCTCTGTCTAGTAGTGACACAATGAAGGTCCCCTTATATAATAGAATTAGTTTACTGTGCCACTGTCTAGCAGTGACACAGATGTGACCCCGGGGTAAACTTACGATCTCCCATCCACTCATCAAGATTTCTCTTGAAGAGAGTCAGTGAGGGGCTCTGCCTATCTGAACTGGGATCCTGTTCCAAAGCATGGGAAGCCTCTGGGTTATGAATCTATCCCTCCAGCATGTCCTATTCATACTTGTGCCGAGGTTTAAGTCTTTAGCTCTCGTGGTCCTGATGGATTTGGATTTTTTGAGGTGGAGCATGTCCATCAGATCCTGATTGGACATGGCCTTGTACATCAGGCAGAGATCACCTCTGAGCAGGCGGTATGCTACTGAATAGAGCTGAAGTTTCTTTAGTCTGGCAGAATAAGACATATGTTGGAGACCCTTGATCCTTTTGGTGAGGTACTTTTGTGGTCTCTCCAGCTGTTGCAAATGCCGGGTGAGGTACATACCAAATGGGGCATTGTACTCAATCATGGGTCTGATGAGGGAGGAATATAGGGATACAATGGCATCCTTGGATCTGGATGTGAATCCCTTCATGATTAGGTGTGCAAGGTAGAATGTTTTTCTAACCACTTTGGCAACGTGGGTGTCAAATGAGAGGTCGCTGCCTACTTGGGTCCCTAGGTCTCTGATTACTTTTTCCGTACTCAGTGGGTTGCTGTCTATATGATAATTTGTGGGTACTTTGTTTTTTCCAAAAGGTATGACTATACATTTTTTTGCATTTAGTTTAAGGCCGTGACTACGGCACCAGTTGTCCGTTTCAGTGAGGCCTTTCTGTAGGATGTGTGTGTCTGCTGGTGTATCGACTATGGTGTCTAGTTTGCAGTCATCTGCGTACTTTGTCAGCCACAGCCCTCCCACGTTTGCTTTAACATCTGAGAAATAAATGCCGAACAAGAGGGGTCCCAGGACAGATCCCTGTGGGACACAACTTGTGACTGGCTTTGAGTCCGACATTGCTCCAGCGATTTTAACTTTATGGGTTCTGTCCTTTCACCAGTTTGCAACCAATCTAGTGACATAAGGGTTTACTTTTAAGCTGTTTAGCTTATCTATGATGCCTGAGTGGGGTATTGTGTCGAAGGCCTTAGCCAAGTCCACGTATGCTGTATGGACTGCTTTGCCCTCATCAATGGCTCAGTGACTGTTTCGAAAAAGTCAACCAGGTTTAAAAGGCAGGATCTGCCCTTTACAAAGCCGAACTGGGTGGGGTCAAGTGTCTGTAGGTCCCCTATGTCTCTGTTTATGAGTTCCATAATGATTCTTTCCATAGCTTTGCAGACCAGGCTAGTTAAGCTTATGGGGCGGTTGTTTCCAGGGTCTGTAGAGGCACCACCCCCTTGTGGAGTGGGACCACTGTTGCTGTACGCCAGTGTTCAGGTACATATCCCGAAGTAAGGCTAAGGTTAAATAGCATTTTTATGTGTAGGTTTAGCTCCTCTTGGAGTTCACGTAACACGCACCCCGGGATACCGTCAGGTCCCAGTGTTTTTTGCTTTGTTTAGGGCGGTTCTCACTTGGACATCTGAGATGACAGGGAGATTACATTCAGCTGGGATAAGTATTTCTTCTTTTGGGGGTGAAGGAGGGGAGAAATTTGCACTGAACCTGTCAGCCAGAATGTTGGCAATATCTGTGGGTTCAGTGTATTTTTTGTTGTTGTGAACCAACTCTGAGCATATCTGAGGGTTTCCGCCCAGGTTTCTAACATAGCTGAAGAAGGCTTTGTGGTTATCTTTAGTGTCCTTAGCGATTTTTCTCTCAAAGTTTGCCTTGGATGTTTTTATGAGAGAACGTAGTTTTCTGCTAATGTTGATCCGATGTCTTCCCTTCATGGGATTTCGCTCTGACGTGCAGTAGCTTCCTTCTTTTGTTATACAATTTGTTTATGGCTGAGGTCCACCAGACAGGACGCTTACATTTGGTGGAGAGGGACTTGGATTTGTTTGGGATTGCATGATCCATGCATTCTTGGAGATGTCCATAGAAAGCATTTGTGAAGGATTCGGCATTGTGGGATGTGGTATCCACTGGCACAGTGGGCTTAAAGGATACCATCTCAGTCTTAAGAAGAGTGAAGTCTGCTTTTGAGAAGTTTTTCACTGTGGTCTTTTGTGCTGGGGGTGGAGGTGGGATATGTATATCCAGGGTGATTAGTTTGTGGTCAGATCTCACTAGTGAGGGCTATACTTCCGGTGTGGAGCATTTTGTCCCCATGTTTGTGATGATCAGGTCTAGTATATTATCTCCCCTAGTGGGAGAGGTGACTAGTTGTTCCAGTGCATTTGAATTTATGAATTCCAGGAACCTTTGGGCTAGGATATTAGGGCTAGAATAATGTACCCAATCTATGTTTGGGTAGTTGAAGTCTCCCAGTATGATGGTATTTTGTGATACATTCATATCCTCCAATTTCTTCAGGAAGGCAGAGTGGGGTTCTTCAGATTGGGAGGGTGGTCTGTAACATGCTACCAGTTGTATAGCAGTTTTGCCTATGGTTAGTTGCACCTGTATGGTCTCTGATGCTTCATGTGTTGCTACTAACTTGGAGGTGTGGGTGTCCTTTATGAATATGGACACTCCCCCTCCCTTTGTGGTTCGGCTCGGGTTTTGGGGCCGAAAAGCATGATACGAGGTATAGCCTGGTAGCGCTGGGGTGCTCTCAGGAGCCTTGAACCAGGTTTCAGTTACTGCACAGACGTCGATGTTCTCCATGCTGAGGAGTGCATCAAGTGCCTGCATCTTGAGATTTAGACTTCTGGCGTTGAGCAGCATTACCCTTAGTTTTTCCATTTTGTTTTCTAAGGAGGTGGGTTTGTCTTTTGAGCCTTGCCTAAAAAGGCACTATGGGGGTGGCAAGAGCCTTAGCCAATATCCGGAAGCCCAGTGGTGACAGGTGTAAGCCATCCCTTGCGAAGCAGCGTGGCTTGTCCAACATATCATCCCAGGCAGACAGACATTGGATCCCCTTAGAATGACACCAGTACTTGAGCCAATTGTTAAAGCTGATCATCTTGTCTTTGTATTGTGGTATCATTCTTGGTGAGGGCAAGATGCTGCTCAGGGTCAGGGTCATACCAGCCTGGGCTACATAATCGGAGAGCTCCTCTATGTCTCTTTTCATGTAGTCTAGGGAGGTACGTCTCAGGTCATTCACACCAGCATGGACAATGATGGAGTCATATTTGTACTTGCTTTGGAGTGACGTGAGTGAGTGTGTTATGTGGCAGATCCTAGCTCCCGATAGACAGCTCACAGTCACCTTCTCCTTGTTCAGCCTGGTCAGGGGGACAGTGTATCTGACTATGGAGTCACCTATTACTAGTGTATCAGGAAAGGTGTTTGGCCTTAAGGGCTGCGATTGGTCGACACACTGATTTATTGAAGTATGTGTTGCATGTGTTTTGTTTTGAGGTGGTGGATTTTTGGATGTCTGCTTTGGGAGCCTCTGTTGTTTTGGTAAGTTTTTTATTAGAGCCTCCGAGTATGTCTTTGTGTCTTTATGTGTTTGGTTTGCAGTTGTGTTAGGTCTATGTGGGACTGGGATTGTTGTGTGTGTGGTTGCCATCTCCTCCTGTATGGTCATGCCAGCCCTGAGTTGAGAGAGTTCAGCCTCCAGTTTGGCTATATAGTTGCATCTCTCACATGTATTTGTGTTTGTTGGGAGGAGGAGAGGGTTGTCTGTGTACATGAGACAATTGTAGCATTGTCTCAAGATACCCAGATTGACCAGCTGAACTGGAGACGACGCCAGTAATCTACCACTCGACATGCTAGAACAGTATAAGGGAGTGGTATACCTTTAAGGGAAGTGGATATTCACAGGGGTGGTAAGTAGATGTAGTGCTTTACTTAGTACGAGAGTGCTTACTTAGTAGAAAAGTATTGAGAATAAGTGCTAGGCTTATACTACAGTGAGTAGTCTGGTTTTACTAAGAGTAGAGCTTCCTTAAGGGAAAATTTGAAGAGCAGACTTGGCGGAGCCAGAAAAAGTTTAACCTTGTTTATCCGGCGCTGTGCTATGCGCACGACTGCACAAAGCCGTGCAAACGCGGATTTTAAACAGTGAACTACAAAAGAGCTAGAAATGGTCCCAAACAACCAATTACTACAGCTTCTTGTGCTGAGGTCACTTCCCCCAAGGACAGGTAGGCTGCTCAAGGCTCCCCACTCCCACTGGTGAGCAAAGAAACTTCCTTCTATCCAAGTAAGGTAATGGACAACACAGGAACTACACCACAGCCCAGAATACAGCAATGCCTGTAAACTGGTCTAAACTAGTCAAGGAAGGCGGGAAAACAAGGATTATTTTTTTGTTTTTTTTGGTAGAAACACACAGAAAATGCAGAAACAGTGATAAATTAGCTACACAGGCTAGCACACTTTAGTGGGCAGCCTCCACAGTTAAATTAAACAAACAAACAAGCAAACTTTCGATCAAATTCGACTAAAATGTAACTAAGTGCACATTTTAAAATAATGTAGCAATCAGTTAAAAAACAGTTCAGGCTAGTTCAAGGTAAGCTACAGAAGCTATTTCAAGTGAAAAAAAAGCAAAGATACTTAAATCCAGAAGGTAGTCGCTTTTCTGAGTTCCCTGCTGCTACGACCACTCTGTAAACCCACGTGGAGCTTGTCTGAGCAGTATAGCCAGTTAAAAAGTGCCCAGAGGCGGATTTTAAACAGTGAACTACAAAAGAGCTAGAAATGGTCCCAAACAACCAATTACTACAGCTTCTTGTGCTGAGGTCACTTCCCCCAAGGACAGGTAGGCTGATCAAGGCTCCCCCACTCCCACTGGTGAGCAAAGAAACTTCCTTCTATCCATGTAAAGAAGCTCTGGCATGGAAGGCAGCAGATGTTGCCACCGACCTTGTTGAATGAGCTTTCATGGTAGTAGGCAACGGAGTATTACACTGTGTATAAATGAAGGTCACACAGGCCTTCAACCATCTTGCTAATGTGACCTTAGCAACAGCAGATCCTAATCTAGGTCCAGAATAGGCCAAAAATAACTGGTTAGATTTACTAAAGGACCTAGTCCTGTTTAAGTAAAAACATATTTGCCTGTGGATATCTAGGGTATGTAGGCAATACTCTCCTCTATTTGAATGATTGGGAAAGAAAACTGGCAATTCAATGGTTTGATTAATGGACATTTCAGAGATCACTTTTGGCAGAAATGAAGGATTAGTTCTTAAAGACTCTCTATCTCTATGAAAAATCAAGTATGGACTCTTGATACATAAAGCTTGAAGCTCAGAGATGCATCTGGCAGAAGTAATGGCGACCAAAAACAAGGTTTTCCATGACAAATGCTTGAGGTTGCAAGAAGAAGCTAGTTCGAAGGGTGGCATTGTCAGAGCTTGTAGAACTAATAAATTTCATGGTTGAATAGGTTCTCTAAAAGGTGGCTTCAGATGATTTACACCTTTTATGAAGGTCTTGCACAATTTGTGAGACATAAGAGAGGAATCTTGGACACCCTCATGGAAATTAGAAATTGCAGCCAGATGAACTCTAATGGTAGAAGCCGACAGATCCAATTGGAAAAGGTGGGCCAGATAGTCTAGTATTATTGACACTGGTGCTGAGAAGGGATCTACTTGTTTATCTTTCAGCCAACAGGTAATTCTAGTGGAAGACTTATGAGATGCAATGAGAATGTCACGTACTGGTAAAGAAAGATCATTCTGCCTGGCAATCAAGGGAATTGGAGTAGCCAAGCTGTGAGGTTCAGGCTGTTCAAGTTGGGATGAATCAGGTTTTGTGGATGCGAGATCAGCTCTGGGGTTGGACGGAGAATCAATGGCCGATCTAGTAGGTGAGGCCAAAGGAAGGGGAACCAAATCTGATGATGCCAATATGGTGCTATGAGGATCACCTTGCTCTTCAACCGATGGGCTTTCTTCAGAAACTGGGGAATGAGGGGAAAAGGTGGGAATGCATAAAGAAGACCAGAGGGCCAATCGTGGACTAGAGATTCCCTGGGTGACTGTCCTGGAGGGGGAATCAGGGTGAAGCAGTTGCTGCATTTGTAGTTGGATGGGGATGCAAAGAGGTCGCAGCAAGGACGGCCCCAGCGGTGGAAGATCTCCGCCGCTATCAAGGGATTCAGGGACCACTTGTGAGGTTGTAGAATGCACCTGCTGAGTCTGTCTTTTATCATGTTGGAACTCCCGGGAATGTGCATTGCTAGAAGAAAACGGTTGGTAACCATCGCCCATTGCCATATCCTCATGGCCTCTCAACAAAGGGGGTAAGATTTGGTTCCACCTTGCTTGCTGATGTACCAGACCACCACCACATTGTCTGATTGAATCGCAATCGTCCCAGATGGCAGCAGGGGATGGAATGCTTGCAACGCCAGAAGCACTGCCCTCAGCTCTAGAACATTTATATGCAGATGGGACTCCAGTTCAGACCAAGTACCTTGGACTGTCTGTCCATGACACAGCCCCCTCACCCCATCAGAGAGGCGTCCGTGGTCACTGTGGCCTTGGGTTACTGGAGGGAGAAGGGGCGAGACCATTGTGACAGATTGTGTGTCATCCGCCAATTTAAATCCTGTTTGCACCTGTGGGTTACTCGAATCTTGGCTAAAAGAGGAAGCTGAAAAGGATACCATTGGGTGAGCAGTAGCCATTGTAGAAGCCTCATATGAAGCCTGGCCAGGGAGACAATGGTGATGGAGGCTGCCATGGAACCCAACAGCTGTAGAACAGAGTGAGCTGTGGATCTCTCCCTTGAAAGGATTGGAATCAGTTGTTGCTTTATCCTTAAAATTCTGTGCTCTGGAATGGCAGCTCTGCAGTTTTTTGTATCCAAGATAACCCCTATAAATTCTGTCGACTGAGATGGGGTGAGATTGGATTTTTGCCAGTTTATGGTTATACCTAGCCTTTGTGTAGCGAGGAGAGAGTATGCCAGGGCTTCTTCCAGTAGATGTCTGGTGGAGGCGGAAATGAGCCAGTCGTCTAAGTATGGAAACACCTGGAATCCTTGAAGTCGCAAGTGAGTTGTGACAACTGCCACGCACTTTGTGAACACTCGGGGGGCTGTAGAGAGTCCGAAGGGCAGTACTCTGAACTGGTAGTGACTGGCTCCCGCATGGAAGTGCAAAAATCTGCTTGATGGCCTGTCCACTTTTATGTGGTAGTATGCATCTTGGAGATCTATCGAGCACATCCAATCATCTTTTTCTAAAAGCGGGAGGATAGACTGTATTGTGACCATCCAGAATTTTTGTACTCTCACAAACTTGTTCTATACACTGAGATCCAAAATTGGTCTCCAGTCCCCGTTTTTTTTTTTTGGCACCACAAATAGTCTTGAGTAGAATCAGGATCCTATCTGGTCTGGAGGGACTATTTGGATGACTCTCTTTCTTAGCAGCTTTTCTATCTCTAGGGCTGCTTCTTCCCTCTGACTGGGTGGAAAGTCGGGAAGGTTTTTGAAGGGACAGGACAAATATCGAAGGGGATATGATAACCTCTGGTTATGATCCTTTGTACCCAAGAATCGGTGGTGATGGTTAGCCAGGCAGAAGGGTACAAGGAGAAACGACCCCCAACCATCTCTAGAGGAAAGGAGTTGGGCCGCTCTTCAGGAGCGCTGGTAGGATTGGCCAGAGAAAGAGTGCCTGGAACCCTGGTTACACGGAACCCCTCTGCCCCGAAAGGAGCATCTTCCCTGTGAGTTTCCCCCTCTGCCTCTAGGGGAGAACTCGGCCTGTGTGTCATAGAAAGAACCCCGAGATTTCTTGAACCATATCTTTCCACTCTTTTGGTTTCGTGAGAAAGCACATTGAGGGGAAGAATAATGGACACCTACGGCAGAAAGGGTCTTACTATCCTGTTCATATCTGGCCAGTGTGCTTTTAACTTTGGGTCCAAACAATGAAGAAGCCTCAATGGGAGCATTAAGAAAGGAAGCCTTAAAGGGTTCCGCGAAACTGCACAAGAGCATCCAGGCGTGTCCTCTCAAGACCGCAGCTGAAGCCACCACTCTAGCTGCTCTTTCTGATGCGTGAAATATCAGTCACATAGAGGAGTTAGATATTGACTCAATGGTGGCCAGCTGAGAGGCCACTTTGTCACGGACCTCATCAGACACGGCACCAGCCAAGGTTTCAGAGAGCTCAGAAATCAGATCCCTTTGAAGCCTGGTAAAGTGTGCCATATATTTCAGGGACCTGACAGTAAAAGTCGCTGATGCAAAGGTGCTCTTCCCTATCCTGTCCAGGGCCCGGGACTCTTGTTAGGCGGATGGACAGTCTGGCTTTCTTCTTCTGCCAGATCCTTTTTTGTTGCGGCCGCCACCACCACAGCATCCACAGGAAGACCTTTTGACCAATGGGGATCCATAGCAGGAGGGGATAAAATCTTATCTGGCCTCCGGGGAATAGCCTCGACGGTGTTAGGAGCCTTCCACGCACACTGCACAATGAGCCGGACAAGTTCATTGGCAGGTGGAGTAACCCAGGAGGTAGGGGGCCGAGCGCAAAAAGCCTGCAGGAACACAGACTCCTCAGAGGTCAGATTAGAGGGCTGCCAGTCACCTCTCTGTTTAAGGATTTCGACGATATCACCGAAGGATACCTCAGAGGGTGACTGAGGGGATCCTTTCCCCTCATCAAAGTCTATGTCTTCAGTTTGGGACTCGTCTGTGGAGTCCATGTGCTTCCTCTTACACAAACTTTTCCAGTGGACTTCCTCAGATGGAGAAGCTGGGGAAGACAGTGGAAAAGGGGTTTCCTGTGGGAATATGTCCTGAGGTCCTTGTACCCAGTGTCTGCTAGGTGCGACTTGTGAAACCAGTGTACCAGAGGAGGGCGGGGGGATAGACAGCCCAGTATCACCAGCAGAAGCAAAAGCCTTCTCCATCAGTTGAAAGGCTGGTCCACCTGAAGAGGAGCGAGTCTCAAGGACAGGAGTCACCCCTCCCCTAAGTGGCTCAGCCTGCCGACTCGGAGTGCCCGGATGGCTGTGGAGCAGCAAATTACGGGTGTCACAACTGTCATCCTGTATCATAGCAATACTTTCCTGCCACAAAGGCAACTGCGGTTCCTTAGTGAGATCGATAAAGGGAACCCCAGAGGGGGAAGACTGTGCTATATCAATGGACTTCAAAGGCAATGAACGAGGAGAATAAAAAGGGGTCTTTGGAGATGGGTGATCATCTCACAAGGAAGGTAGGTCCTGGGGGGTGGGATACCTCTGGTCAAAAGCACCTGATCCACAAGACGCAACACATCGTGTTTGGAAAAGCTTCTAGTGGACCTCACTGAGACTGAGGGAGAAACAGGCCTGTCCACAGAAGTGACAAACTCGGTGCCCACCTCACCAGTCCGCACTGAGAACAACGGTGCCGAGAGAGACTGGACTATGGGTGTCTGCACCAAGGAAGTCGAGGTCACGGTCTGCACTGACACAAGGATCGGTGCCGAAGTGGTTGTCGGTACCGAAGCTGGAACCGACAAAATTGAAGCCAACAACTGAGGCATCAGTTCAGAGTAAGATGTCGGAGCCGATGTGATCAAGGTCTGTGCCGACTGAGCGGTCGGTGCTGATACAGTAGTAGTAATAGTCTGAACAGAGGAGCCTCTCAGTGCCGATACAGTGAAGGCTGCAGGAGAAGACGGAGCCGAGATCACTAATGGAGCCGAAGGCCTCAGTGCTGAAAGTCTAGGCACCGAAAGCACTGGGGCTGACTGAGTGAGCTCCGGAGCAGAAATTTTAACCTTTTTAGGTTTTGGTTGGCGGGAGTCCCCAGCCAGGGGCGAAGGCAAAGACTTGGCCTTAGTAGGAACATCCAAAATTTTCTTATGGGCACTAGGAGGGGTTAAGTCTTCCGACCCAGAAATAGCCTCTGAAAAGGGAGATTTAAGAAGTCCCTTCAGCAACAACTTGTTTTTCCTTTCTAATAAGGTTTTGTTAGAAAAAGTTTCACAGATAGTACAGGGCGGGTCAACAGATAAATGGGACTCCCCCAAACAATAAACGCACAAAGAGTGTGCATCAGATGTAGGTAATTTGTATCCACAATCAGAACACCTTTTAAAACCCGGACTACCTTTCTTATCTGCCATGATAGAAAAAAGGGATAGTAGAAAGGGTACCAGCAATGGTACAAAAGAATACCCGAAGGTATGAAAAAAGGGAAGGTTACCAATGATGGCAGGGGAGAAATACCTCGCGGTAAAATGTGTAGAGAAAAAAAGAGAAGAAAAACTCAAGAAAATATGGTCGCTAGATGCGATAGACAATGAAATAGAAACTTTTCCGACAGAAAAAGTTATATAAATGACTATTCTGACAACAAATAACTATACTTAGCTCAAGAGAAGCAGCCTGACACGACCGAATGGCAACGCGGCAAACAAAATCTGAGGTAACAGGGAGAGAGGGATTATGGGTAAGAGTTTAGCTCGAGAGTTTGTAGCTGATACGAGCTTGGAAAATGGCTGGCTTGGTTCCGAGGTCGGAACTGATACCCATGCGTAAGGAATGAACGAGGATTAACAATATCAGATCAATACCTCTGCTTACTTAGTCCACCAAAACACTGCCAGAGATGCACACTGCCATCAGAAAGCATTGAAAAGACATTGCCCATTGCTACATTTTATTTATTTATTTTATTTTACATTTGTTGACCGGGCTAGTCTAACTGGATATATGTCCATTTTCAGTAGAGGCCCGGGGAGAAAGGCTCCTGCAAGTTACAAAGACAAGTATACAATATAACAGTAGACAAGTTTACAGAAAAATCGTTAGATACAATAAAAAATGACATGAAATAAAAACACTTAGTAGCAATTTTAGTAAGGGATACTCATAAAAAAGACGACTTTTTTTTTTTTTTGTTATGAGGTTAGAAGATAGGGAAAGAGCAATAGTTATCAGATGAGAGTAGAAGTTCACTTTTACCAGGGAAGTATACACTATAGTAGCATGAGCAATAGGAACCAAGTTTAGTTATGAAATTTTTGTTTATTGGGTATAATCAGTCAGGGCCACCCTCATGGCATCCCAATATAACGGCAAAGAAATGGTCCCCCCTTGCACACTGACAAACCAGACCATAGCATTGTTCTGCCTTTTGTTGTAAAGCATTTGTTAGTGCACTTGAGCTCAAAAACAGATCGTTTTACATTAAGAGGGCTTTATTCTGCACTTTGTTGGAAGCAGAGGGCTGATTCAATTCATCCAAGCTGGGAACTGCTGGTAGAAGGCTTACTGTGTGTTTATCTGATTGGCCAGAGTACATAACTGTGTAAAAGTCTTTCACGCTGGTATAAAAGCCTGCACAAACATGGTTACCTGTGTCTTGTATACATGCAAACCTCTCCAGTTTAAAATTCACTATAGGAAATGCTCATCATAATCTCCTACTGTTCATAGCTGCTCAAGGAGCATACAGTTTGCGTAGAGGACTGCACCACTGCAGGTCATCCTGTAGCATACTACTAAAAACAATCACTTAGACCCTCAAGGGTCTCTCCCGTACTCCTCCCCATCTACTAAGGACCTGGTATAATGGATTGGCGCTTCCCTTTCATCTCAGTTTCTAGATGTTGGATACAGGCATCATGAGGCAGTGTGGTAAATGCCTCAAGTTCGCTGACAACCATTTAATTTAGAATTAAATTGTGAAAGATGTACAATGTCATTGGAGGCAAACCTCTCACATACAAACACGAAAAATGCAAACCAGGTTGGTCAGCGTTGCACCCAAAATGCTCACTACCAACACTAAGGAACAAGCACACAGATACACATATGCAAAGGTACTCGCACGCAATATACCAAACCTCCAAGACCTCCTAAAAGCATCTCTCAGTGGCCTCGCTCACACTCAAAAACACAGTGCCTCACACAATGTACAACTCTGAAAATCATAGCAGTCCCACTACCAAGCCCATAAGGCAACATACCAAACAGCCAAACATTCTTGTTATTGGGGATTACATTGTAAGACATACTGATGTCCCCCTTACCAGGCTAAACAAGAAGTTCACAGTGATCTGTCTGTCTGGAACCAGGATCCACCAGATCATACATGCACTTAGGACTTTAAACTACAAGTACCAGTATGACACAGTCATACTCCATGTGGGCGGATACGACCCAAGACGTACCTCACTAGACTATATGAAGAGAGACATGATACAGCTCTCTTGAATAAGTGTCCCAGGTGGGAAGGAATCTAGCCTTAAGGAGCATTCCTCACCAATGATGACGCTATAGTACCAGCAAAAAATGATGAACTTCAACAACTGGTTTAGTTTCTGGTGTCACTACAGGGGGATCCAGTATCTGTCACTGAGAGACATATCAGCAAACCATGATGCTTTGCCAGAGATGGTTTGCACTTGTTACCACTTGGCTTCCGGATACTGGCAAAAACTATCAATCCCCACAGAACCTTTGTTTAGGCTGTGCCAAGATGTTAAATTCTCCAACATAAAAAAAAAATCACTCAACGACCTAATGATGCTGCTGCTCAGTGCTAGGAGTTTAAATAAAAAAAAATACACTCTTTGGAAGCACTCCTCAACCTAGAGACCACAGACATGCACTCATGGAAACATAGTTACGAACCACGGCCATCAAAGGCTACGATGCCTTTCATACATTTCAATCCCCATCAGCTCAGGAAAAAAACAAACGCAAGACATGTCTCATTGTTCATAAAGGACAAATATACTGCTAGACTGGTCCAACAACACGACTCACTTGAGCTGCTCTGTGCCAAAGTAACAACAGGTGCGATGCCCTATCAAATCCTTTCTAGCTACAGATCCCCAAACAGGAGTCTAGAAAACCACACCTCCTAACTAAACCTACTGGAATCTCTTAACATTTATCCTAACTCCATACTTACGGGTGACTTCAACTATCCCTCCATAATCTGGGAGACTTATAAAATGCATAATTCACTTTCTCAAGCGTTTTTGGACTTCATCTAAGCAAACACCCTGGAGCAACTAGTTAGCTCCCCAATTAGAGGTGCAAATATCCTAAGACCTAGTGCTCATGAAGATGGGGAGATGCTGCAGTAATCGGACCACAAAATGATCTCCTTTAGCATTAAAAGTAACCTAGAACCTCCATCAGACTCCAGACCTGTTAAGAACTTTGCTAAGGCCAACTACCTCAGACTAAGTGGCAGCCTATTAAACTTCCAAGCCCCTCTGAACCTGGATGACAATGAGGCCTACTCTGTGCTGCGCACAAAAGGACTGTACAACTAAATTCATAGCTGCATACAGGAGGCAGTACCTGTCCATGTCAAATCTAAGATTACTGGCAAAAATAAACCACCCTAGTGGACCCCTAGCATAAATCGGCTCTTCAACAAAAGGAAAAATATCCACCCCACAGCTAAAGAGAAGCAGACAAATCAGTGCAAAAAGACACACCCCAGTCTAAACAAACAAAATTAGATTGCTGGTAAAATCTGTCAAAGCAAACTTTGTGGCAAAGACTGCTTCCCAGATGAAAGATAACCATAAAGCTTTTTTAAATTATGTCCCTAACCTCAGGAGATACACTCAGCAATGTGCCAAGATGGGCATGAATGGCAATACTTACATTCAACATGAAACTATAGCAAATCTGCTGGCTGACACGTTCAGTTCAACCCCCAAAGAGATACAACCAACCCCCTACTCATCGTTATGAGGGAACAGGTCCTTACTGGACTTGTTAAACCCAAAATCACACCCTCCATAGGTCCCAACAACATTCCAGGATGTTTCTTAAATAGCTTAAAACAGAGTCTATCAGGGCCACTAGAAGCTCTCCAACTACAGCCTCCAGATGGGCTTTGTCCCAGAGGAATAGAGGACTGCAACAATCATCCATCTGTACAAGGCGACCTATCAAGTGATCCAGAGAACTACAGATCTATAACCTTGGCTAGTCTTATCTGGAAGGCCATGGACAGAATTTTAATGGACCTGATCAATGACGACATAGGAAATCTCCATACCCTGGACCAGACCCAACTTCACTTTTATACAGGGAGTCCTGCCTGCTCCATCTGATACACTTCTTCGAGAAAGTCACCAGGACCGTGGATGAGAGTAAAACGGTACACACCACTTAACCAGACGTGGTCAAAGCTTTTGACACAATCTCCTACTCTGGGATCATAGACAAACTTACTGAGTTAGGGCATAAACCCTTACATCGTCAGATGGATAGCAAACTGGCTCACTGACAGGACATATCTTGTCCTGACAGGCACAGCCACTTCAGATAAGAAACCGGTTACTAGCAGCGTGAAACCTGGGATCAGCATTGGGACCCCTCCTGTTTGGTATATACTTCTCTGAATTGAAGGCCAATGTTGGCGGCCTCTGGTTCTCCAAGTACAGAGACGGCTGTAAGATGGGAGCAATCACTGAACCCCCAAACAATGCTGACATCCTACAAAACAGGCCTAAAAATGACTGGTGCCAAAACCATGTTCTGAGAGTAAATGCTAAAAAATGTGCAATCATACCCTTTGGTAAATCAGATATCCCTGCAAATTATAATATTTATAGCATACCCCTAAAAGTAGACCCAGTGGTGAGGGACTGAGGAACACAGATAGACGGCAACTTAAACTTTAACCACCAAGTAGCTATGGTAGTGAAGAAATCCTTCTGTGTGGCTCAACTTATAAGTAAAGGCATGGCATCAAGATCAAAAGGAAGTCATAGTGCCATTGTACTCGGCCATCATCAGGCCTATATTCCACTACAATGCTGCCTTCTGCATGTTAGAATCAGACGGTCACCAGCTATATGTTGTCAAGCAATAATATTTTATTAAGCACTTTCATTCTATTATTAGAACTTCATCAGAATAATTAGGTTTACTATCGTTTTAGAGAACGAAATGCTGTCAGCAGTTATGCTGCCAAAAATCAGAATGTCGTTCACAAAAGAATAAATGAGATGGACAGTCAAACACACTTATGTGAATACTGTAGTGCATTCGCCTAAGTGTTTGACTACATGTACGAGACTGCGGTACAGTGGGGATTGGAAAGTCATCCATATCCCCACTGTAGTGCAATCTCAATGTTGGAATAAATTAGTAGTGGGGGGGTGCAGGGGGGCTTGCCCCCTGCAAAAACGTGATATGTCTTATAGGAGTTTGATGTACATCAGCTCCTATACAGCTATTATGTTACATTTTTGGTGACAATGTTGACTCAAATGTGTCGAGCATTTGGGGAGACTGTGTACGCTTGAAATGTTTCATTTCAGTTTACGTTTTTCTTATTTCGAACGACAAATGTTTGCCATTCGAGCCAACGATAGTAAACCAAATAATTATTCTTGTTGCTTGACAACATTTGGCTGGTGCCCACCTGATTCTAACATTATCTTTTCGTTGGTACTGGTATTGTTTGGTAACATTTTACCACTACCTTGGGTCTGTTCTACATGCACCCAACCAGGCATTTACACACAATGAAGCAGCCCCAGAGGTTTCTTACTAAAAAATACATAGCGTAAGATACAGGTCTTATGTGGACTGACTAATGGTCCTACCCCTTTACTCCATCTCATATCATTTATTGAGACGTAGCTAATGCCCAACCAACAAGGCATTCTCTGATCCAGCCCTGATAAAAATGTACATATTCAAGAATTATACGAGAGTTACATATTCCATGGACCTGAACCTTACTTGTGACTCTAACAGAACTTGCTGAAGAGACAGATTCATATCCCAAAGGCTACCTCGTACATGGAACAAACTTCCCATCTTCAAAAAACAAGGCCCGTCTCTCACTCTCTTCAAAAAGAATTTGGAAAAATGGATGGGAAACCATAAATTCAGTCCTGATGTACTGCCCCTGTCCCTTATGTTTAGGTTTGTAATGGCTCTTGTGCCGTTAGCCTAATAATCACCTATGAATCTATGTTGCTCAGATGGATGGATATCACACACTTGGGGATGGAGTCCTACACGGCCTGCAGTGCTAGAAGGATTGTCCTAATCTCAAAACTAACCTAGGACCTCCAATAAACTTCAAACCTGTTAAAAACTTTGCTAAGGCCAATAACCTCAAACTAAGTGACAGCTTATTAAACTTCCAGGCCAGAATGGAGGTGTCCATGGTCACAGTAGATCTTGGGGGAGAAAAAAATAAATAAAAGGTCAACTACATGTCACTAGTGGGAAGGTCAGCCACCAAAGGATGTGCCGCCTGCATACTGGCGTGAAACGTATGTGTAATTGCATGGATAGATCCAACACTGACTACTGAGCAGAGAGGGTTTATGCTGCCTGAGTATAATGTATGTAGTCATTGATCCCAATACTCAAAGAATCAGCCCTGTAGGGGGATTTGAAGAAAAGACCTTGGGAAGCTTGGTGACAGGGTGAGAGTACTAGGGTCTGGAAATTTTGCAATTTTGGATATTGTAGCAATTCTGGATGTTGTGTCCAGGTGGCACACAATGAATCCTACTGTCTGTGTCAGTGTCACCTGGCTTTTGTTTACATTCTGCTCAAGTGATGAGATATTTTTCATAACTTGAATTGCTCCTATCTCCTCCACACACTTTAAGCCGAAAGCGTCCAAGTGGATACTGTGGTCACCAGCTCTCTCCCCTGTTGCTGTACCCTAACTCTGAATCCCAGACCAAGGCTCAAACTTTTCTGCCAAAACAGGAACCTGACATACCTATACCGAAAAAGCATATCTCGGGAGACTGGAAAAAAATCTCTCCCCTGTTTCTGCACCCAAACTCTGAATCCCAGACCAAGGCTCCGAAACTTTTCTGCCAAAACAGGAACCTGACATACCTACACCGAAAAAGCATATCTCGGGAGACTGGAAAAAAGTATGATTATCACCCCTCTGTAATTGTGTTATTATTAATCTAAACTCCATTCTGTACACATTTACCTATACCCAGTGTGAGGACAGTAACATGGGAATATGAGGCCCTATACTGACCCCTTCACCCCTCTCTTAACCACACCTTAGCTATCTCTTTATCCCCATATAATACTACCTAGCCAACTCCCTGTAACTTAACTGAAACCTTTCATTTATTTTGCAGAAATCCTGACCCAATCTGGCTTAGGGATGACTGATAGTTTTTATTCTAATTCAGCAGCTACCTGGAAGGTGGAGACGTCCACCGCCTCTACACCTATCACATCCAGCCCTTGGTGTTATTGGTTTCCTGCCACTAGTAGCACCATCTTTGAATTGCTCCTATCTATCCCCTCCACACACTTTCAGCAGACAGCATCCACATGGATACTGTGCTCACGAGGTAATCATTCTGCTACTGTATAATTATGTTTAAACATGTTATAAGAGTTAGAAGAATAGCATTCTGACGTTTATTGTACTGTAAATGCTACCGTTGCAATTCTTGGATCATTACCGTTGCAATTCTTGGATCATTACCATTGCTGGAAGTGCTATCAGCAGAACGGGACAGTGTATTAGATTGAAAACGGAACTGTTAGCATTCTTTGATTATTTCTGTTAACTGTGCACAGCTTCTGCTGTAGTCTACCTGGATAGTGTGTACTGAAAATGCAGAGTTTGTAGTGTTGGCATAACCCGAACTAGATGCATATCCAGCTTCTAATTCATAGTAAACCCTCATAGCTACTGGTTAATCTAAAGGTGTAGCGCGCTTTTGAGAGTCTGCAGTTCTATTAAACTTGTCGCCTTTGTGACACCACATTGCTTGCTACAATGCTTTTTTTAGGTAGTATTCATGATCAATTAGTGCCTAGTGCATCTACCTTACATTTCTGTTGTATTAGTGCTCCGTTTAGAGGCAGCTTTAGCGAGCTTTGCTCCTGTGCCTATAGAACCGGAGGTACAGGATTTAGCCTACTGCTTTGCCCCAGACACAGCATCTGTAAAACTTCTTGGTTAAGTGCCTGCAATTAAGTGATTGACTCCATACTACTGTGCTGGTAATAGAATTAGTGCAAAACATCAGAAATTGATTTAACTGGTCCCTAACACTTAAAGCCAGTAACTACTGAGTGCTTATAAGAGTGGAGCTACTTGGCCAGTGGTAGAATTTGCGTTCTGTATCAGAAATTGGTTTAACCGGTCTCTAGTGCCTAAAACGAAGAGAGTGTCTAAAACAAAAAGAACGGCGCTACCATGCTGGTGATAGAATTAGTTCTCTTTATCAGATATTGGTTTATCGGTCTCTAGTGACTAAAACAAGTAACTACTGAGTGCTTAAAGAATCGGTGTTACAGGATTGGTTAGTGGCTTAACTGCTCTGACCTGGTAAAGAATTAGCACTATAAATCTGAAACTGTTTTATATGGTCTCCAGTGCCTAAAATACAAAACTACTGAGTTAGGCCTTTAAAATGTGGTACTTGCACTCTGTCAGGAGCTCACATTAGAGAGTGCAGTTTCTGGGGCTATTTTGCCAAACACCTTTGGGTTTTGTTTTCCAATAATACCAGCTGTTTATTGACTATAGTCATTTCTGCTAAGTCTAGTGCCTGCTATGTTAACC
The DNA here is from genome assembly GCF_019279795.1 of Protopterus annectens. NCBI lineage: Eukaryota > Metazoa > Chordata > Ceratodontiformes > Protopteridae > Protopterus > Protopterus annectens. The sequence goes on along the minus strand of NC_056748.1, from coordinate 1,142,747,656 downwards.
ATAAGCATGATTGTTTTATTCCTGATCTGAATTCCTATTTATGAGATTTTTTTAAAGTGTCTGACCTAATGATATCCGATTCTTCTACCTAACCCACCACACTAAACACTCTGCCTTTTGTTTCCTTAAGCTCTCTCTCCTGTTTCTGCACCCTAACTCTGAATCCCAGACCAAGGCTCTGAAACTTTTCTGCCAAAACAGGAACCTGACATACCTATACCGAAAAAGCATAACTCGGGAGACTGGAAAAAAGGATAATTATGTTTAAACATGTTATAAAGGTTAGAAGAATAGTATTCTGACATTTATTCTACTGTAAATGCTACCGTTGCAGTTCATTACCATTGCTGGAAGTGCTATCAGTAGAATGGGACAGTGTACTAGATCGGAATTGTTAGCATTCTTTGATTACTGCTGTTAAGTGTGTTTAGCTTCTGCTGTATTCTACCTGGGTAGTGTGTACTGAAATATAATACTACCTAGCCAACTCCCTGTAACTTAACTGAAACCTTTCATTTATTTTGCAGATATCCTGACCCAATCTGGCTTAGGGTTGACTGATATTTTTTTTATAATTCAGCAGCTACTCGGATGGGCTCCGCTCCATTCGCCCTCGCTACGCAAGGGCTCACTTCGCTCCCCTCCCACCCCCATATCATTTCCTTTATACTTAATTACCTTAACCAGACCTCTGATTACTCCTCCCCAGCCCCTCCTAACTACTTCCTTACTACATACCTTTTCTCTTATAGCACACTCCCACACTCCACTGCTTCTCTCTCCCCCCTTCCCCCTGTCTACACACACTCTGCCTTTACATCATGCCTTACAAACCATAAACATTACTCCTGATACTTATACTCCGCTTTTTCTACCTCCTCACTTCCTATCACACACATCTACTCCCACCCTACTTCCAACTTCCAACCAACAAACTGGACTCTAAATCCTAATACTAAACCCCAGGCTCCTCTACACACCTGTCCTTCCTTCCTTCCCAACTATTACTACTCTACTTCCCAAAATAAAATTATCTCCCCCTCTCCCAACGTCCTCTAATCAGAAAAAATATGTCTCCCTACTTAAACATTTAGTTTACTTCAAACCACTACTTCTATCAGATGACATCTATCCTAACCCAGGACCCACTCACCCTACGCTGAGCAATAATCCTCCAGTACAAAACTCAACAAACCTCACTCCCTCCAAAGAGCAAATCTCTATCAACCTTAGAAGTATAGTAAATAAAATTCAAGACCTCCATGGCTGGTTAGCCAACTATACACCAGACATAGTCACCCTAACTGAAACATGGATGAAACCACACATTCAAGATAGAGAAATGACCCCACCTGGCTACAACATCCTTAGACTTGACAGACAAAATAAAAGGGGTGGAGGGGTAGCCATTTTATACCGTGATCACCTCTCTATAACTAGTCCAGTCCTCCCACTACCCTCTTTCTCTACTGCTGAACTCCTACTTGCAAATGTAAAACTCAACAGCTTTACCACCATTACTGTTGTCGCAATTTATATCTCCCCTGGAGACCATCTTAACATACTTGAAAAAATCCTATCCCACCTCTCTCTGACCATCCACAATGAAATCATACTAGGGGACGTAAACATAGATTGGCTCATCCAGATATACTCCCCATTTCACCAGACCATTCAAGTTCATCACTTCCTGTAAAACCTCATTATTCAGTTCCGATTCTTTCATTGACCAACTCTGTAAAATAAACTGGTCCCATCTCACCACTCTTCCCTTAGATAAAGCTGTCCACTCTTTCAACTCCACCTTTCTTAAAATCCCAGACTCCCTTGCTCCTCTCTGCACAATAAGAATCAAAACTAACTCCGCTCCTTGGCTGACCAAATCTACTCGTACCCCGATGAAAAACCGCAATAGGATATGGAAATTATGGACTAAAACTAAAACCTCTTCTCTCCTACAGATCTATAAAGAACTTAGGAATCAAAAAGAAAATTATCAACAAAGACAAGGCTAACTTCTATGCAAATCCTCACACAAACCTAAAATCTGACCCCAAAAAATTCTGGAACACTATCAACCATATACTACATCCAGGAAACCCTTCTCCTCCTAACCCATGCCCAAATAAAACTGCAGAAGAAACTGCCACTACATTTAACAACCACTTTATTGACTCAATAACTATCATTATAAATGCTGTTCCCACTAGGAAAACACTAATAACGCTACAATCCCTACACCCCCCCATCCTTCTAACTCCTTTTCCCTGAAATCTGTCTCAACTAACTATAGTAAATCCCTACTCTCTAAACTCAAACCTTGCTCCCCCTCAGCTGACAATCTACCTTCCTATTTCATACAGATTGCAGCTGAACCCCTAGCACATCCTGTTTCCATCCTGATTAACCAATCCATCTCAAAATCATATGTCCCAGCAATATGGAAAACATTCTTCACATTACCTATACACAAATGTGGAAATTCTTCTGATATATCAAACTTCAGGCCAATTGCCATAATGTCTCCCCTCTCTAAGATTCTAGAGGAATGCATTCACAAGCAGATAATAAAATACCTTCTACAAGAGAACTTTCTAACAGACACACAACATGGTTTCTATCCCAAGCACAGTACTACAACTGCACTAATATCCTTTAGCAATACTGTAACACTGGCCTGTGACAGTAAAACTAGTCTCATGCCTGTTCCTCGACCTCTCCAAAGTCTTTGACACGGTCTCCCATCCCCTCCTCATGTACAAACTCTCCCAGTTAAAATTCTCTCCTCCCACCATATCCTGGTTTTCTAGCTATCTCTCAAACCACCAGCAAGCTGAAAAATGGCAATCTGCACTACCCCCCCATCTCATGGTCCCAATGGGAGTCCCCCAAGGATCCATACTTGGGCCACTGCTCTAATATTTTCACTAACCTACTTTACACCTCTTGTCCCCAATCTACACTTGTACAATATGCATATGATTCTACTGTCATCACTATTGCAGACAACCAAACTGACCTCCACTCTACCACCCAAGCATCCTTCAATACCATTGAGACTTGGCTTTGTGACAACAAACTAATTCTCAACCCTAAGAAAACTAAGCTTCTACTCTTCCTCCCCAAAAACCTTACCAACCTCAAAACCACTTTTTCCATCCTATCAAGGAATAACACTACCATTACTGCTGAACCCAGTACTAAACTGCTGGGAGTCATAATAGATGATCAACTTAAATTTGATCTCCAAGTCACTAATGCAATCAAAAAGACTCACCAGAAACTTGGACTCCTTTATCGAAACAAGAGACACTTAACTAACGCAGCCAGAATAACTCTCTCCCATGTATTTCTTCTTCCCTCCCTTCTTTATAGCTGTCAATTATTCACAAACATTAACACCACACTCAGTACAAAACTTGCAACTACCTATAATAAGGTGGCCAGATTCGCTGCAAACCAAACCTACAAGTCACACCCTTGCTACCCTTAAACAATTTGACTGGCTCGAATTCCCTTACTTGCTCCTACATCATCAACTACAAATTATCCACTCTATCCTGTATCTACCATATTTCTGTCCTAGCCTTCTACCTATTATATCTAAATATTCTTCAACCAGGACACTATGTAGCTCCGACCAAGACCTGCTTCAGAATTATAAGCCAAAAACCAAAACAGGATGTTTACTCTATAACTATAACCCTGCCGCAACTTGGAACAAACTCCCCCAAGAAATAATGTCCCTTGACCATGCCAAGCATTTCAAGCTAGCCACTCGAAGATACCTAACAAACAAATGGTCCTGTCACTGTAGTTATCCTCCCTGAAACTACCCTACCCACTATATTCTGATACCACCCCCTCTATCAGCCCTCTCCTTCTTATATTGACCGTTTCCCCCTCTATATGCTTCCCTTCTACTCCTTCTCCCTCGTTTTCTTCTCCTCCCCATCTATTATAATTAACTTCTACCCATCTGTCCCCCTGTATAAGCACCTATCCCTCCAGTCTGTCATAATTAACTTCTACCCCTCTGTGCCACTGTGTAAGCACCTATCCCTCCCCTGCCTATCATAATTAACTTCTACCCCTCTGTCCCACTTTGTAAGCATCTATCCCTCACCTATCATAATTAACTTCTACCCCTATGTCCCCCTGTATAAGCACCTATCCCTCCCTTGCCTATCATAATTAACTTCTACCCCTCTGTCCCACTGTGTAAGCACCTATCCCCTCCTGTCTGTCATAATTAACTTCTACCCCTCTGTCCCACTGTATAAGCACCTATCCCTCCCCTGTCTGTCATAATTAATGTCTATCCCTCTGTCCCACTGTATAATCACCTATCCCTCCCCTGTCTGTCATAATTAACGTCTATCCCTCTGTCCCACTGTATAAGCACCTATCCCTCCCCTGTGTCATAATTAACGTCTACCCCTCTATTCCACTGTATAAGCACCTATCCCTCCCCTGTCTGTCATAATTAACTTCTACCCCTCTGTCCCACTGTATAAGCACCTATCCCCTTGCTATTGCTTTTGTACTAATTACTGTATATAATCCCAACAGGAATTATGAACACATTATTCCTCGATGACACTGGACCTGAGTGCTTTCTCTGTATGATTTATTGGAAATGTCATCTTATAACCATCTCAGTTGCAAGAATGAATCCTTAACTGTTGTATGTAAAATAACCCAAAATAAATTATGAAAACACATTATTCCTTGAGGATATTGGACCTGTGTGATTCTCTGCATGATTCATTCTAAATGTTATCTTATAACTGTTGGCTAGTTGCAAGTATGAATTCTGAATTGTATGTAAAATTTATAAACTCACTGTGGAGCATTTCTCCCCGGGTCTCCACTGAAAACAAGCCAAACGCTCAGTTGAACTAACCCGGTTAACAAATGTAAAATAAAATAAATATTTTGGAACAAGTCATCTCTGGACTGAAGAACCAGATCTTTGATAAGGAGCCAGTCATCTAGGCAGGGGAACATCCAGAAATCCTTGCAGTCTTAGATGCAGTGCCACCACTGCAATGCATTTGGTGAACATCATGGGGACTGTGTTGAGACTAAAGGACAGTGCACTGAACTTGAAGTGATTGGCTCTCAGTTGTAAGTGAAGAAACCACCAAATGCTTCTCAATTTTGATATGGCTGTAGACATAGCTAAACACCAAAGCAGCAATAATTAATAAATCAATTAAAGTAAAAAATAAACACACAATAAATACAAAAATATATATAATTGGAACCAGGCAAAGTTAAATCGTTTATGTTTGCAGAACGCTTTCTCAGGCTGTGTAATAACAACTAAAAACACAAGGTATGAAAAAGCCCCAAGTTCAGGTCATACCCTAATGAAAATTTCTTTATAACTAATTTAGGTTTAGGTGGGGAAGTAACAGCTAACCTAGTTTTCCAGTCATACCAACAATTTTCAGTAAGGTTTTTGATCTCACCACCTGACAAACTTTCAGAAACAACTTGTAACATCTTGAAATTAAAACCATGTTCTTGACCTCTAGAATGTACATGCTTGAATAAAAGGATTGTTATAATGTTTTCTAATGCCATATAGAAGATCATATATGTCTCCTTAAACCATCTGTCTTCCCAACATAAAACATTCCACATTCTGTACAAACTGCATCATATACTGGATGTTTCATATCACAATCACCAAAATCAAAAATATTATGACATTAGTAAAAGGGTGTCTAAAAACATTCATACACAATGTTTACTATCAAAATAGTGACACCCATATTAGCATTTACTTTAATGGCTGAAAAATAAGGACAGAAATTGTTTTGTTGACTGTTCAACATGTCGAACATTCGGAAAGCTAGAATCGACATTCGGCATTTCCTGAAACGTTCATTTTCCGCAAAAAAAACTGATCAATTATTACAAAAGCTTTTTTAATGTTTTGCTGGGGGGGGGAAGCCCCACTGCACCCCCCCCCACATCCCCTGCTCCTTATATATTTTAACTCCGAAATCACACTACAGTGAGGACAACGGCAATTTTTCTGATCCCCACTGTACTGAGATCCTACTGTAAACAGCTACGTGGAAAACCACAAACACAAGCTACGTGTCGACGTTTTGGAAGTGACAGGATTTCCACTTGCAATTTTAAGCTTTTGCACCTTTACCCTCGACCTTGTGAATGTCAAGGTAAGTTTCAAACATTTGATAGTAAACCCATACGCAAAATATATCTAAAGTAGCAACAGTCATTACATAGAAAAGTTCCTTCCATTTGACTTAGAAAGGGTAGTTTGTCTAGACTTAGAACATAACTACCACCCTAAGTAATTCTTCAAGAGGTTTAAACTGTTCATTCATAAGTTGCAAATAATCATTGCATAAGTGAAGCTTCTACTACGGATACTTCAAGAATGACAGACTAGTATTGTCATATGTTGGCATTTTCAAATTTCAGAAACCACACAGAGTCTAGCATTTGAGATTTTGCTAAAAATGCACATTATTCTCTGTGGTTTACAGATTTTATTTTGAAA
>NC_056748.1:1142578612-1142738612 GCF_019279795.1 Protopterus annectens | reverse complement strand
CATCGAGAATGCTACTACTCGCTGGTCACCAAACAGAAGCATCCTCAGAAAAAACATAGATTTATCTCCAGATAAGACAGTTCAATAGGAACATCAAAACCATATATCATTTCTAGGGTTGATCCAGTATAAAAACTTAAATCCAAAAAACAAATGTATATAAAATATATAATGATCATAAAGTAGCAATGCTGAAGGTGCATGCAATGATCACAAAAACCAAGATACTGCAAAGTACAGACATCGCGCTTCTTAACTCTGAGTGGGGATAGATGTTTAGTGTACAATTAATCAGTACAAACTTTTTATTTAGACAGCAAATTCAGAAACATACAACTAAAATCAAATATGCTCCAATTATATCAATTCATCAAATAAATCCACATCCAATCAAACAACAAAACTTACACCAATCCTCAATATGCCTTATACATTATTGGCTTAAAGGCTATCGTTGGATGAAGCTCATAAGCCAATTGCCGACCAACTTATCAATAGATATACTATCCTATTAGTGGAAAGTAAAACAACTGGCTAATAGCTGCAACATCAGTTACTACCCATTAATGAATACCAGATATATACACACAGGCAAACAGAAATAAAAATTAAAAATGATTAATTATAAGCTATAAAACAAAACTGTATACAGTTAAACCTATAAAGGACAGGCACAAATACAGACTAACAAAGTTGTCTACATGGTGCAATAGACACGTAGATAATAAATGGTCACCTTGACTGGAACTTCTCACTGGTGGTTGTAACCTCAGCCCCCTAACAATCGATCCATATCGCTACACATAAGCGACACAAACACTATGAAGAGTCATAATATAAAAGAATTCCGGGTGGATTCAAGGAACAAACTTAATCAAGCTTGTGAGATCAGCAAAAATGCTTGCGTTCGTAAAATCAAAAACAATACATTTCTGTTTCAGTAGAGATACATCCAGTGGACAAAGAAGGTTAAGATTAATCACCATTCAATTCTTCAGAATACCTCATAAATAGTTGGTTCAGAGAGTCATTAGATAAATCAATTGTAGTGATAATGCTTGTACTTTACCAGATGAAGCCCATCATAAACAATTGACTACATAGATCGAATATAAGCCAGTCATCAAGGAATTCCTTTTGTAATAGCCGACAAGAGTGCAGAAATTAAGAATAGTTTTTATTCATTCACTTTCTAAAAATCAATATAGAACAAACTTTCATTGGATATACTATAGTCAATGAAGCACGATTTCAAAAAACTCTACAGAGGGACTTGCTACATCAATGGCCTTTAGTGTTCCTTCTGGCTTTCAGTATAGGATTTAAAAGAACAACAGAGTTTAGGCCAGGTTGATGGTGGGCTTGCAAATTGACTATCCAGCTTATCTCACGTAACTCCGTGCGATTGACGATATCACCAGCTCTGTTTGTCACGGCCATTACTTCCAGCGCTTTAAACTTAAAATGATGTGTGAGATTACCAAGATGACGCACAGTCAGTGCATTATTCATATCTTTATGCGAGATATCCCTAAGATATCTCAAAATCCGGTCTTTAAACCTTTGATTAGTCTTGCCAATATAAAACACTTCACATTGGCAGCATGTTGCCAAATAAACTAAATGCTTGGTGTTACATTCAGCATAACAATTCAATGAATAAACCTTTTGTGTAATAGGATGGATACAGGAATTAGTGATGTCAATATGTGGACAAGCTTTACACCTATAACATTTGAATGTACCCTTTCTCTCCGAAAATTTTTTATGAGCAAAACCATCCTTGTTACATAGAAGTCTCTTCATATTCTTCTTATTTTTAAAAAGAAAGTGAGGGGTATCTCCAATTACTTTTTTGATATTGCTGTCTGTGGTCAAAACCGGCCAGAATCTCCTAATTACTTCACAAATCTGCGAGCTGTCATTACTATAAGTCAGCATGCACTTGAGTTGCATCTCATTGGCTTTAGTCATAGAAGCAGCTGTATCAGAAGTGATACTTTGAGGCGAAAAATAAGGTCTCCCTTTATTCCTCCTGAGTTCTTTAGGGTTATTCCTCAGTGTCAGGTGACCATCCCCAAAACCTCTATCTCTGAGATACTCACAAACGTTTGACTGTTCTGTATCAAAATAGTCTCTCTCAGTACAGAGTCCTGAAGCACACAATACTTGATTCTCATAAATACTATTGAAAATGTGTTTTGGATGCACGCTTTGTCTGTGTAGATAATGATTATTCCATGTAGGTTTTCTGTAAACATTGGTACTTAGTCCTTGTGTGGGATGCAGACAGATCTTCACATCCAGAAATTCTACTTCTACTTTTGAAGACTTAATCTTAAATTCCAGAAAAACAGTATTTTGGTTGATGTATTCAACAAAGGAAGTTAGTTCATCATTATCCCATTTCCACAGAATAAAAATGTCATCCACAAAACGGCCATAATAAAGAAGATGGCCATTCCATGGATTAATACCACTTAATACTTCAGAACTTTCCCATTGTGCGAGGACCAGATTCAAAGTTGGTCACTTCCACTGGTCTTGGTGTAAAGGTCCCTTAAGAAACCACCAGTGTCTTTTAGAACGGCATCAACATGGCAGAGGACCTTTCTTAGTTCACCTTCAATATAGATGGATAACGATTCAGTAATCCAGTCTCTCCCTGATATGATCGGATGCAGTGGGGGGTCCTTTAGGTCTTTGTGAATCTTAGGCAGACTACCTATGCAAACAAAAAAATCAAAGTTCTTTACTTAAGCATTGCTCCATGAGCATATCATAAAGCTCTTACTGTACAGCTTTAATCTTGATATCCACTTGGCATTTATCCAATTTAGTATACGTATGCCCATCCTCTAGCATGGTCTTCATTTTGGCTCTATACCAACCAGCATCCATAACAACTATACAGCCACCTTTATCAGCTGGTTTAATCACTAGATTGTCCATAGATCATAGTTGCTGGAGTGCCTCTGTTTCTTTGAAAGTAATATTATAGAAGTTTCCATGGTTGGTATGCGTTCTTATTTTTCTGAGGATCACTGCCTGGCTTTACTATCAAAAAAACAAAGAAACACAAAGCCTAACTAAGTACCAAGAACTGTGCAACCGTGCAAAAAAATGTATTAGGCTGGACAAAAAAATCCTACTACACAACATTACAAACTAAATACCAACACAGCCCGCAAAAATTTTGGAAAAATGTAAACCAATCCACCCAAAAGGCTACCCTCAAACCAACCACCCCTGCCACTAAAGTTCCCATCGAAACACAATTCAACTCCCACTTTGTGAACTCAATTCTATCCTTAGTATCACAGGACAGTTCCTTCCTCACTACCCCCCCCCCCAACCCAAATAACACTAATACAAGCTTTACCCTCAAAACAGTTTCCACCACTTCAATCAAAAGCATGCTCTCCAAACTAAAAACCTCATCAACAGCAGCCGACCTACTCCCCAGCGATTTCTTGAAACTCACAGCAGATGCTATTGCTATCCCAGTCTCCACTCTCATAAACAGATCAATTGTTGAAAACTATGTGCCCAAACTCTGGAAAATATCCTATGTTACACCCATAAATAAGGGCGGGACCTTCACTGAAGTTAATAACTACAGACCCATTGCTTTACTCTCCCCCCTGGCCAAAATCCTAGAAAAATGCATCCATACCCAGATGCTAAACTATCTCCTAGACAGCAACATCCCGTCACCTACTCAAGCATGGTTTCAGACCTGCCCATAGTACCACTACAGCCCTCCTCTGCTTCACAGACACAGTAAACCGTCTCAAAAATCAAGGCCTACAAGTGTCAACTCTTTTTGGGATATGTCCAAAGCATTTGATACAGTCTCTCACCAAATCCTGCTAAACAAACTAAACCAATATCATCTATCAAATTCCACTCTTACCTGGTTCCAAAGGTACTTAACTGACTGGTACCAAGCTGTGAAATGGGAAATTTCTCTCTCTCCTCAGCTACCCAGAACTATAGGAGTCCCACAGGGTTCTATCTTAGGACCACTACTTCTTCACAAATGACCTTCATACCTCCACACAGCATGCATCTATAATTCAGTATGCAGATGACACTACCTTAATCTATGCTGCACAAAACATTCCCACCCTCCTGTAAACAACTCAACTAGCATTCTCTGACGTTGAAAACTACCTTACCAAAGCCCAACTTATCCTCAATCCAAAGAAATCTCAGCTTATGATTATAACCAGTTCTAACAAAAACACTAACAGTCAATTCACTATCTACTCCACAAATGCTACTCCAATTGCTCCAGTGGCACAGGCTAAGCTATTGGGAAATAACCAGACTCCCACCTAAAATTTGATAGTCATCTCAACTTAACTATTAAAAAACTACATGGAAAACTGGGGTCACTCTACCGTATCACACCATTTCTTACCAACAACACAAGATCAGCTACTGCTCGCTCCCAACTTCTATCCACCCTACTCTATGCATCTCCCATTCTGACTAATATCAACAAAACTGAACTAAGCAAAATGGAAGCCTGCTATAACAGAATTGCCTGCTTTGCTGCAAATTACTCATATAGAACTCATCACTGTACTGCTTTGAGACCGCTCCACTGGCTCGAACTGCCCAACCTCCTAACCTACAATCAGCTCTGCCTCTGTCATTCTATCTATTACCTCCCCAATAAGTGTCTGCCCTCAAAAACCTAGTACAACATCACTCAGCCAAAAGGCCTCTTAGATCATCAAGCAAACTACTACCAGAAGTCACCAACAGCTACAATAGCTTTGGAGATGTACTATATAGTAGTTCAGTGGCTAAAAAATGGAACTCTGTCCCTACTAGCATTCAAAACGCATCATCCATAGCCTCCTTTAAAGACCTCATCAGGCAACATCTCAAGCAAAGTTGTCAGTGCCATGATTGCTCCCCAGGCTAGTGAAAGTGGATAACATATACATACTAAATCTAGAGCACTTGATAATAGTTTTCAATCTCACTCACAAACACTGGCTAATCTACAATGTATGTACTGTACCTGTGTACTATGTATGTATTCTACCTATGTTCCAAATTTCAGCTGTACACCAGAAATCTATTAATTACCTTTATTTTTATGTTTGTTCTCTCCACTGTAACTGTTTATGTGCCGCATACCACTGTAAAACATGTCTCTTGTAATGTGTGTATACTGATCTTGTCTAAATAACTAAATGCGTCTGTAATTTTTCTTTGTGGAGCTTTTCTCCCCTGGCCTCTGCTGAAAAAGGGCCTTTTCGGCTCAGTCAAACACTCCCGGTTAACAAATGTAAAATAAAATAAATAATCTATATATTTACTTTATATCTTTCTCTCTAGATATAGATGTGTGTGAGTCTGTATACACACACACACACACACACACACACACACACTTATAGATAACTAAGAGGACAGAAGACGGGAAGAAACTACCCCCAAAAAAATCACTAAATAGCTATAGGAAGGTAGTCTAGTCGGAAAATCTAAACTAAGGCAAATGAAAATAAAAAGATGTAATAACTATGAAAAAAACTCCAACAAAGTGTTCGAAAAGCAACGTATTGTCACTTTTCTCTATGACAAGCACTTATCTGCAGTACTGTAGGTACAAGAAGGAATTATGAGCAGTAAAGAAGCCTAGGCCCTGGATCCAAGAGCTTGAAAGAGGTGCCTGTATGTCAGATTGTATTAGATTCAATAACCCATTTGTTGAGTTGGACAGAAAGACAACACTGGATCAACAGAAAGAGGAGAAGAAAAAGGATTCAAACCCTTAGTGTTAATCCAAACAAAAAAAAAAATGCTCATTTGTACCTATAATTTTCCTAAATATTGAGCCTTTGAGAATATGACAGGATCTTACCACTCTTCCACAAAAGAAAGGCCTACTAACAAATTGAAGAGGGGAAGCCAAGTAGTAAGATATATATACTGTGCATGTCTAGATGAGTCATGCTGGATGGGTGAATCAGTAATGTGTAGTCCCAGTAAGATCTTCTACAGAAGATGAAACAGTAATAGAGGAAATCAGTTCTGCCATGGCCAGTAAGGGGCTATGAGGGTAACTTTGGCTCCAAGGAGTTTAGCTTTTCTTAATGTTCATCAAATGAGACTAAGAAAATCAAAGAGAATTTTACGTTGGTACTTATAAGCAAGAGAATTCCTGCATGCAAGTATTCCTCAGGGAATTCCATAGTGATGGACTTAGAAAAAACACTTAGTTGGGGACATAAACAGGATGCCTATGTCCAGAAAAGAGTCCAAGCTAGGAGGTGGCAGAAGACTTCTACTTAAGTTATCCACCAAGGGAATGGACTCACTGGTGTAGTTAGCAACAAGGAAATCTCTCATTAACAAAGTCTCAATATTACCTAACATAGCAGGTATAAGTCTGTTCCCACTTACTTGGTACTGTACCACATAACTGCCATACTGTGACTCTGTGGTGAAAATGGACAGTAGAAGGGAGTCTAAGAAGACTCAGAGAGTAAAGATGACTGCTGCCATCACCAATATGCTGGCATGAAATGATAGTTATGATTACATTCAGATGAACTGTATGCTCAATGAAATGTCCCTCCCTCCCCATGGCTGGTATGTCCATGGTAACTGCTGGCAATAAAAAGAGGAGGTGGAAATAATTACTAAAGGAGAGATTGCCTGGATCCATCTGCCTTGATTAAGTAATACCTACATGGCTAAAAAATACAGATCAGATGAAGATGATTATCCATATTCTTCTAAGACCACTTAACCTAAAGAAAACCTAACAGAATTCAGGAACTCCATGCAAGCCTATCTTTATACTCCTCTGACAGTCCTACTGAAAGAAACCTGGCTCAAACCAGACATCCCTGATAATGAAATTCTTCCCCCAGGCTATAGCAGTATTAGGCAAGATAGGAAAACAAAAATCAGAGGTGCTATAGTCCTGCTCTTCAAAAAACATCTTACAATAGAGAGGGGTAACCTTAACCCTCCCACCATCTCCAACTTAGAAATATTCCTGGCTAAAATAAAACTCAACCAAAACAAAAATATATAAACATCCTAGATACCCATATTCCTCCTAGCAACAACATAGACAAAACTTGAATCCATCCTACAATGGTTCTCCAATAACCTCCCCTAAGAGACCATTATACTAGGGAACTTTAACATTAATTGGTACTCCTGCAACTCTGACCATCCTACTAGCCATATCAATCTCTACGGCTTTACCCAATTAATACAGACCACAACAAGGTTTGACAAAACTACTATAAAGGAAGCTATCCTTGATTGGATACTCACCAACTACCCCAAACTTTGCTATAGTTCTGGTACCCTACCTGACTCACTCAGTGACCAACCCCCAACATATAATAATACGTCATCAGGCAAATCCTACTAAAAAACCCAACTACTTACCACATCCGTAACACCAAACATGGCCCCTATCAGGACAATATGTGCAAAATCTAATTACTCTCCTTGGCTAACTAAACAGACTAAATCACTCCTAAAAGAAAGGGATAAAGCATGGCATGAAGGGAACCAGAAAAAGTCAATAGCTACTCACCAGAAGTATCGCCAGCTAAGAAAAAGCCAAAAACCCAGATAAGACTTTATAAGAAGAATCACTATATTAGCTTACAAGCTATATATATCAAAATAATCCCGAAAAATTCTGGACCACATTAAAAATACTATGACCAGGCCACACCAAGACCCCTCAACCAATAGCAAGTAATCCCCTAGAATGTATTTCAACCCAGTTTAATAAATACCTCGACTCCATCAACATCTTTACTAACCAGAACTTCCCATCATTGCCTATCAACCGAACATCTCTACTAGATAACACCACCACCTTCTCCTTAAAACCCGTCCCAACATATACTATATACAAATACTTGCTCAAGCTAAAACCCACAACCCTGGCAGCTGACAACCTACCCTCAACATTCTTAAAAATAGCAGTTGAAGCCATCTCCTATCCAGTTTCCCCTACTAATTAACTGTTCCATATCAGAGCAACACATTCCCAACCTATAGAAAATTGCACACATCATACCCCTACACAAAGAGGGTCCCTCCTCAGACTTCAACTACCGGCCCATAGCAATCCTATCCCCTCTATCAAAAATCTTTGAAAGGTGTGTTCACACCCAAGTACTTAATTATCTCCTTGACAATAACTTACACTCAGCACAGCTTCCGACCCTACCATAGTACTACTACCGCGCTCATTAGCTGAACTCATCCATCAATCAACTTAAAAATAAAGGTAACCTAGTATCAGCCTTCTTAGGACTTATCGAAAGCCTTCGATACAGTCTCTCAAACTACTGACTCCCCTGTCCAAACTGAACCCAAGCTATTCCACTCTAGCCTGGTTTCTGAACTATCTCACTGATCAGCAACAGGTGGTGTGTTGGAACAAAACTCTTTATCACTGGTAGTAAGGGAGAATGGGTGTGCCCCAAGGGTCAGTTCTTGGCCCCCTCCTCTTCAACTGGTTTACAAATCTCCAAAATGCCAGAACTACAGCCACCCTTACACAGTATGCAGACGACTCTATAGTCATATCTTTTGTCCCAACCCTATCTGAACTATAAAACATAACCCAAACATCCATCAATGCTACTGAGGCATGGTTGACAGATGCCCAATTAATCCTGAACCCAAATAAAACCAAGCTCATGCTCTTCCATCCCACTAAACTTGAAACCCAATCCACTCACTTCACCATCATATCCAGCAATAACACTCTGCTCATACCAGTAACATCCACCA
This sequence comes from Protopterus annectens, assembly GCF_019279795.1. Lineage (NCBI taxonomy): Eukaryota > Metazoa > Chordata > Ceratodontiformes > Protopteridae > Protopterus > Protopterus annectens. The sequence continues at coordinate 1,142,729,813 of NC_056748.1, read as the reverse complement.
AACTTCTTGGTGTTTTTATAGATCAAAACCTGAAGTTCGACTTACACATTACCCAAAGCACACAAGGTACCTTATATAGATGCAAAAACTACTTAACCACCAACTCTAGGATAACTACAGCTAGAACTCATCTACTGTCAATTCTGCTGTATGCTTCATCCATCCTTACCAACCTCTCCAAATCAGACCTAACCAAGCTAGATGCCTGCTATAATAAAATAGCCAAGTTTGCCACTAGTTATCCTACTAGAACCCATCACTGTAAGGCCCTAAGACAACTATCTTGGTCAGAACTTCCCCACCAACTCATCCTCACACAACTCTTTCCCGCTTACCAAATGTGCTATAAACCCAAAAAAATTCCAGCTCTGCAAGGCCTCTTCAACCCCCATAAAAGTACCCATCCACTGAGATCCACTAATAAAGCACTAATTGAAGTAACCAGAACCAAAAACACCTCAGGTGACTCTATGGTCTTGCTACATTGCTAAACTGTGGAATGCCTTACCACTTGAAATCAGAATAACTAGTTTAAAAAACTTCAAGCATCACATTAAAGTCCATCTTACCAATTTATGGACTTGTACATGTAGTGAGAATGGGTTGCCCATACCATGGAAATAGCTCTTTTTAAAAATGTAATAGCTTATGTAATGAGCAATGAATTCAAGTCAAAGACCACCTTTATTTTCTCTTCGCACTGTTGATATCTAGTAGATGTTAAGTCTCCAGTTTGCTATGTTACCTGTGTATATGACTAAGTATCCTAATTGTACTCACTGTTCACAATACCATTACCTCCTACTATTGTATAAACTGTCTTCTAGAAGCACTGTTATCCAAGACTACAGGGTCCTATCACCCATTCAAGCAACTTTTTCTGTTTTGGTCTTTTACCGATATGAATGTGTATTACTATGTTATCTTCCATTGTATTACAAGATTTTTTCTACTAAAAAAATTGTCTACCAACAACGGAGCTTTTCTCCCCGGGTCTCCGCTGAAAAAGGGTTTTATGCCCAGTCGGACTCTCCCAGTAAAAAAATGTAAAATAAAATAATAAAATCTCATGTCATTTTTCACACTAAAAAAAGAACCTGGAGTATTATATGGACTCTTTCTAGTCTGGCAAGTGTTCTTGAATGAGTCTTTTGTTTACAAGGTCTTAGACCTCTGCCTTTTCCCATCTGTCTGCTGTGGTCAACAGCCTACAGGGAACTGAGGCTCAACAGAAAGCCTTTGTGGTGCTAAGGTTAATGCAAATATGTAATACTGGAATTTCACAACAATAATAGTTGCTGGCTTGAAATCAAAATGGGCACATAAATTGCATTGGCCTCCAGACAACCTGGGTTGAATACTCTGGTATCACGATGGGCTACACGGACACTGACACTGAAAATGCAAAAGCCAACACCACTGCCAATGATCCGAGCACAGAGTTTGAGATCACCACTGAAACTGAGAAGTTCAGCATTAGGATTATCAACACTAATGGCAGGATCGTGGCTGACAATACCACGGCTGTCACCATGTGGATCAACATGAGCATTCTCATGACTGGTTTCACATGTATTGAGATAGTTTGTTATGCTGAGTTTTAGAGAACATACAGTGGTTGACTTCATCCTCTAAGAAAGTGGAAGGAAGGGACACCACTGAACCTTGCCTGAGCCTTGTAGACAACTGCAAGCTTATCATAACACTCAAAGACTAGAGTTACAAAATTAGGTGTAAAGCCATATGACACTTGAAGGACTGACAGATGACCCAACTGATAGGACAGAAAAAGTTAGAATAGGTAATCAACCTCCACAAAGGTGGCCAGTCACTAGCAGAGTTCCACAGGGATTGGTACAAGGGCCTCTCCTTTTTGGCATCTACTTCTCTGAAGGCAAACAAAAGCTGCTGGCTGACCAAGTTTGTAGAAGACCGCAAACTAGGTACAGTCACTGAATCCCCAAAAGACACAAACCATACAAAGAAACAACTGGTGCCAGAGACATGGACTCAAATTCAGTGCGAAAAAATGCATAATAGTACCCTTTGTAAAGGCACACACACCTGTAAATTACCAAATTGATAATGCATCCCTAAAACTAAACACAATGGCCAGGGATCTAGGATCTTTGACCATCATGCGCCTACTGTAGTGAGAAAACCATTCTATGTTGTGCAACTTATAAGTAAGGGCATGGCGTCCAAGGAGGTCATCGTTTCACTGTACTTGGTTTCTTATCACTGATTACAGTGCAGCCTTCAACATGTTCCTGACCAGGCACTAGAAACAGCCTGACAGACTACAGATGCACCTCACAAAAAGAATACAGTGAATTTTCATTAACTTTTTAATGCCTCTTTTACCACTTTCCGTTTTCTTTTCTTATATTCTATCTTCTTTAAATTGTTGACTTAAATATACAATCACCTTTTTCCATCTCATCTTGATGTAATATTTTTTTGTCCTTATTTAAATTAATACTTTCTTGTCCTTATTTAACTCAATACTTTCTTGTCCTTATTTAACTTGATACTTTCTATCACCATAGTCTATTAACTTTATTACTTAACTCATTACAACTCAGTGCACCTCCAAGCGTTTCTGCAGTTATCGCCTACTGCTCCTCTGGGTGTCAAACATCGCTTGTTCATATTTGCATTAATAATTCCAAAACCATGGTACGTACAAGGTATCAAAATATTTTGTCTTGAAGCATACATGATGGCAAACAACAGTGCTGATATCTGACCTTTGCCAATGAGTATTTGTTACAGCTGTAAGGTGATATGCTCAAGCCACACGCACGAGGAATTAAAGGTACATACTCAGAAGAACTGTACTGGAGGGAATAATACGATTTAAGAAGGGAGATTTATACTGTTGTGAGGTCAAGAGGGAGTGGGAGGAGGAAGGGCTGAGTGGGGATGAATAGAGATAAAATTATTAAAAATTTCTGTTCTGTCTGTTTAACTGGAACCTGTTTCAAGAGAGATTTAATAATACTCAAAGAACCTACATCAGTTGTTGCAGAGGAGATGCATTCTTAGGAAGTCTATATCCTTTTTCTAACCTACTTTAGCTGCAGACTCCTTCACAATTTTAAAGTCAAACAGAAGGTCTCAAGGTTGAATAGGAAGGGCCTGACTAAGCAGAATCTTGCTTACCAGAAGACTCTTACATGGACATATTTTTATCTGTAATTGCAACTGAGCCTTCCTTTGCCTTGACATGGAATAAGAAAATAGAACTGGAAGGATTGTGACCCTCCGCTAAACTAGTCACACACAGATGAGTCTGTCCACAGAAAGAATCTGCTTCCAGCAACTATACCTACAGAAATCTCTCTCCATCCTGATTAAAACTAACAAAAGATTATAATATAAAGGTTACATTTTATTAACGAAAAGGATGCCAACCTAAACTCTGATGTGTCACACAACAAAAATAATAATGCACCATTTTATCAGAAAAAAATGATAATGGCCATTAACAGAACTTTCTGTGGGGGATGTTTGAGTAAATTAGCAAAACAGCAGTTCACAAAGAATCACCAACAAATGTTTAGCTTTTGAAAAGTAAATATATACACAAAAAAGACCTGCACCTTATAAACAGTATAGACTGGCAAATGTTGTTAGAAGAGTCTTCATAGCAATTGAAAAGTATGATACAGGGAAATATTGCCAGCCCAGCTATCTGGAATTTTGTAAATAATTCTGTCATTTGTGAATACTGATATGATTTATATAGAACTGTATGTTATACACTGAGCTAAAATGTAACCACAGCATGCCCTGCTGATTTAGAACAGAAATGCATACAAACTTTATACATGTGCAAATGTATGTTTTAACAGTAGAAACTAGAACATAAAAAGGGTTAACTTGAAAAACTTCAAGAAAATAACGTGAAATTAAATTTTATTTATTTATTTACATTTGTTGACCGGGAGTGTCCAACTAGACGTAGGTCCATTTTCAGCAGAGGCCCGGGGAGAAAAGCTCCACAGTTAAAATAAACAGACAGTAGTTACACTGGATTACATAACAATTAACAATTTAACATAGCAATTAATTACAAACATATTTACAGATGAAGAACATAGTACATCAGTAGACAACTAGAATCTTTATCTGTGAAGTACATAACAGACATTAACAAATGTTACAATAAGAAGTTCCTCCTGTATAATAAGTACTAGGCTTATGAGCATCTGAGCTTGCTATAATCAAGGTAGTTAGTGGGGTGGAAAGAAAGGTAGTGGTTGGATGGGGTGGGTGATATTAGAATGGGAGTTGCAAGGGCATAGCCAGCATGTTTTTAGGTGCGCTTTTAGTAAAGTTTTGAAGTGCGTGCATGATGGTACTGAGGTAATTGTGGGTGGGAGGGAGTTCCATAATTTGGCTATGGCGCAAGAGAATAGTGCTTCACCAGCAGAGTTATTGGCTTTAGTGATCTGCAAGTGATTTCTGTTGCTGGATCTTAGTGGTCTGGTGGTGCGATAGGGTTGGAGTAGATTCTGGAGGGATGGGACATTTAGTGGATGGTTTACTAGTTTGTGGACAAGTTATAGTTGATACCACTGAAGGAGGTGAGGGAGTTCAAGCCAGCCTAGTTCAGCAAATGAGAGACAGTGGTGACTACGGTAGGATGCCCCTGTGGCGAATTTGGCGATTTTGTTGTAGCAGGTCTCTAGCTTGTTTAGATCGCATTGCCTTAGGTTGGTATATGATTGGAGAGGCATACAGTAGGGTGGAGATAAGGTGGGAATTTGCTATTGAAATCTTTACTGCTTTGGTAAGAAGCTGCATATTTCTGTATAACACTCCTAAGTTTTTTGTGGACTTTTTTTATGGTCATGGATATGTGAATGTCAAATTTTAGTTTATTGTCTATTTCCACTCCTAGGAATTTGGTGTGTTCAGCTGGGTACATAGTGGTGGTGTCTTTTGCTGTGATGTTAAAGTGAGAGTTGTTTTGAGTATGTTTGGTGGGTTGGAAGATGAGTAGTTTAGTTTTCTTTGGGTTGAGTATTAATTGGGCATCGGATAACCAAGTTTCAACAGAGGAAAAGGCTTCCTGTGTGACTTTTTGCAGTTTGGGTAGGGACTGGGCTTAGCAGATGATGGTTGAGTCATCTGCGTATTGTATGAGTGTGCCATGTTTGGTGGCAGAGGCTAGATTATTAGTGAAAACAGAGAAGAGTAGGGGTCCAATGATGAATCCTTGGGGAACCCCTATGGATACAGGTAGTTGTGGAGAGATGTCATTCTGCCATACAACAGATTGTTGGCGGTCAGACAGGTAACTCTGAAACCAGTTGGTGACTGACTGAGAGAAGGATAGGTTATTGAGGACAGAGATGAGTTGTTTGTGTGGGACCATGTCAACTGCTTTACACAGGTCTAGGAAAGTAGCAGAGGAGAGACAGCCATTGTTTTATGCTGAAGGATAGTCTTAGTAAAGGAGAGTAAGGCAGTGGTGGTGCTATGGTTTGGTCGAAAACCATGCTGAGTACTGGAAAGGAGGTTGTTAGTAAGGAGGTAGTCTGAGACCTAGGAATGTATGCATTTCTCTAGTATTTTGGAGAGTGGAGAGAGAATAGCTATGGGGCGGTAATTGGTTAGTTCTGTGGAGGGGCCGCTTGTGGAGGGGAATTATATGTGATACTTTCCACACTGTGGGAACGTAACTTTCTGACAGAGATAGGTTAATCAAGATGGATACTGGGTAGGCCAGAGCATCAGCTGCGATTTGTAATTATTCACTTGGGAGGTTGTCTGCTGTTAATTTGGTGGGCTTAAGTTTAGTTAAGAGGTTTTTTTTTATGTTGGAGGTAGGTACAGGAGAAAAAGAGAAGGCAGTGGGGAGATTACTAGTTGAAGGTGTGGGTTGGAGGGGAGGGGGGTTGTGTTGTTTAGCTAGTGATAGTATGGTTTGTGTGAAGTGTGTGTTGAATGAGGTAGCAATATTTTTGGAGGCATGGGGGATGTTAGGAGGAGGGGTACTGACTTTACCTGGGTGGAGGATGGAGTTTATGGAGGACCAGAATTGTTTGGGGCTGTGTTGGGAGGAGTCTAGGGCAGACTGGTAGTATTGGAATTTGTCCTGTTTTATTAGCTTTTTAACTCTATTGTGTATTTCTAGTTGAGGGGGTTTTGGTTTTGTGCCAGTGCTCCCAGGCTTTATCGCTGTTTTTCATTTCTGACTTAGTGGTTTTCTGTAGCCATGGGGAGGGTTGTGCTTTCATTCTGGAAAGTCTTATGGGGGCATGGTAATTAAGGATGCTCAGGAAGGTAGTATTAAAAAATTCAACTGCATCATCAAGACTGAGGTACTTTAGGAGATGCCAGTTACATTCTTTGAGGGATGAGATGAATGTGAGTGGGTTAAAGTTTAGTTTTTTACGTATTTGACGGTAGATGACAGGTTTAGCTTGGTATAGGTATTTTTTGAGTAGGAATGCTGGGGAGTGATCACTGAGGCTATCCGATAAGCAGCCTGTTATATATGACTGGGGGCTCTTACTGACTAGTATCCAATCCAGGGTAGTGTGCTTGCTGGAATTTTTATTTATCCTGGTTGGCGACTGGACTAGTTCGGTGAAGCCATGAAGATTTATATGATGGGCTGGATTGTTGCCAGAACAGGATTGCCAGTCAATACTGAAATCACCTAAAATGATAGTTTCTTGGGGGAGATGGTGGGTAGACCAGCTGAGGAGGTTTTCTAGTGGAAGGATGTTTTGGCCCGGTGGGAAGTAGCATCCAATTATGTTGATGGTTTTGTTTTGGTTTATTTTGAGGTTGGTATATATTACTTCTTCATTGCCTATTTGTGGAACTGATGATTTTAGGATCTGGATGTTTAGATGCTGTTTAAATATTATAGCTACTCCGCCTCCTTTCTTGTTTAGCCGGTCTACTCTTAGTATGCCGTAACTGCTAGGGAGTATTTGCTCAGTGGTAATGTAAGGTTTTAGCCAGGTTTCTGTCAGGATGACTATATATGGGGAGTACAAGTCTATGGTAGCATGGAGTTTATGGACTTTGTTGGATATACTTCTGATATTTAGGCTTAGTAGAAGGAAGTCACTTGGCTTTCTATTGGCTGTGATAGGGGAGAAGTTGTGGTTTCTAGTCTGATTATGAGGATTGGGGTTGGAGATGGTAGGGCCAGTGTTGGGGTGGATGTCTCCACTTAGGGCTAGTTTTGATATGCATGCGGTTATTAATTTTCTCAGTTTTTGAATGTATTTGTTTATTAGGGAAACTTTATGATTGTGCTCTGTGGGTAATAGGTATGGTGGGAGGGTTACTATGTTAAGTTGTAGGGATGCTTTATGTTTGAGTAATATTGTTGGTAGAATATGCGGGGGGTGCATAGGGATGGTTCTTGAGTTGGTGGGAGGGGAGCTGAGTGAGGGTGAGACATGAGTGGTGGTGTGAGTAGTAGTACAGTGATAGTGGTTGAGTGGAGGAATGATGGAGCTTTGGTAGGATGTAAGATATGCAAGGAGAGTGCATGCAGTGAGCATAGGTAAGGTATGCTTGTACATGTTAGTTGAGGAGGTGTGATAGTAGTGGGAAAATGGAGGAGGTAGTATTGGTTAGCGCTGTGGTTGGCTATTGGAAAGATGGGAGGGGTTTGTGAGTGTAATAAAGGTAGGACCACTGGGGGCAGGAGGAAATAGGGGGCAGGGTGGGGAGCGAAGCAGGTAGAGACCCTGTTAGTTGCTCTTATGAGGGGGCTGGAAACAATCAGGTAACAGAGTAAACTGATAAATGAACATATGATAAATTAACATATGATAGTGACAAAGGGTGGTTGTAGTTTTAAAAATGGTGCCTGCCACAGGTAATATTTATTAACTTTGAGATTGGCTTAAGGTAATAAACAGGGAAGGGGGAGGGGGAGAACAAGGGTGTGAGCAGGCAGTTCTTTTGTACTGCTGCTAATGAGCCAAAGCAAAGACAAGTTTGTGTTTAAGAAACAATCAGAATTGACCAAGGACTGCTCTGAAACTGCAAGTCATTTCTTAACTATTTCTCAGGTGGAAAAACAGGATAACCTTGTATCAGTAGGCTACTGTGGTCTCAGTTTAAATTAACAAACACACAGTATTGATCAGTTATGGATACTACTTGCTAACAGATTGGTGTTAGGTCTAGAAAAGAAGAGTACAGAGAGGAGTAAGCACTTTTGAGATGGTAAAGATATATTATAAAGATTACAAAAAACAAACTGAGCAAATAGCTACTGTAACTACTAGTATATGCAGATACTAAGCCAATTGGAAAAACATCTGTTAGAAGAAACCGCATCAGACGGTTATGTAGTCACAGATAAAAATATAGTGAGCAGCACTCTGTCCTGGGTCTCTAATGTGATTCTATCCACCAGTAACAGCACAATTATATAGAAATAAGTAGACACCAGTATGAGCTGTCTACACACAACACATTTACATGAATAACATCAGTGAACAAGGTGCAGCTATGCAAATAGATCATACTATTGTACTAAAAACAACTTGGTGCAGGCAAAATGCTAGCATGCCATAGTAACTTTCAATAATAAAGCATAAATCATATTAGATGTCTAACACAATTCAACATAAACATATACAGTTGTAAAATATCTAACACAATTCAACATAAATATGCATTTACAGTTGTAAAACACTTACTGGGGAGACACTGAGCTCCTCATGGAGCCTGTAGCAGAGTAGATTGTAGTTTTAAAAATGGTGCCTGCCACAGGTAATATTTATTAACTTTGGGATTGGCTTAAGGTAATAAACAGGGAAGGGGGAGGGGAGAACAAGGGTGTGAGCAGTCAGTTCTTTTGTACTGCTGCTAATGAGCCAAAGCAAAGACAAGTTTGTGTTTAAGAAACAATCACAATTGACCAAGGACTGCTCTGAAACTGTAAGTAATTTCTTGACCATTTCTCAGGTGGAAAAACAGGATAACCTTGTATCAGTAGGCTACTCTGTGGTCTCAGTTTAAATTAACAAACACACAGTATTGATCAGTTATGGATACTATTTGCTAACAGAAGGGAATAAGAGAGAGAAAGTGGAAGGTGTGTGTGTATGTGTGTGTGTGTGTGGGGGGGCTGCTTACAAGCCAAAGCACAGTGCTTTCCAGGAGAAAATGAATATTGGCTCAAACAGCTAGACACATACTCAAAGTTAACTTTAGCTGTTTGCAGACAGTTCAGACCCAGACTGCTTGCTTTACGATTGTGCCATAAAAGTTCTCTTGTGCCATAAAAGTTCTCTGTGTCAGTGTAGCAGACACAATTTTTGTATTGTCTTGAAAGAGAAGTAATTATTAGGTTTAAAATGTAAAAGTGTTTTATTGTTTTACGACTTCCAAAATCTATAAACATCTGAGAGGTATATTTTTTCCCACAGAGATGTTTAATTGTGTTATTTTCCGTTTAGCCTGGGAACTAAAGTCAGGCGAGGAAAAGTGATATCATCCAAGCTAACCCAGCAGTAATATTCTATATTTATTTAAGAACTCTCTCAGAGAAAGACTGGGCATTTTGTATTTTGTCTTTAACCTGGAAACATCCACTCATCACCACCATCTGCACTTGCCTTGCTCTGTAAGTAAGTTTTTAGGACATAGTAACCCTTTTAGATACAGTTAGGAATATAGTAAAGATTAGTTTAGATGTTTTCTGTATTTGAGACTGTCCTGCATTGTTGTTTTAAACACTTCCTTTGATTTTGAACTCTGAAGTAACTGTGTTGATTTACTGAGTATTGTCTTGTTCTTTTATTATTTATTATTAAATATATTTTAACCTATATTTGTGGCTATTTGTGAGACATATTTAAGCTCTGAAAGTACTTGCATATCGATTTGGTGACACTGTAAAGGCCACTCCCAATAGCCTTGCTTGGTTAGACTACCATTTTGATTAATAGTAACATTACACAGTAGGATTGGACACCCTTTGTAAGGGTCTTATAGTAGCGGATAAGTAGGGGTTTTGGTGGCAGTGCTAACTACATTATAGTCTTGGCAGAAGGGGGCATAGCTAGTACACCTGTGCCAGCCTTCCCCATGTGTGAGTGCTTTTGTTTATTTGTGTCTGTGTGTGTGCGTGTGTGTGTAAAACAAATCTCAGTGTGTGTGTGTCAACTACTTGGGCAGGGACATAAAGAGTGTTAGAGGACTTGGCTTGGAAGCCTGGCTAAGGTCTCAACTCTATAGCTGTGTGATTGGAGGCTTATTGGGGATCTGGGGAAAGAGGCAGAAATCAGCCTCAGACTGTGGTCTCTATGTGATCTTAAGGGAAATACTGTGTGTGCACTTGTCATCCTCCCATTGTGTACATCCCCTACTGGTGCCAGTGGTGAGGACTGAGGCTCCTCGATTACTGGGACCAGTACAGGGGAGTCATACTACGTATAAAAGAATAATCATTTTCTGATATAAAAACAGTAAGTAGAGATTTATTCATTATTCTGTGCACTTATTCTTGAATAATTAAACAGCCAGGGGGCCATTAGAAACTTCAGCTGAGCAACGGGGATCAGAAGAAGCAGAGCTATAAAGTGCATTATGGGATAGGAGAGAGTAATTTGCAGTTTAGAGTATTTTCATTTGCAATGCTATCTTACCATTTATACAACCTTATCCAATGAGCCGCTAAGAATGGACCTACTTTTACCAGATCTTAAGCTACATATTAATATATCTACAACAGTCAGCTTTCGTGAACATCAGGTTACTTTTGCGATCAGTGTAGCAACCGTTTTTCTGAAGTAAGGACTTTGTTCATTTACAGCTAACCAACACAGACAGTTAAATGGATTCTATACACAATTTTTTCCCACTTATTATAATAAGTTCTGCAAAGGACGATAAAGGTTTTGTTAACCACTTACTGGGATTTCAGACATAGCCCTGAATACAACCGAAGCAACCCAAGTTCATTTGGCAGCTCAGTCACCAGCTAGAGCTAGAACTAGAGGGGAGGAGGACAGGAATGCCAAAGCTCAGCCTGCTCACTGTCCGGGGGGAGAAGACATGTGCTCTGGGACACATACTGTGGCAGAATCCCTGGTGTACATCACAGCCCATATTTGTGCTTTCCTTCAAAAGAAGCAGAGCTATACGACATCTTTACATGTGCATCATAAAGACCAACCGGACATCAACCCTTGGATGCCAACAAGCAAGCATAGAAGGGAGACAGGGCTTAAAGGAAAAAAGCCCCCTGATATTCCTCAAGGATGATGGTGCCACTTTTGGTATTCATTCTTTGGGTGTCAATTGCATGTATGAGTCATAAGGCTCTTACCCAAGGGAATGAACAAGCCAGTACAATGGTAGGAGGGAAAACATTTGATTGTCAGACAAGGACTGAAAAGGGAGAAAAACTCGTTTTCTGATCTACACATGAAGGTTTCTGCTCAGATATATACCCAGTTTTTAATGAGATAATGCATGCTAGTAAGAAGAAATTACATTCAGTACTGCTGGGTAACATGGTATCTTTGTTGTTCTTTAGTTATAAACAGCATTTCTGATATCTTTAGGTTATGAAACTGTAAACCCAAGGGCTTCTGAATTATGGTTTTAGTAGGTTGCCTTTTACAATATGCTTTATTTAGCCATTTAGGCTGTGTGCATGTCCTTTTAATAACCCATATATAAAATGTTACACTCTCATGTTTCAGTAGTTATGCCTGCACCATTTAGATGCAATCTACCTTGAGCTAAGTTACTGCCTCCTAACTGGTTACTTCTATTGGTGGTTCTTGACGAACATGCTGAGGCAAAAGTCAACTACAATATAAATGTGTGTGTATGTGTGTATATATATTACACACACACACATATATATATATATATATATATATATATATATATATATATATATATATATATATATATACACACACACACACACACACACACACACACACACACACACACACACACACACACACACACACACACACACACACACTCTCCTGCTCTTCATTGTTGGGGATGGGGTTTGGTGAGCCTAGTTTTCAACTTTTTAAATACAACAGTAAATAAAATATGAGTAGTAGAAGCCTTGCCATAGTAACGTATATAGCATGCACATTCACTATTTGAAAAGAAATGTGTCAGCTCCATGGCACAGGAGGAAGCAGCCCTAACTCTGTTCCAGATAATCAGGCTTTGAATATCAGCCCTGGCAGTGAAAGAGATGATGAAGGAAGGGAGAGGAAAGAAGGGAGTGTGTCCCCTCGTCTTTTCTGGAGGAGGGATAGGTCAAGACTTGCCATAGAGAAGTGCAACTTTAAATGTTGCCAGTGTACACAGGACAGCATGGAAAAGTGCACACCAGCCCAGGGAAGTGAAGCATTGCTGCACAGTACCCCACTACATGCTCCTAGAAGGTTGGGCCCCACGGAAGGTACATCACTGTGGTGGAAGGGATGTTCACATTACTGGTCAAGTGCTCAAACATGAGCCTGGAACTAGCATGAGGCCATAGGTTTTAAGCCTCTGTCAGCAGGGACTAAAGCTGTCACAGACCCCTACAGTGGTAAGCTCCTGTTTTCTGCTTTGGTGATCCCTCTATAAAGTCCTAGGTGGCCTACTCAAACAGGAACACCTCTCAGAAGCATGCATCCAAGATCGACTGCCTAAGCTTATCCTCAAAGAGGGAGATTTTCAAGTAAACTAGCGTCCATAGATGTATGACAGAAAGTACTGCCCCATCCACAGCATCAGTACAGTCAAATCTCCAATTTAAATCATATATATATATATATATATATATATATATATATATATATAGAGAGAGAGAGAGAGATTTGCATATGATCACTATTGCCCTATAAAAGCCTGACTAGCTTGGTCTGCAAGGCTATGGAGCGCATCATCATGGAACTCATTTACAGAGACATTGGGAACCTCCAAACACTGAATCCTACCCAGTTTGGCTTTAAGGGCAGATCATGCCTCATAAACCTGGTGGACTTCTTTGAGACAGTTATCAAGGCTATAGACGAGGGAAAGGTGGTACACACAGCCTACCTAGACCTCACAAAGGCCTTTGACACCATTCTCCATTCTGATATTATAGGCAAGCTTACCAGCCTGAACATAAACCCCTATGTCACAAGATGGGTTGCCAACTGGCTCAAGGACAGAACCCACACGGTGAGGGTTGCGGGAGCTAGGTCCGACTCTAAACCATTTTTAAGTGGCGTTTCCCAGGGCTCAGTCCTAGGACCCCTCCTGTTCGGCATATATTTCTTAAAGGTACAGGCAAGCACAGGAGGACTATGGCTGACCAAGTTTGCAGATGACTGCAAACCTGGGGCTATAATCGGCTCTCCGGTTGACACAGACATCCTCCAAAAGGGTCTTACTGACACGGTTACCTAGTGTCAAAATCATGGCCTCAAGCTAAATACCAAAAAGTGCATAGTCATCCCCTTTGGAAAAAACAAAGTACCCACAAACTACCACATAGGTGGTAGTCCCCTAAATACGGAAGATGTACTAAGGGATCTGGGGACCCAAGTAGATAGTAATCTCTCTTTGATAATCACATTGCCAAAAGTGGTTTAGAAAATCCTTCTACATGACCCAAATAATCACAAAAGGGTTCACATCCAGATCAAAAGAGCTCATTGTGACCCTCTACTCATCACTCATCAGACCCATTATAGAGTACAACGCTCCATTTGGGATGTACCTTACAAGACACCTGCAACAGCTGGAAAGACCACAGAAGTACCTCACCAACAGGATCACTGGCCTCAAACAGATACCCTATGCAAAAAGATGCCCTATGCAGCTTGACTGAAGAAACTCTAGCTGTACTCGGTTGCATACCACCTACTATGAGGTGATCTCTGCCTGACATACAAGGCCATGTCCAAGCCAGAATTGATAGACATGCTCCACCTAAAGAAAACTTTATCCCCTCGAGCCACAAACTCTAGGGATCTAAACCTCACCACAACAATAAATAGGATGTGCTGAAGGGATAAATTCCTGTCCCAGAGACTTCCCATGCTTTGGAACAAGATTCCAATCTATATTAAGCAGAGCTCCTCGCTAACACTCTTCAAAAGAAACCTTGACGAGTGGATGGGAAACAAATTTTACCCCAGGGATCACTTCAGTGGTTCTGCTGGACAGAGGCACAGGGAACTGATCTAAGGGGGCGGCGAAAGCCAACACATTCTGGCTAGGCTTATAAATGCCTTCGGGCAGATAGCCTAATACCTACCTATGAACCTGTAAACACTGTGGAAACCACAGCATAGACTGAGACCATGTCTTCATACATCCCAGAAACAAGGGAGGTGAAAGCCTTTCCACAGCCTGATTCACTGCTGAGAACTAGAGTAATGACAAGTGAGACAAACAGCCAAGGGATCAGCCACAGTATACCTACTGCTTCAGACTCTTTATCAAGCAGTAAGGCGAAAAGGTCTAGTACTCTCAGACATCAGTGCTCGACTTCAGAGATCATCCATAAGTCATTCCTAAAAAGCTTAAATAGGGGTAAATTCCATTCCAATGTGAGCCTGAAGCCAGCATCCATCTTTGTGGCAGGTAACACTGCAGCATGTGGATGTTTCCAGGCTGCAAAGTTGGCACTCCTGAGCATAGACTCCATGGATGGGATGACTCAATACTCCTCTTTCAGGGGGAAGGTAAAGACACAGACTACAGAGGATTTCTTAATACTGACAAGGTCATCCAGGAAGCAGCCTTGGAAAAGAAGGGACTCTCAGTCCTTATCTGTGTAAGAAATTAGGGTGTCTTAGTCTTCCCAGTCTCCTTCAAAAGAAAAAAAATGTGTAGGGGGAGACCCAACCCTAACTATGAGCTAGGCAGATCTGCACACACCAGATGTGAAATTGGTTGAGTGCACAACAGACTAGAAATGCTGGATAGATGACAGCATACCTGCACTCATGGACATGCCTGCCAAAAGCAGTAAAACTGTTAGGTCTGGGAACGGCATGGCATGGTGTCATTCCAGACCACAGAGGGTCTACTCTTACACCCATAACAACATATCACATCCAACATCAAACAGTTGTCTGACATCTAATGCCTGGGCCTACCTTGTCAGCCATGAATGTGTAGGGGGGCTCCAGTGGACCCTTCCTCAGACTGGGCTGTTGAACCCTGCTGGGCTTAGAGGGAGGCCTGGAATGAAGAGTCAGTAGTCTTGAATGCCAACGATCAGAAAGTGCTAGCATATTATATGCTCTACCCAGGTGCATGCTGCTAGTCATAGTTAAGCTACGGCCACTTTACTGATCATCTAGTATGCATCTCCACTTTTATTACCTTAAGCACACCCTCTGGATGCCTCTTGCCCAACGAAGTGGTGGATGGGTGCTAGCCTAGCCCCTTATTTACAGGAAAGCTTGTAGCACAGGGGAATCATTACGTCTAGAATGGTGAGAATGATGTCAGCAGTCAATAACCTTCAGCTTCTCAACTCACCAGCCTAGGACTCCACAAGGGACTTTCTTGCTAAACCCCATACTGGGCAATCTTAACCTCTGCCATCTTGCAAGGTACAAGTTTCACCTGAAGCTTTTCTCTTGCATCTCCAGGTGCCTGCATTAAAATATTCACACTCTTCATCTAAGGCAATTCTGATGAAGATTTTGGCTTGTTATCTACTAAACACACAAACCCTTAGATGCTTTGTACTTCTTAGGCCATTGCATGTGGAAACTTTTCTATGATGAAATGTCACTCCTAGATCAGTTTATGACACCATAAAATGTGCTACCTAGTTGTATGCACTTCCCCAACAAGTAAAACAAAACAGAAAACATAATCAAGGTGGTGACTGCAGGAAAACAAACCTCAACAGAAGTAAAGAAAAAAAAGCAAAAACAGATTTGCAGGGGATTGAAATCCTAACAATTTCCTATCAAAGAGGATTCCTGATATTAGGTATGCATATATCTGAAGCTTACTATCACTGTCCACCTCGGTTAGATAAACTTTGAGGAATCCTACAAATATGATATGGTGGTATGCAACTCAATACAATCAAAATGAATGAAAGCAACAGGAAACATATGTTAAACATATACTGAATTTAAAAAACTGGGAAGACAGTCCAGTATACCATGAATCTAAACTATTCTACACTCAGAATCATCAGAATGTCCACTTACAGTTTTAGGAGTACTTGGCAAATGTAAGCCTCTAATTCCATGTTCTAGCATTTGTACAAAGGTTATTAAAATTTATTTACCAAACTTAGTGGTTTTGATTCTGCCGCCAGGTCTTGCTGTTGCCTCAACAACTTTCAGATCCCTGTATCCATGACTAAACAGACATTGGGCAGCACCGATTCCTGCAATCCCACAGCCAATGATCACAATGCGGGGAAGTGATGCACTTTCTGTCATGGCCATAATCTGTATGCACCTTCACAGCACTACGAAATGGAAAAAAGCAGCAAGTCACAGATTAATTTACAGTTCTGCTAGATGAATCAAAGTTCAAAAAGCACAGTAAGTTCCACAACTAATGTGGATAAAAACAAGCTTTCTCCATTCTACAGGCATTTCTGTAACCGGCCATGAGATTTAATACTCGGTACCCTGTGACTTTACAAAAGCAACCAGTTACTTATCGGTTCAAACGAACTGAAAATGGGTACGGAATTCAACAAATGTTCTAATACTGATTTGAAATACAGAAGGACAACGGTTTGCAGTTTCTGTGGATATATTTAGTAAACTAGACCTTGTTACTTATTAAAGCCAACAGTTAATAATTTAAAAGCTGTGCTGAGAACCATACCAGAAATGTCAAAGGCTGAAATGAAAAGTTAACCTGAACATAACTTCTGTACGATTATGCAAGTACAGTTTGAATGCCCTCAAAATTTAGCAGAAAATATATATACACAGCAACAACAGCCCTCGACATGATGGAAGTACTTGCACGGTTAAGACTCACGTATTCTCCCCAATCCACCCCTAAACACAACTAACATCCAAAGTACAAAATGAGAAACAGGCATGTATATGGGCATACATAATGAAATTTAAGTCCTTGGCTATAACAAGATATAATCTCAGCAAGAACTGTGATACAATCAGCATGTACACTCAGTATATACTGCGTACAAAACTAGTAAACTTACTGAAGAATGGATTTTCTTTAAGACTAGACTTTCATCATGTTCTCTGGGGCGATTATGACAAACATTAGAAACAGGATTCCCAGGGCCAGATTCTAAATTGCTCCCAGTGTAAGTGACTTACTTCAGTGTCAAGGCCTAAGTCAGGGTTGCAACATTGTAAGTCACTTAGGTAGCAAATCTTTAGGAATGTGTGACCCCAATCTCTGAAGGAGCTGTCACTCTCGGTTGATATTGCCTGTCAATCTATTACATGATCTAAATGATCAGTTTTAATAATTGGCTTAATTTCTGGTGTCATTCTAAGGGGATCCAATGTCTGTCTGCCTGGAATGACATGCTTGACAAGCCACGCTGCTTCGCAAGGGACAGCTTGCACCTGTCACCCCTGGGTTTCCAGATATTGGCAAAGGCTCTTGCCACCCCCATAGTGCCTTTTTTAGACAAGGCTCAAATTCTAAACCCACCGCCCTAGAAAACAATAATGGAAAAAAAATAAGGGTAATGCTGCTCAATGCCAGAAGTCTAAATCTCAAGATGCACGCCCTCGATGCCCTCCTCAGTATGGAGAACATCGATGTCTGTGCTGTGACTGAAACCTGGTTCAAGGCTCCTGAGAGCACCCCGGCACTATCAGGTTTTACCTCATATCATGCGTTCCAGCCCCAAAACCCGGACCGTACCACAAAAGGAGGGGGTGTATCCATATTCATCAAGGATACCCACACCTCCGGGCTGGTGGCAACTCACGAAGCATCAGAGACCATTCAGGTGCAATTAACCATAGGCAAAACTGCTCTACAGTTTGTAGCATGTTACAGGCCACCCTCTCAAACTCAGGAACCCCACACAGCCTTCCTGAAGACACTGGAGATTATAAATGTCTCTCCAAACACCATCATACTGGGTGACTTCAACTACCCAAACATAGACTGGGAACATTACTCAAGCCCCAATACCCTAGCCCAAAGGTTCCTGGAGTTCATAAACTCAAATGCTATGGAACAACTTGTCACCATTCCCACAAGAGGTGAAAATATACTAGACCTGATCATCACAAACATGGGGAATAAAATGCTCCACACCGGAAGTATATCCCTCATTGGTGAGATCAGACCATAAACTAATCTCACTGGAGATCCACATCCGCCCCACCCCCAACAAAAAAGACCACAGTGAAGAACTTCTCAAAAGCCAACTTCACACTTCTTAAGACTGGTGTGGTATCCTTCAAGGCCCCTGAGCCATTGGAAACCACAACCCACGCTGCTGAATCCCTTACAAATGCTTTCTACGAGCACCTCCAGGATTGCATGGATCAAGCAATCCCAAATAAAATCAAGACCCTTTCCACCAAAGGCAAGCGCCCGATCTGGTGGACCCCAGCCATAAACAAACTTTACAACAAGAGGAGAAAGCTACTACAAGATAGAGCAAAATGCCTAAAAGGGAAGACATCTCTGATCAATACTAGTAAAAAACTACGATCACTCATAAAATCATCCAAGTCCAACTTTGAGAGAAAAATCGCCAAGGACTCAAAAGACAATCATAAGGCCTTCTTTAGCTATGTTAGAAATCTGGGTGGAAACTCCCAGATATGCTCAGAATTAGTCCAAAATGATACAAAAATCACTGAACCCACAGACATTGCAAACATACTGGCAGACAGGTTCAGTGAAAATTTCTCCCTCCCTCCCCAAAGGAGAAATATCTATCCCAGCAGAGTGTAGCCTCCCAATCATCTCAAATGCCCAGGTGAGAGCTGCTCTCTCTAAAGCTAAAAACACAGCATCAATGGGACCGGATGGTGTCCCCGGCTGTGTGCTATACGAACTCAATGAGGAACTAAACCCACACATAAGGCTGCTGTTTAATCTTAGCCTTACCACAGGATACGTACCCAAAGAGTGGCGTACGGCAACTGTGGTCCCACTCCACAAAGGCGGTGCTTCTACGGACCCTGGTAATTACCGCCCCATAAGCTTAACAAGCCTGGTCTGCAAAGCTATGGAGAGGATCATAATGGAACTCATAAATAAAGACATAGGGGACCTACAGATATTGGATCCTACCCAATTCAGCTTTGTCAAGGGCAGATCATGCCTCTTGAACTTGGTCGACTTTTTTGAAACAGTCACCAAGGCCATTGATGAGGGTAAGGCAGTTCACACAGCCTACCTTGACCTTGCAAAAGCTTTCGACACAATATCCCACTCGGGTATCATAGAAAAGCTCACCAGCTTAAATGTAAACCCATATGTCACAAGATGGGTTGCAAACTGGCTCAAGGACAGAACCCACAGGGTTAGAGTTGCTGGTGCCATGTCAGACTCAAGCCGGTCTGGCGGTGTCCCACAGGGCTCAGTCCTGGGCCCCCTCTTGTTCGGCATCTACTTTTCAGAAGTGAAGGCAAACATAGGAGGATTGTGGCTGACAAAGTTTGCAGATGACTGCAAACTGGGCACCATAGTTGAAAATCCATCAGACACAGAGATCCTTCAGAGAGGTCTCATAGAAACGGATAACTGGTGCCAGAGCCATGGCCTTAAGCTAAACGCCAAAAAATGTATAGTCATACCCTTTGGTAAAAACAAGATAACCCCAAGTTACCACATAGGTGGCAATCCATTAAGCACAGAAGAGGTTATCAGGGACCTGGGGACCCAAGTTGACAGTAACCTTTCTTTTGACACTCACATTGCCAAAGTGGTTAGGAGGACCTTCTACACTGCCCACCTGATTATGAAGGGATTCACATCCAGATCAAGGGAGGTCATTGTTCCCCTGTACTCTTCACTTATCAGACCAATGATCGAGTACAATGCCCCATTCGAATGTATCTTACCCGACACCTGCAGCAATTGGAAAGACCCCAAAAGTTCCTCACCAAAAGGATAAAGGGGCTCAAAAATATGCCATATGCTGCCCGACTGAAGAAACTCCAGCTCTATTCAGTCGCATACCGTCTGCTCAGAGGTGACCTGTGCCTGACATACAAGGCCATGTCCAACCCGGAATTAATGGACATGCTCCACCTCAAAGAATCCAAATCCACCAGAGCCACAAGAGCAAGAGACTTAAACCTCAACACGGATATAAACAGGACGTGCTGGAGGGACAGATTCATCACCCAGAGACTCCCTATGTTGTGGAACAGAATCCCGGTCCATGTGAGACAGAGCACCTCGCTGGCTCTGTTCAAGAGGAATCTTGACCAGTGGATGGGAGATCGTAGGTTTACCCCGGGGATCATCTCTGTATCACTGCTGGACAGAGGCACGGCAAACTAATGGGTATAGTATTCTTCAACCTAAGGGGTGGTGAAAGCCACACAACTCTGGCTAGGCTTATAAATGCCCTAGGGCAGATAGCCTAGTATGAACCTATGAACATCATATAATACTACATAAAGTGAAAACATTCTGAAAGTCTCTACAACAGACTTACAGAAGTTCACACAACTAGGTTTTCCTTCCTCTCTCACAAAACGTCAATATTCAATAGTGGCTGGTATTATTAAAATATCTGAACTTAAACAGGGTCTCATACAGACACAAGAGGAGATTTTATTCAGGTATAAAAATCCCTCGAACAGAGTGCAATAAGCCAAAGAAAAACAGCAAAACTTCTGTAACTCCTTTTAAAACGTGTTTAATGAATGAAACGAAACACACAGACCATCACATTAACGCGATTCAAACACAGTTCCTAAGCGTTTTCATCCAAACCAAATGGATCAGATTTTCTGATCCTGTCATTGTTTGTGATGGTACCTGTGATTTTAAAGTGTTTAATTACACTTCCTTCACCATAGATTCTGATATTGTAAAGTTCTTTTCAAAAGGTCTGTCTTTTGTTCCGGACTCTAGTTTTGATTTAGTGAAAGCTATTACTGACCTTAAGCTATATGTGAGAAAACTTAATCTTAAACTGCTTTTTGGAGACAGTACCATGTACCAACCCCATTTAAGAGTCCCTAGTGTATTTAATCCACCATTACATGATACCTTGCATATTTTTGAAAGAGTTTGTGAATTGGACCTTAGGGCTCTATATGCTAACAAAAAAGCCCCCCACCCTTTTTCTTGTAACATCACAAAATCTCAACGTGAATTTATTAACATTTTGCATGATTGTAACATTAGGGTTATGAGGCCCGACAAGGGTGGTGGATTGGTACTAATGGACCAATTTCTTTATGTTGAAAGAATTAATGAGCTTCTCACTAATGATTTTTACCAAAAGGTTAGTAAAAATGAGATCAATATTGCTCACAGCAAAATTAACAGTACGATAGAAGATCTGTTTTTGGAAAGAGTAATTGACATTGAATTATTCCAGTACCTCACAATAGTGGCACCCAGGATTCCTGTTTTATTTGGAATCCCTAAGATCCACAAATCACAATAGTGGCACCCAGGATTCCTGTTTTATTTGGAATCCCTAAGATCCACAAATCACTTATTGAACCTCCATTCCGTCCTATTGTTGACGGAAGAGGCTCTGCTACTTATGCATGCGCCAAATATGTTGATAGTATTTTGAAGCCATGCATCAACCAAGAAAAACAAGTATGCAAGGATTCCTGGAGTTTTTTAGAGAACCTTAACAACATTCCCTTTGATAGTGACTATTGGTTTCTAACCATAGATATTAAAGATTTATATACGGTTATTCCCCAGACTATAGGAATTGAGTGGGTAAGAGAGTTTATGTATGACCTTAAGATAAACAATGATGTTGTTCATGTTATAGCAACTTTGTTGGACATTGTTTTGTCCAATAATTTTTTGCTATTTGATGGGCAAATTTATCGGCAGAAATCAGGTGTGGCTATGGGGACACCTTGTGGTGGTTGTTTTGCGAATGTTGTGTTGGCTTATTGGGAGAAAAGATTCGTCTTTCCATCCGAACGGTTTTCTACCCATGTCGCCTGGTACACACGTTACCAGGATGACATGTTTATTCTTTGGAAGGGATCCCCCGACAACGTACCTGTATTTTTAGAATTTTTATCCAAAACAACCACCTTTTTAGAGCTCACATTTAACTTACAAGACTCTTCCATCAGTTATTTAGACATTTTAAAGAAAAAACAAATGCTGCTGGGTTAAGCACCCTCAGTTCAGAAAAGCACAAATGAAGACAATAATAACTGAGGAGTGCACCATGAACCGCATGTTCAATGAAGACCCAAGTAGTCCATAGAATAATCCATAAAATCCAACATTTAATGCTGCTAAAAACAAAGAAATGAGGACTGCAGTTAGGTAAGCGCTTTCACGTTTGAATCAACGCTTCTTCAGACATAAAAAAGCAGTCGAGAACATGGATATTTGAATGCCAACAGTGACATCACTACCTGTTCAGGTGTAACAAATCAAACTAAAAATGTTTAAAAATACATACATCAATTTTCAATGCTAATAGTGCTAGCCTAAAACTAGGTATAAAGATAAAGTATAAAAATAAAACAATTGTATAGTATTTATTATAATATTAAATAACATTATAAGCATGTAAAAACTAATGCCTTAATGGTCTATTGGCCAAAAACGGCTTAAGTGTAACAATCGTCATGTTAATAGGATAACAATACCTTACACTAATAGGAACAAACACATCACAAGAATCCTTAACAATAATTGGAAACTTTTGTTAATGGATGATAGGATCAAGAACCTCGTAGATGATACACCCCATATAGCATTATAGGAATATGTTGTCTCTTAACAGGTTATTATGTTATGACAACAATTTTGAAGGCCGCAGACAATCTGATAGATGTGGCACTTTTCCTTGCCGTTCCTGTAATCAGTGTAAATACATAGCCAGTTCTAATAGCTTTACACATCCAGTAACAGGACGTACTTATGTTTTCAAACATTATGCAGATTGCAAATCCACCAATGCTATTTATGTAGCTGAATGTCAACAGTGTAAACAGTTCTACGTGGGCAAGACGAATAGGTGTTTACGAGAGCGTATAAGAGAACACGTCTATGCCATTGATAGGAGCAACACTACTAATGCTTTGGCGCAACACGTCATTGCACATGGACCTTTACACACCTTCAAATTTAAGGTTTTAGAATTAGTTATGAGGAATGGTAGGCTAGGTAACATTAGGAACTTTACGGAAGAAAAGGAAGGAAAGTGGATCTTGAAACTTCAAGCCCATAGATATGGGCTTAATGATAGAGTTACACTTAAGCCGTTTTTGGCCAATAGACCATTAAGGCATTAGTTTTTACATGCTTATAATGTTATTTAATATTATAATAAATACTATACAATTGTTTTATTTTTATACTTTATCTTTATACCTAGTTTCAGGCTAGCACTATTAGCACTGAAAATTGATGTATGTATTTTTAAACATTTTTAGTTTGATTTGTTACACCTGAACAGGTAGTGATGTCACTGTTGGCATTTAAATATCCATGTTCTCGACTGCTTTTTTATGTCTGAAGAAGCGTTGATTCAAACGTGAAAGCGCTTACCTAACTGCAGTCCTCATTTCTTTGTTTTTAGCAGCATTAAATGTTGGATTTTATGGATTATTCTATGGACTACTTGGGTCTTCATTGAACATGCGGTTCATGGTGCACTCCTCAGTTATTATTGTCTTTATTTAGACATTTTGCTTACTAAAGATCAAGTCAACAATAAATTTAAAAGTACCATATATCGTAAACCCAAATGCTTTAGCTAAGCATATTATGATGAACCATGATCATTGTTTCAAATTTACAATCTTGAAACATGTAACCCCGGATAGTAGGGGTGGCCCTTGGCAAGCACAACTTGAAATAGATGAATTAGGTTGGCAAATACGTACTGCTTCTTATTTTCACCCAGGATTAAATGACATTGTGTCTATTGGGTGTTTGTTAAAGTATTTGGCCTTTAAGAGATGATTATTTTCTTTATTTGTGTTTTTGCATGGGGTACTAATATTTAATCTGGTTCCTTTTTAAAAATTAAAAAATTAAAAATAGACTATTTTTTATAGTTTTTAAAGACCTTGTAATAAAGATTTTATTGTAATTTTATAACTTTTATATTAATGTGTTGGAATGTTGTCATTTTTAATTTAAGTACAACATTTTGCTGCCCGTTTTAGGCATGCGGTTTATTGAATGTATAAGAGTGTTTTATTTTAGTTTGTTGGTTCTTTCCATACCTCTGCATTTTTTTGGCTGTATGGCTCTGCTGTTCATTTGAATAGTTAATTGGTTTATAGTTTAATTATCTTGTATTGAGTGCTTAATTATTAATTAGGAGACCTATATAAGCATTTATAACACTGTTCTTTGTGTTTTGTCTTCTGAGGAAGGAAGGTCACTGCACCTTCCGAAAGCGTTTCGCTAAAGTTATTTGAAGTTAATAAAAGCCTTCATTGGGATTGGTTTCCTGCTCAGTTTTGTGCAATGCAAGTCCTCCGCCATCTTAAGTAACTGTTTCTGAGACTTGGGTGCCGGATCAGAAGAGGCCTGAGCTGTAGTCTTTGATTTGGAAGGAGTCTTTGCCTTTGTCTTTGCCTTTATTAGAAGTTGAGTATGCCTGAAAACCCCTTCGGAAGCCGGTACCTGCACAGCGGCTCTGGACCCATCCGAAGGAGCATTGTCCAAAGGTCCTGCAACAGAAATATTCAAAGGCCTAGTTGGCTCCTCGTGGGAGTCCGTTTCGGCCATCGGTTCCAAAATGGCCGACGACAAGGGCTGCAAAAGCGCCTCACTGACGACGGCCGAACCTGAAGCTGGCTCTGCTTGTACAATATTGTCTGATTTGGACCTCGGAGGCCTGTCTTTATCCTTGCGTCATTTGTGAACTCCGGTAGCCGGAACTGAGTCCGACGACATTTTGTAATTAAAACGCCTACCGAAGTAATGAAATGCAAAATCATACCTTCGTTTAATCATACTTTGATTGAATCTAGCACAAAACCGACAACTAGCTACGTCGTGGTCAGGGCCTAAGCAAGGAATACAGTAAGAATGAAAATCCTTATGAGGTATTTGCTTCCCACATGAAATACAATTATTAACTTTTTCCTGACATCGGACTGGAGCAAGAAAAAAGTTTCCCCAATGGGGTACTTAGCTTTGAGTAGAAGAAGAAAGTCTTCGGACTGAAGTACATTAATAAAAAATTGTCAGGAGTCAGCCGACCGGCAAATGCGAACTGCTATCACCGCACGGCAAGAAAGACTGGAGAACATGGTGTCGGCTGTCAGCTTTGTACTCCTGGCGCTCTGACGTCAGGGAGCATGGCTGAGCAGCCGACGCCGGACCCAGACTTTGGGATTCTGGCCGACCGAGGACTGCCTGCCGGCAGGGGAGAATCCTACAGTCATGACTGCAACAGTGAAACACGATGAACATCCACCCAGGGGAAAACAGTACAGCAAGTCTATAACGTTTACAAAAACCCAAAAGCGGAATAAAAAGAAGTTTAGCTTTAACTTTCACAAAAGACAAGAAAAGAGATAAGCAGACTTGTCACAGAAACTTAGGTGATTATCTCAAATAACCAACAGTTGGAGAAAGTACTTGGCATGTATCCTACTTTTGTTTTTAAAACAGCAAAGAGCACTACAGACTGGCTGAAGGTAAAAACCTAAGGGTGGTAACTGTTCTGATACCACCACATGTGGCTGTGCCCCCACACACACACACACACACCAACTGCAGCTTTTGTGCTTACATGTGGAACTCTGATTATTATCTCTGTTCTATACTGAGAAAAAGAGTTCTGATTAAGGTCGAAGACGACTGCAACACTGAGTCAGCTCTTTAGAGAGACCAGTGCAGATCTTGCACTGCTTTCTATGTCAGCAAAACTATGAACAAGTTTAAAGTAATAATAGCCCACCACCTCTCACACAAAGTTTTCAAAAACTCACTTGCTAAACAGTCATGTCCACCCTAGCCACCAAGGATTTTTCTTCATAACTGACAAACTAGAAATAGGTTCACTAGAGGACAATAAAAATGCCACTCTTGAACAAATGGAACTCAAATGACAAGTACATCTGAAGGCATACAAAGCACCAGAGCTCATTTCTAACTGTTCCATAAAAAGTGTTCTAGTTTTGAGGTAACTGTACCACAAGTCATATTACAAAAAAATGTTTCATTAAGTTTGGTAAACATGTAGCAGGCTTAATTGTTAGTGCAATTTCTTCTGTAAAAACAGGAGATTTGCTTTTATTTCCACCAGTGCACTTACAAAAGGAACATGTCCTACTGCCAGGAGTCCAGCCTATTCAAGGGGTATCTGAAGACTGTTCTCACTTGCCTGTTTTCAGTTATAGTTTTAAGTTATTTTTCAAGTCTCATTTGAGTCACTTAGACAGTCAAAATGCTTAAAAGTCAAGTTATCCACTAAAGGCTCTTCAAAAACACAACATATAAAACCTGCTTTTCTTATTTCTAGTAGATTTTCTGGTACGAGTTTACCATTTTTTCTACCCAAAAGAAAAAAGGTGCCTGAATTTAAACTGACCCTTTGATTGACATCCAAACTCTCTGGGAGGCATGGGGTAGGTTGATTAGTGGGTAAAGTGGATATAAAAGTATCACACCCCTGTTAAAATGCCAGGTTTTTGTGATATAAAAAAATGAGACCACAATACATCATTTTAAAACTTTTCGCACCTTTAAAGTGCCACATAGCCTGTACAATTAAATTGAAAAAACAAACAAATCTGTTAGGGGATAAATTACAAAAAAAAACGTATAATAAGCTGGTTGCATAAGTTAAAACTAATACTTTATTGAAGCACCTTTTGATTTAATTACAGCATTTAGTCTTCTTGGGTACACACCTGCCATCAATTAGAGAGACCCTGATTAACCCCAAATAAAGTTCAGCTGTCCAAGTAGGATTTTCCTGACATTTACTCAGTTGCCTGGTATAGCAGAATTCATGGTTCGCAAAGCTTACAAAGCATCAAAGGGATATTATTGCTGAAAGGTATCAGTCAGGAGAAGGGTACAAAAAAATTTCCACAGCATTGGATATACCATGGAACACAGTGAAGACAGTCATCAAAAAGAGAGAGTAGATGAATCCTAGATTAAACTACCAAATTATATTAAAGCACTAGTTTTAAGCATCTTTTAATTACTAGTGTTACCATTAAACTTGAGAGGAAAAAGCAGTAACAGGTTGTGAAGTGACATAATTTTGAACTGGGGCACTATCACAAACAGGTTTAGTAAAGAAAGATCCAGAACTAGTCTCCAGGCATCTTCTTTCTTTGACAATAATACATCCTAGAATAAAAGCCCTTCCCCACCTGGGAAGGAGGAATGGATTTCATCACTCCTTCCAACTGCATGCGATGAAGAACTAGTGGAAACAAGAGTCTGATCTGGAGGATGAAGAATGACCCATTTGGAATGGAGGAATTTCCTCCCACTGCCATCTGTAACCTTGATGAATGATCTTCAGGACCCATTTGTCTGAAACTATCTGTTGCCGCCAAACAGAAAAACAGATTCAGATTTTCTGGAAGAAAAAAGGGGACATAGCAGGTGATGACAGTCTCTTGAAAAGTCATTCAGACTTGGTGGGGTGCTGCCATCTGTGTCAGGAGGAGTGGGGCAGTGCATGTGTATGCCAGTATAATTAGCTGGAGTTCTGTAAATAATTGTGTCATTTGACTGTCACACTGATTTGTACAGATGCTTGTGTTAAAAATGTATCAACAGTCTTATTATAACGGAGTAAATGTTTATGTTTAAACAAAGAATTCTGGAAGGGAACAGTAGAAGTTTTTGAAATTGTTATATAATTTTCAAATACTGCAACAGATCTTCGCAAATCTCTGAATGTGTATTGTACCAGCGTCAGATGATGAAATGTGATATTCTATAACCAGCACTGAAAGTATGGTACTCTCACCGCAGTTTGTTTTATTTTCTTTGGCACCTGATATAAAGATCAGTGTCAGTTATCACAGTCAGTTGGGTTCAATTTTAATCAGAAGCCCATCACCTTGCCTTGTGGAAGTAAGCATCTCCGCATCCAATTTTGCCTTGCTGTATTAATTAAGTTAGCTAGGGAATAGTTATTCTTTAGACAGGAAATCCAGTAAGATTAATTAAGTAGCATTTTTCTGTATCTGTTTGAATCTGTTCAACAATGTTATTTTTATTTCTCCTAGGACTGAAACTCTGGTATTTACTGTTCTCAGATATTTAGTATGCTCTCATGTTTTCTATTTTATTATTTATTTTTAAATATTTTTATACCTTTAATTGTGGCTGGATTTTTAGAGAATACTTTTAACATCTTCAGAGTACCTTGCTAATTTTAGTGAGGCCGTGGCAACCCAAAAAGCCTTGCTGCTTTGGTTACACTCATCATTTATTTTAGTATTGATTTTACTCTGTATAATTGGATACCCTTGTAACAGCCTGAGAGTAAATGACTAAGGTAGTCACCTTATAGTCTGGGCACAGGGGGTACAGCTACTGGATCTGTACTAGTCTTTCCCAGAAGTGTAAGTCTGTGTTTGAAAAATCAAATACCTAGGTGTAGGTGTGCCATCTACTTGGAAATACGACATAGTGCTCCAAAGTGAGTCTTGTTTGGGATCTGGAAAAAGAGAGTTCAGTCCAAGGTCTGGAACATGTTCCCTGTGAGCTCTTGGGGGAAACTGTGCTTGATGCAGAGAGCTGCATCTTAAAATTCTGTGTAAATTCATTCCTATTTTTAGTGACCGTCCCTTACCGGTGTCAGTGGTGGGGATTGAGGCTCCTTGATTACTGGCCCAGGGTAGACAGGCTGTCACATCTCCTTGTCATTTCTTCTTAATGTCTGTTTACCTGTATTCTAATGAGATTGTTTATTCAGCTCTGTGCCAAATATGATTATTAATTAGAGAATCCCGTAGAAAATTTGGAAAAGGAGAGCTGAAAAATCTTAAGAGATTTCCTGGATCAGCTTACCCCTTTCATCATACTTTTTGATCACCTCTGCAGCAGAGAGGCCAAAAACTAAATCTTTGTCCAAAGAGAAATTTAAAATATCATTTTTATCATCATTTGAGAGTTTCTAAGAAAGCAGCCATGCAAACTACCTCAAAACAGTACCTGTTGCCATAGCCCTGTAGTAGTATCAGAGTCATATACACTCTAAACAATGATTAGTAACCAATAATTTCTTCTTTTGCATAGGTCATGTACTTACCATAACTTGGTATCTGTTGTCCTTCTCTCATTCTGCTTCAATAATGGTTATAGATCTGATCCTCATATCCGACTCGGACCGCCTTTAACAGACTTTAGCTTCTAGGCTTAAGCTCCTCCCTTACCCATAATCCTCTGCCCCTAGCTCTACCTCTTCAGATAGAGTTTGCTGCCTCTAACAAAGTAAACAGAAGAAAAAAGGAACCAAGGGCTCAACCTGGAACATAGGTTCCAACAAAGGTGTCTTCAAATCCTCTAAAAAACAGACTTTTTGGAGGGGGCTGACTGGGTGGGAAGGTGAAGCAGAATAGCAGAGTGAGAGAATAACACAAACACCAAGTTATGGCAAGTACATAACTAATAAATCTGATGTTGTCCCTCTCATTCTGCTTCACTGATGGGTCAGAGTCCTCAGCTACATGATTTTGTGGGTGGCCTCAAGGAAGGATATGCCAGAGCATCCACAAGCCAAAAGATGTCCTGCTCCTGGAGACCGTGTCCAAATTATAATGGGTCACAAAGCTACAAGAGTTAGACCAAGCTGCTGCAGCACACACATCAATTGGAACTCTAGATGCAAAAGCCACTGATGCAGCTATGGATCTTGTTGAATGGGCTTTTGGAAGACTATTTATGAGAAAATTTGTTTGAAATTACCCAAATATTATGCAACTGGTTAACTACCTTGCTATCGTCACTTCAGTAACTGCTTGACCCTTACAATTAAGAGGAGACATAACTGCTCAGATTTTCTGAACTGCTTTATTCTATGTAGATAGAATTAGAAGTTATGTACTCACCATAACGTTCCATCTGAGTAGGTACTTCATTTGTCTGCAACCTGTGGGTCTCGGATCCGACCTCGCATCCGACCGGCAGCTTTCCAAGCTTCAAGATCTGAGCTCCTAGCTCTTCCCCTCTACCCACAATCCCCTGTCACCACCACACTACCTCAGATCGGTTTTGCTGTATCACCTGAAATAAAAAACCTGTAATAAACAGGTTCAGATATTCTCAAGAATCATAAAGATCCTAGAAACCCGATACAGGTTAGGGGGATGGCAGGGGGGGATGGTTGCAGACAAATGAAGTACCTACTCAGATGGAACGTTATGGTGAGTACATAACTTCTAAATCTG
Organism: Protopterus annectens; assembly: GCF_019279795.1. Lineage (NCBI taxonomy): Eukaryota > Metazoa > Chordata > Ceratodontiformes > Protopteridae > Protopterus > Protopterus annectens. The sequence continues at coordinate 1,142,699,298 of NC_056748.1, read as the reverse complement.
AAGTAGTTACTTCATTTGTTCTGCAACCTGTGGGACAGGGTCCCCAGCTACCTAAACAAAGAAACCTGGGTGGTCTATGGGAGGATATTCCGAGCACATGAGCCAAAGGACGCCCTGCTTCTAGATATCATGTCCAGCTTATAATGAGAAATAAACGTATGAGCAGAAGACCAAGTGGCTGCTGAGCATATGTCGTCCAACGGCATCCTGGACCAGAAGGCTGCAGAAGTTGCGATGGACCTTGTGGAATGTGCACGGATTTTGAATGGGGTTGTTTTGCCTGATGCCTTATAAGCCTGAGAAATACAATGACAAATCCAATTAGCCAGTGTCACTTTGGATATAGGTTTTCCCATGAATGAAGGAGCAAATGACACAAAGAGTTGATCAGCCTTACGAACATCTTTGGTCCTGTGCAAATAAAAACGCAACTGCCTATGTACGTCTAGTGTATGCAACATGTATTCTCCCTTATTTTGAGAATTTTTGAAAAACACTGGCAAATTGATAGTTTGATTGATATTTGCCAGTGATGCCACTTTTGGTAAGAAAGACGGGTTAGTCCTGAGAGACACTCTGTCATTGTGGAAAATAAGATAGGGAGGTTTCATGCACAAAGCTTGGAGCTCTGAAGCCCTTTTAGCAGGTTATGGCTACCAAGAATGCTGTTTTCCAGGACAGAAATTTAAGGGGTACAGAAGCTGCAGGTTCAAAAGGAGGTTTCGTTAAAGCTTGCAGAACAAAGGTTAAGTCCCAGGGGGGGAGTCACGGATTTCACTGGTGGCTTGAGAAGGAAAACGCCACGCAAGAATGTCTTACACAATTTTGTAGATGCTAGAGATCCTAATCCGTCTCCCACATGAAAATGGGATATTGCTGCCAACTGTATTTAACCGTTGATGCACTGGCCCCTTGTTCAAAAATCATGGACAAAAAATCCAAGACTGTAGGAATCGGAACAGTAAAGGGGTTGAGACCTTGGCTGTTAGCCCAGTCATAAAATCGTTTCCACTTACTATTATAGATTTTCCTGGTGGACGGTTTATGAGCCGCTACCAGAATAGTTTTCACTGGTGACGAGATACCGGGAGTCCTTGCCATTAGTGGAACTGGATCAACTACGCCGCAAGCTTGAGGTTTACCAGGTTCGGTGTTGGGCACCCCGTTGGGTGCAATATCAGATCTGGAATGGGATCCAGGATTAAAGGGGAGGAGAGACTGTGAGACCGCAGGTATGGAAACCAGATTTGACAAGGCCAGAATGGAGCTATGAGGATAATTTTGCTCCCTAACTGTGCGGCTTTCTGAATGAACTTCGCCATGAGCGGAAGCGGGGTGTAGGCATAGAGTAGACCGGGAGGCCAAGCATGAATCAGAGAGTCTCTGGGGCTCTCCCCTTCTGGGGGAAGAATTGCGAAGAACTCGCTGCATTTTGTGTTTTGGGGAGTAGCAAAAAGATCGCAGCGAGACCAACCCCACTTGTGGAAAATTTCCTTCGCAACTTTCGGATTTGAGAGACCACTTGTAAGGACTGAGAATTACTCGACTCAATTTGTCCGCCAGGATGTTGGATCATCCCGGAATGTGCATTGCTATCAGAAAGCGGTTGGTGGATATCGCCCATTCCCAAACTCTCATGGCTTCTCGACAAAGAGGGTAGGATCTGGTTCCCCCTTGTTTGTTTATATACCAGACCACTGACATATTGTCCATCTGTACTGCAATCGTTCCTAGAGGTAGAAGGTCTTGGAGAGCCTGCAACGCTAGAAGCACTGCCCTCATCTCCAGAACATTTATGTGCAAAGCGGTCTCCGACAAGGTCCACGTACCTTGGACGTTTCTGCCCAAACAATGCCCCCCCCCACCCTAGGCGAGAAGCATCTGTGGTTGTGACCGGGGGGGGGGGGGGGTCACAAAGGGTCTCCCTTGCCTGAGTTCTGCGGAGTGAAGCCACCAAAGGAGGAATTCCCTGCAAACTCTGCTCAGGGGGATAGGAGTGTTCAATGGGTGGAGTAACAGTGACCACTGAACTTGGAGTGTCCACTGTAATATACGCATCCTTAGGCGAGCATGGAGACAGAGGCCGATAGCCGCTGCCATCAAGCCTAGTGCCCTCAGGACTAACTCCGCCGGCGGAGCTTTGGTGCGAAGAAGAGGAGCCAAAACCTGGAGTGAGAGGCTGGACAGCCTGTCCGAGGTCAAGAAGGCCCGAGAAGATCGGGAATCTAGCCTGGCTCCTATGAAATCTAATGCTTGCACAGGATGAAGAAAAGACTTCAGTATGTTGACTGAGATGCCCAAGCTGTCGTCAAGAGACAGCACATAGTCTCTTGCGGTACAAAGTTGATGCCTGTTGGTTGCTGTGAGGAGCCAGTCGTCTAGGTACGGAAAGACCCTTATGCCCTGAAGCCTCAGGTGGGCCGCAACCACTGCCATGACTTTGGTGAACACCCTGGGGGCTGAGGTGAGTCCGACCGGAAGGACCCTGAACTGGTAATGACTGGCTCCTAGCTGGAAGCGGAGGAACCTCCTGGACCGTCTGTCCATTAGAATGTGGTAGTACACGTCCTTGAGGTCTATAGAGCACATCCAGTCGTTCTCCTGCATTAAGGGGAGAATAGATTGTAGACTGACCATCCAGAATTTTTCTTTGGGGACAAACATGTTCAGGGAGGACAAGTCTAGAATGGGCCTGAGGTCCCCCGTCTTTTTTGGCACTAAAAAGAACCTTGAGTAGTAGCCCAATCCGGATTGGTCTGGGGGGACCCGCTGGATAGCTCTTTTTTCTAACAAATTTGAAATCTCTACGGTCGCCGCCCCTCTTTGATTGGGTGGGACATCGGGGAGGCGACCACCTGAGAGAGGACGAAATAGGAAGGAAATTTTGTAGCCTCTGGATATAATTCGGAGCACCCATCGATCGTTCATGATGAACTCCCACATTGACAGGTGCTTTGTTAAACGCCCCCCGACTGTCTCCAGAGCTGGACAGTCGGGTGCGCGGGTCTCTCGGAAAAGGGCTCCTTAGTTACGCGGTCCCCCTCTGCCTCTGGGACGGCATCTACCCTGCCCTCCTCTGCCTCTGGAGGGCGCGGAGTCCGAAGCTGGATAGGATTGCTGAAACTAGCGGAACCACAACTTCTTTTGCCCCCTCTGATTCCTTGAGAAGGAACATTGGGGGCTGGAGAAGCGGACTCCGACGGCAGACAGCGTCTTCCCGTCCTTCTCGCTTTGGACTAGTGTATCGTGTACAGTCTTGCCAAAAAGCAAAGAGCCGTCAAAGGGTGCGTTCGTGAAGGACGCCTTGAAAGGTTTCGCGAAATTACAAAGAAGGAGCCAGGCGTGACGTCTCAAGACAACACCTGCTCCACTGGCCCTTGCGGCTCCCTCCGTAGCATAAGACAGTAGCCGCATGGACATATCTGAAATGGACTTGAGAGTGGCCATGTATGTCGAGAACACGGTTTTGTCCTCGACCGACATGGACTCAGGTGGAGCTGCAGTGTATTCCTTGATCAAATCCCGTTGCAGCCTGATGATATGTGCCATATCATTCAGCGCCCTCACGGAGAAGGTTGCTGAAGCAAAGGTCCGCTTCCCTATACGGTCCAGCGCCCGGGACTCCTTGTCCGGTGGGTGGACCGTGGAGCTCTCCTGGGAGTTCTCTTTTAGTGGCAGCAGCCACCAACATGGCATCAACTGGAGACCCTTTGGCCCAAGCCTGCCTGTCTGAAAGGGGGCTAAGGATTTTATCCGGTCGACGTGGGATAGGCTCCACGGTGTCGGGTTCCTGCCAAGCCCTGGTAGTCAGGAGATCTACCAGGGGACCTGCCGGTGGGGACACCCAGGAGGTAGATGGGCCCACTTCAAACGCCTCCAGAAATACGGACTCATCCGAGGAAGGTTTTTGGGCAGACCCCCAATGCAACATTTCCATGATGTCTCCAAAGGAGACATCCTCGGGGGGTGACCTTGGGGAACCTTCCCTTTCCTCTAAGTCCGTATCTGTGGTGACGGACTTGGGGGAGTCCATGTGCCTCCTTTTACACGTCCGTTTACGAGGCACCTCCTCTGTGGGACTATCAGAAGAGGGCTCGTCAATGGCCTCTTATTCCTCCGAGGGAACCAATTGGAGGGTCTGAGCAGGCTGTCCCGATGGAAAGATGATGGAAGTTAGGCCCGTATGCAGTGGGGGGGGGGGGATCCAAAGCCCGAGTTGGGGACCTGGAAGACCTTGACAGTACCCTCTCCACTACCTCGAACGCCGAGGGAGAACTACTCTCTTCCGGCCCCAAAAGCAGTCTCCTCGGCTCTGAGATAGGGATCGGGGTCAGAGCCGAAGCCATCGGATCCGAAAGGGAGGTGCTCTCCGACATAGGCGGCGCCGAAGATGCACCCGCTCCCACGGATCTGACGCCCAGCCCACGGCCCCGAGAGCTCAGATCCGAGATACTCAAGGGTATGGTCAGCGTCGAGAAGGCTTGGGCCACCGGCGCCGACAAAACTCCGGCTCCGAAAGGGCCTGGATCCGAAGACTCCAAAACCCGGATCCGGGTTGAAGAAGGAGAAATCAGGGCAAATATTGAAGCTGCACTCCCTCCCTGTGGAGGGGGGGGGGGCAGGAGCACCCCCATCTGCATTTGGGTCTGCAAAAACCGACGCATCATCCTATCCATATCGGCGTTGGAGAGAGACCTAGTAGATCTAGAGGAGGTCGTAGAGGCGGGCCTGGAGGGCCGCCTCGACGACCTCGAGGGTGATAGGAGCTCCTCCTCCGGCTCCGGTGAGAAGGAAGGAGATCGGAGCCGAGAAGGAGAAGGTCCGGACACCCTCGGAGGCGATTTAACAATTTTTGAAGGCGGAGCCAAGGGATGAGGCTCGGCTCGCCTCTTGTGTCTGTGCTTCTCCCTGTGCTTATCCCTAGAAGGAGAAGACTGAACTTCCTTCGTACTCAAGGCAGTAGTGGGAGGTTGAGTCCCAGCCTGAGTCGAGGGAATCAGAGGTGCTGAAGCTACCTGGGTAGCCTGCACCTTGGAGGGAGAGGAGGAAGAGGCCTCCTCCGGGGGGAGCAATCCCACCAGAATAAGCCTGTTCCTTCTGTCCCTCACAGCCCGGGGGTTGAAGGCTGCGCAAACCTGGCAGTCTGAAGACAAATGGGCAACCCCCAGGCATATAACACACTGAGTGTGGCCCTCAGCTGGGGAAAGCTTATGGCCACACCCAGTGCACTTTGAAAAAATAGCTTTATGGCCTTTGGCCATTTTCCTGACACACACACACTCACACGCCCAAACACCTAAAACGCAATCCTGAAAACAAAAAAGGGCAGAGAAAACACTCACAATACTCTCCTTTTTAAGTTTTAAAAGTTTAAGAAAATCTCTGAAAGAAAATTATTCACTTCCCTGTCTAAGCTCAGGAGCTCTTCTCAAGATGCTTGTTATTCAAGCCGCGGCAAAAACGATCTGAGGTAGTGTGGTGGTGACAGGGGATTGTGGGTAGAGGGGAGGAGCTAGGAGCTCGGATCTTGAAGCTTGCCCACAGGTTGCAGAACAAATGAAGTAACTACTTCAGATCTGTCTGTGAACATCTAAGGAATATAACATATATTCTCCTTTTTTAGTATAATTTGGAATGAACACTGGTAAATGAATGCACTGATTTATGTTAGACTATGTGGCCACTTTTGGCACGAAGTATGGGTTAGCACGTAGGGAAACTATCTTTGTGAAAAATAATGTATGGAGGTTTAGACGAAAATGCCTACAACTCAGAAACTCTTTTTGCTGAGTTAATGGCTACAAGAACAGCAGACATCCAAGACAAAAATTTCAAGTCACAATCATTAGCCGGTTCAAAAGGGTTTTTGGGTCAACCCTTGCAAAAAGGCAGTCGGATCCCACAAGGGAGTGGGGTCTTTGAACGGAGGCCTAAGGAGAAAGACACCTTTCAAAAAAAGCTTTACATTTTCTAGTTGAAGCTACAGATCCTGAAGGTAATCCTGAATGAAAAAACTGGAAATGGCTGCTAAATGGAGCTTAGCAGTTGCAAAACCGGAACCTTCTTTAAATAAGGTCTCAAGGAAGAAAGAACTGAAGAAACAGGCATTGAAAAAGGGTCAATATGATGATTAACAGCCCAAATAGAAAAGCTTTTCCATTTGCTTTTATATACTTTCTTGGAAGCTAAAATGATAGCTTTGACAGGCGAGGAAAACCTGGACCCGCTAGCAATCGAGAAACTGCAGAAACCAAGCAGTTAACTTGAGGGTGGGGAGATTCAAGTGGAATAACAGTGTCGGGTGATAGAGGTCTGGTTTGGGTTCCAGTATCCAGGGTGGATATCTCAGGTGAGACCAGAGGAAGGGGAACTAAATCTGATGAGGCCAAAAGGGGGCAATGAGGCTCACAGTACTCTTCAATCATTTGGCTTGCTGAAGAAATTTTGGGATAAGTGGAAGAGGGTAAGCATAAAGAAGACCAGGGGCCAACCGTGACTCCAGTGTCTCTCAGGGAACCCTGAAGGATGATCAGAGCAAAACAACTGCTGCATATGTTGTTGTGAAGGGATGCAAAGAGATCACAGTAGGGGAGACCCCAATGGTCAAATATCTTGTTCGCTACTGACTGATTCAGAGACCAGTTGTGGGGCATCAGAATGGACCTGCTGAGCCTGTCTGCCAAAACATTGGATTTTCCCCAGTACATGTGTTGCAAGTAGAAAGTGGTGTGAAAAGATTGTCCATTCCCAAACCATCAGGACCTCTCTGCATAGTGGGTACGAATGGGTTCCTCGTTGCTTGTCGATATACCAGACAACTGACATGTTGTCAGTAAAAATCGCAATAGTTCCCAGAGAAAGACTGTCTTAAAAGGCTTGCAATGATAGGACAGCTCTCATCTCCTGGACATTTATATCTGGTCTCTAGGGGGAGTCCGTGTGACTAGAATCACCTTCCCCCTCGAAATGCCCCCCCCCACCCTAGATGGGAAGTATCCGTGGTCACTGTGGATATTGGAAGGGGAAGAATGAAGGGTCCGCCTACCGACAGATCGGAGCGAATCCACCACTCTAAATGACTTCTGCAAATATTGGTCAGTCTGATAGGAACAGATAGGGGCTGATGTAGAATTGACCATTGAAGAGCCAGTGTCTATTGCAGAATGTGCATACAGTATCTGGCTAGAGGTACCAGAATTATAGCAGCTGCCATAAACCCCAGGGTTGGTAGAAACAATCTGGCAGAAAGAGATGGAGAAGATAATATAGCCTGTACCTGAAGAGTCAAAGTGTTGATATGATGTTGGGGCAAGGAAGCTACTTGTGTAACTGTGTTCAGCTGAGCCCCAATGAATTCCAAAGTTTGAATAGGCAATGGTTGTGACTTGTACGGATTTATGGCAATGCCTAGTTTGTGGGATATCTGGTATAAGTCAGTCTCTGGCATGAGAAAGTTGAAGCTGGGAGGGAGCAATTAGGAGCCAATCATCTAGATATGGGAATACATGAAACCCCTGCAGTCACAGATGAGCTGTGACCACTACCATGCATTTAGTAAACACCCGGGGGCCTGTGATGAGTCCAAAGGGCAGGGCTCTGAACTGAAGTAATTGGCTCCCATGAGGAAGTATAGGTGACATCTGGAGCGTCTTGTCTATTTTTATGTGATACTACACATCCTTTAAGTCTACAGAGCACATCCAATAGTCTTTCCTTAGTAATGGAAGGATGGACTGAACCATAACCATCTGGAACCTCTCTTTCTTTCTTTACATATAAACAGAGTTCACTTAGGTCTAGGATAGGCCTCAGGTCCCCTGTTTTCTTTGGCACCAAAAAAAAAAAAAAAAATGGGAGCAAGTTCCAGATCCTCTTTGTTCGGCTGGGACCTCTTAGATAACTCTTTGGCAGTAATCTTTGGATCTTTGAACTGTCAACTCCCTATGGCTGGGTGGAACATTAGGAAGCTTCTTTTGAACTTTTGGAGGGGAAGAGAAAAGGGAATGTACTATCCTCTGGATATTATGCTTTGCACCCAAGCATTTGTTACTTGGGCCCAGGCACCTGGGTGCAAGGAAAAATGGCCCCCAACTGCATCCAGAGTTAGACAGTCAGGCAGCTCTTCAGGAGCGCTGAAAGGGCTTGTCTGAAAAAGGTTCCCTAAAGCCCTGATTTTGCAGGCCCTCTCTGCCTCTAGGGTGGCGTCTCCCATTAAAGCCTCCTCCCCTGCCTCTGGAGGAGTACCTTCCACTTTGATCAGGAAAGGAACTTTGCAATTTTCGGAACAAAGTCTTCTTAGCCCCTCTGATTTCCAGAATAGGTTCACTGAGGGGCAGAAAACTTGATCGCCATGGCAGACAAGGTCTTAACTTCTTGCTCACTGTGGGTCAGGGTGTCCTTCACTGATGGGCCAAACAAAGACAACCCATCAAAAGCGTTGTTGACAAAAGAAGCCTTAAAGGGCTCCATGAAATCACAAAGCCACACCCAAGCATGTCTGCGTATCACACTGCCAGTGCCAGTTGACCTTGAGGATCCTTCCAATGAATGGGAAAGGAGCCTCATGAAGAGTTTGCCAGGGAAGTAAGTGTGGTCAGCTTTGGAGAAACTTTATCTAGCTCCTCTGTAGGCTAGCACTCCACCAAGGACTCAGAGTTCCTTAACCAGGTCTCTCTGTAGGAAAAAAATGTGCCAAGTAATTTTGCTGTCTAAGCGAAAAAGCTACCGAGGGGAATGTGCACTTCCCGAACCTGTCCAGTGCTCTGGACTCCCTGTTCGGTGGGTGGACAGTCAAGCTCTGTTGTGCAAGCTCTTATAGCAGCTGCCACCACCAAAGCATCAGTGGGAATGCCCCCTGCTCCAAGAAGTTCGATCCTCAGGGGGAAAAATAATTTTATCTTGTCATTTTGGTACAGGCTCTATGGTGTCTGGTTCCTTCCAGGCCTGACAGGCAACAAGATCTATAAGAGAGTCTGCCAGGAGGACTACCAAAGATGTAGACAGGCCCGCACCAAAGGCATCCAAGCATACGGACTACTCTGAAGAAGGACTTTTGAACAACCAGCCACCTCTTTGCTTTAAAATTTCTAAGATGTCTGTAAAGGAGACATCATCCAGTGGTGTTTTGGGGATTCATCTCCCTCATCGTAATCCGCATCCTCAGTGAGGGACTCCATAGGGGAGTCCAACTGCCCCCTCTTGCACATCCTCTTCCATGGGATTGCCTCCATGGGATTTGCAGGTGAGGAGTTGGAAGAGGAAGGTGCCACTTTAGGTAGAAGAGCTTGCAGGTCCTTAGAGGTGGGCTGACCAGGACAGAAATGGAAGATTCAAAGCCCAGATCCGATTCAGGGATATGGGGAAGGAGCAGAAGTCAAAGTGTCCAGAGATCTATTCATAAAGAAAGCCTTTTCTAAAACTCGGGAAGCCAAAGGGCCCCGGGATACTCACCCAAACTCCCTCAGAGCTAAAGCCACCAAGGAAGAAGTAAGAAGCACCCCAAAGTCCCGGCTCCTTGATAGAACCGGACCCCCAATGTCAAGGGCCAAAGCTCCAAGGGGGGGGGAAAGATCCAATAAAACTAGAGCCAAACCTCACCGCTCTGATCTGGCCACAACATCACAGTCCTGGGACTCACTCTGATCTGAGGATCTTGGAGCAGAGGTAGTCAAGGTTAGCGTTGAGGAAGCAAAGGTACTCTGGTCCGACCCCAAATCCCTTGGTAGACTGCTGCCCTGGGGTTTCAAATCTGCTATTCAGACAGAAGGAGAAAAAGATTTGACAGGGACTCTCTCAGATCCACGAGGGGACAGAGCTGGAAATACCCACATCTGGAACAGAGCCTTGATAATGCACCTAACCATCTTGTCCATGTCATCCTATAGGCTCCTAGAGATCTGGAAGAAACTACTGAGGATGGTCTTTAGTGTCTAGGGGTCTGCAATATTTTCAGTGGCACAGCAAGAGATAACAATCTTATGGACCTCCCAGGTGAATGAATGCTACACCACGGATCCAGAGATTTATGGACCTGAGAAACTGGCTGAATGTTCAGACCCAGACTGGTAGGATCCGAAGAAGTAGTTGGTCTGAAAGTAGGCTCACTCTGAGCCATCAAGTCTATCCGATCTAAGGAAGTCAACATAGATCTCGGCACCAGCATCCTCGGATCAGACTCGCTCGCAATTTTCGTAGAAGGCTCAGAGGACATCCTGGATTCCTTGTGCCAGCACTTTTTCACCTCGGAGCCTTGTAAGTCCTTAGAGGGCCCTGCCCCTGGAGAAAAGAGAGGATCTGGCATAAGCCCTTTTAAAATTAACTTATTTTTACTCTCTTGGACTGCCCGAGAATTGAAACAATCACAAATTTGGCAGCCCCCAAACAATAAATACATTTGTCATGCGTGTCTGATTGTGGGAGTTTCCTACCACACTCAGCACATCTCTTAAATCAGGTTGGCTTGCCTATTCCTTAAACAACAGTATGCCCTAACGCAATCAATCCTAAAAAAGAAAGTAGAGTTTTTTTTTTTTTTTTTGTAAAACAAAGGCCAAGGCCTGAAGGGACAGGAAAAGGTAAGAAGACGAAAAAAGACCCAACGCCCTCGAACACTAGATAGGAAAGGAAGGAAAATATTTTAAGATTATAAAGTTAGACAAATTTTTAATATTAAGAGAAAATTTTACTTAACTGAGACCGAGAGAGACAGCGCACTGGAGAATGTATCTGTATGCACTGGCGACAAAAGAGCCGAGGAGGTAGAGCTAAGGGCAGAGGATTATGGGTAAGGGAGGACCTCAAGCCTGAAAGCTAAAGTCTGTTGAAAGCAACAGAGTTGAATCAGAGGATCGATCTGTAACCCATCAGTGAAGCAGAATGAGAGGGACAACATCAGATCTAAATAATTTACAGCAGAGTTTTCATCACAAAAAGAAACTGCAGAAAAAACTTTCCTCATGTTTTCACAATTAGCCAGAACAAATGTTAAAATATGAGCCGGACAATTCAAAATTCTGAAAAACAAAGTCACAGAATTATGCACTTTTTTCCCATACTTATCAATGATTTTCCCATACCTACCAAAAGAATAGAATTGGAATTAACCAAGTGTTTAGCAACAGTGGGATCAACTACAGTTGCAACTGCTGGGTCTGGTTTGAGAATCATGTACAAAACCTTAAAAGTCTGACAAACTTTATATATCCTATCTGCCTTTTCAGGGTTAGCTGGCTGATTATTAAGGAAACTGAATGCAGTAAAACTTATCATCTAAAGCAGACCAAACAGGAGTAATGGGTATAGGTTGCGGACAGTCCCTCTGTAACAACTTGTAGTATTTTCTGAGGAACTGAGAAACCTCACTGTTCTCCCACTGAAAGCACTGGCATATTCTAGCAATAGTCTCAGAGAAAGAGAAATCCCAATAGGGAGAATTACAAACTGAACTCTCCTCAGAGTCTGAACCAGAAATTTGAAGAGAAAACCCTACATCTTTCCTTCAGCATCCTGTTCCGATTCGGAATCTTGAATCTCTTCAAGAAAGAGGTACTCCTCTTTACCAGAAGCTACTTTACAAGAAGGATCAACAGCCTGAATTAAACCGGAGCCAAATCCAGTAAACTACTCCTGTCAAAGGAAACTTCAGGAGAAGTAGACACATGCTTATTTTCTATTTATTTAATGGGAAAAAAATGGGGCCAATTGTGTTACTAATGGCAGCAGCAGCAGCTTCCCCAGGGATGGGCACAGCATTCAGGCACAAAAGGGAAGCCTTCCCTGTTCCCTCACCAAGGAACAACAATAGTATCTCTCCCTTCCTTACTGAAGGGACCCCAACAACCACAAAGGACGTGGCTAACACTCAGTCCATAGTGGATGTAAGATGCTACACCACAGGGGTCTGGAGTAAAAGATGAGTGGTCTGAGGTACAACAAACGGCCACAGCAGAGTCACCCACCTGCAGCTGAGGCAAAATGCTTGTTTTCTGTAATTGCAAAAGCTATTTGCTTAACTTTTTCTTTTTGTGATTGGTACAAGGACTGACCATTGGACCAGTACTTTGTTCCATGCTCAAGCAGAAAATGGTACCTCTTTTCAGGGAAAGATGATGAGCAGTAAATGCCAGTAATGCAAGTCTTGAAAAGTCACCTTTTTTCACAGATTAAAAAAAAAAAAAAAGTAAAAGCACTTTAAAACACTTTGCCACCCCCCCCCAAAAAAGGAAAATGAATACAATTCCTATACAGCAATTTTTTTTCATTTACTTTACACAACTTTTAAACTGATGGAAAAAAGAGCGCTCTCATTTCTCTCATTCAAAAATACGATACAGTCTAGTGGCAGTCTGTTAAAACACAAAACTCTTAGCTTTAAGATACATTTCCTAGAAAGGAAAGTGATAAAACACGAACAATATTTATAAAATAGAAGGTTTACCCCCAAAGGGAACTCATTTGTGCAGCAAAAGTCAAGCTGACTGTGGATACTCAAAAGCCTTACGGGAGCATACTCTTTGGCGGCAATAAAGTTCTAGAGGGTTGGCGCTCAAACGTGTCTTTTAGTCAGCCATTCCCTTCACCAGTTCTTGAACTACACTGCATCAGGCATCCATGTTACATTCGGGAAACAAATCTCACAGTATTAACATCATAAAATAATAACCCTGAAGGGAAACCTTGGCAAAATATCCACTTGCCTTGGAGTGACGGTAGAACTTGTAGCACTCAGCAGACATATGGGCAGAAGACCAGATATCTGCTGTAGAAAGTCCTCTTGGAAACAAAAAAGGCTGCTAAAACTAGTCCTGTGGCAAAATAATCCTTAGCAGGACTTTGCCAAGGTTTATCAATCTCAGTAAACAAAAGGCAATACAACCTGTCAGCTACATGGAAACAGTATGCTACCCGGTAGCAGAGCTGTCAACCTATTTTAGGCCAAGGAAACAAACCGCTCCCAATTCCAAAGATCCTTTGTCCTATTAATATAAATTCTGGTCTGTAATTCATGCACCAAACCCTGCAGCAACTGAAGGCAATCATGGAAGAAAGCTGAATTTTCTGCTTCAGAGCAATTTCTGACAAAATCTTTAAAATAAATGAAGGGTAGAACTTAAAGATACTTTGTTCGTTAGAAAATCACGTTTAACAGAATACACAAAAGTGCATGCAATTCAGAACTCCTCCATCCTAAATGGCAGACAATACAGTCTTCCAAGAGAGAAATGTCAGGCTACCACAGCAGGCTCAACTGCATAGCTAATCAAATTCTCAAATACCAAGTTTATATTCCACTCAAACCACTGACATCTTACGTGGTTTAAAATGCAACAACCCTCGGCTCTGTGGCATACGGAGAAGTGCTTGACTACAACCCAGGCACCTGGAGTTCAAACAGCGGCTTGGTCACTGGAGAAGGCATACAAGGAGGTTGGGAGAAGCGGCTGATGCTGGTTTGACCATTCTAGGGAATGTGTGTGGTGGTTATGCCTATTGGCTGCATTTCATTGTTAGCAAGTTGAGGCCTTCTGACACCAGAGATATGGCACTGACTGAGCATGTGAGCTTAACAAATCAGTGATGATAGCCCTTGGTAATATAAGGGTAGGAGAACACACATGTATAATGAAGGCTAGGACGTACTGGGACCCCAACATGTGGTGTTGTACGCTCCCACATGAGCCACCAAGGGGCAAAGTACAGGCCTTGTAGAAAAAAAAACCTGCAGTTCATACTAATGAGGGCCTTCAGGCTAGCTGAAGGAGTGGCAATTGATGGGAATACTGCCAGCCATTCTGTGGGGTAAACACTGAAGGGAAGAGTCAGTGATAATATCAATGCTCTCTCATGGGCCATCAGGCTGTCAAGTTTGTATAACCAACAGTAAAGAAAGGTGCAAACAACTTGGTAAGCAAGTTGCCACAGCATAAGGCATAAAGACTTAAGAGTGCAAAAAAACAGTCTTCATGCCTGCCTATCTGGATTAGGACATCTGGTCAGCTCTCAACCTGGTCAGTGGCTATGTTTTTACTACGGGAAATCAAATGAAGTAAGACTGATAGGAGGCACAGTGAGAGAGGGGGGGGGGGAATGTAACATCCCTTTTAGAAAAAAACTATGGTAAGAGAAGTTGGAGAAGGTTCACACAGTGAACATGCTGAAAGAGCCAACAGTATACATTCAAAGATTATCTATCACCTTTCGGCTTTTCCTGGTTAGGGGTCGCCACAGAGGAACTCTGGTCCACTAATGACTGGCAGTGGATTTTTACGGTGCCGAGTTGCCAGCCTGACACCCAACCTTCAAGGAAGGCACACCCATTCACCCACGCACCTACCTGCATGCCTTTAGACGTCACTCAACCGTGGGGAGGACATGCAGACTCCACACAGAAGGTGCTCCAGACGAGAATCGAACAGGAGAACCTCTTGCTGTAAGGCAACAACGCTAACCACTGCACCACCGCGGCTACAGTGTACATTCAAAGATGAAGAGGATAAATTATAACTTCCCAAATGTACCATACATCTCACAATGACAAATCCACCCAAGGAGAAGCAAGCAAATCCTTGCTCATCATGTACATAAACTGCTGTGGCTTCAATGAACACTAATTTCTCTCATTCTTCCCAGTCTCCTACAAAAACCTAACACCACAACAAGAAAAAGGCTACCTATGAGGTATAGGACCCTCAACAATTATGCTGTCAAGAACATACTGAAAAGCACTGGATGCACTGTCCACCTGCTGAAGAGTGTAAATCAGATCAAATCCTTTCTGAAAGGGAGTCAGAAACCTTTCTCAGAACTGAGTGTCAAACAGAACTACATGGACAACCTTGTTGTAACTAGAACCTACTTAGCTCTGTCCTCCCTTATCACAGACCTTTAGAATGAGGAGAATGGCAGTGAAAGGATAAAGTAAATGTTTCAGCTATGATCTGCTTACTGACCATCGATACAGTAAATGTTTCAGCTATGAACTGCTTACTGACCATGGATAAAGTAAACTTTTCAACTATGAACTGCTTATTGACCATCGATAAAATAAACGTTTCAGCTATGAACTGCTTACTGACCATCGATAAAGTAAACGTTTCAGCTATGAACTGCTTACTGACCATCGATAAAGTAAACGTTTCAGCTATGAACTGCTTACTGACCATCGTAAGCTTGAGGCCAAAATTCCGACAGCTATGCACATCTATGGAAAAGAATAGCTTTTAGTGGAAGTCTTAAAAGTTGATGTCTACAGAGCAGAGACCTTCTAGTTTAACTCTCAATCAGAGTCCACTACCACTGGTATGTATAACTGTTGAGTATTCTGCTCACTTCCCAAAAGAACCTCCAACAATTCCCCAGAGAATTTGCCAGATCCCCAGAAGCTATGGACATTTTGCACATCTGGTACAGTAAAGTATCCACTTCCTTATTTAACGACAGCGTACTACTGTCTAGGACTGCTGGAGAATTCCTATGTACAATACCCTCCAAACCACTTTTATTGTTACAGAAACGGTTGACAGCTTTTTTACACTGGTAAGAGGCTGTTAATGACTGAAGGACTGTGCTCCAAACACTTACAAAAACTTCACATTAGCCCTACCAGAATCTGTGAAGGAAGCAGGTGAATAGTTTGATGGAAATGAACTGTATTCCCCAAGAACCACCCACGAATCTCCTTAAGACCGGAATCAAAGGGAATGCTTGGTCTGGGGAACATTAACTCCTAATCTCACAAGTTTCTCAGACACAGCTGGAGGTTTCTCATATGTAGTCTGGCATTCAGGATCAACAAAATGCTTGCTGATATACGACCCATAATCCTAAGGAAACCCATAACCTTCTGATACTCCACCCAAAACAGGGGATTTTAATCATTTTATTTTGTGAGGAAATGCAATGTTCCTTTCTCTAAAGCCAACACAACCAAGAACATATTTTGTTCTGGCAAGAGTTAGAAATGACAACTTCTTCTTGATAGTGAATCCCAAGGATTTTTTAAATGGGAAGAGGTTTCCAAGAGCTGCTTCTGGGACGAAGTTATCTTCCAGAAAAAGGAAAAAATATGAAAAACTCTTTAACCTCACAGGGACGGGACTGGAAGCTATCAACAGACCTGACTACCTTCAGCTGTAAATCCTGATGCTCGATCTGAAATTTGAGAAATCAGTTGTAATCCATGAATAATGAACTTGGCATCAATTACTCTTTAGATCTTAAGTCACAGTTTATGCCTACTCTACCTCACCACAAACAGTCCATTGCAGAAAGGGTAGAGCAGACTACAAAATGAACACTGTGCTTTTGTGCCATAATACATCTGTTTATAACGAGTATGTTTAGAATGGTCTTCATTTCATCACCCTTCTTGGTTAAAAGTTTGAATCTTGGAATAGTCAACTGTTTACGCACACAGGAAAGGGATAGCATGCCTCACCCCCCCCCCCCAACAATTCAATTTTATTAACTTGCTTACAGTGAAACATGAGTACAATAAAAACTGAAACATAAAAAGACCATAAAATCAATTAAATAAGCAATATTAAGTACATAAATATAACAGCATACATACTTGCATTAAGAGATCTTAGTACAGAGAGAGAGGGGTTAGCATACTATTGTTATGCTGAGGTCAGCGAGCTTTAACTTCCCTTTCCACGAGATAAGGCTACATTGTATTCCTTTGGAAATTAATTCTCTCTCTACACTACTGGCTTGATTTTAATCAACTGAAGCTTAACGCCGCCAAAACTGAAGCTTTGACAATTCACTCTGTCTTGAAGGACTTTTCTGACACTCTACTTAAACATTACATATGGTGATAAATTCGAGTCTGCAGACGAGGTGCACAGTTTAGGTATAATCCAAGACTGTAGGCTCATACTCGCAGACCAATTGTCAGGCATGGTAAAAAATCATTGTTTCCACGCATAAAACATATCCAGAATGAAATACCTCAGTGTAGACTGACCTCTCCATTGTTATTTATGCCGTAGTCTCCTCCTGGTTTAACTATTGTAATGCCCTGTACCTAGGACTCTCTAATATTCAGCTGGATCATTTGCAAATACTCCAGAATTTTGCAGTTAGGCCACTAGCTAGTATAACTCATTACTGTCATATTACACCTATTATGGCCAGCCATCATTGATTTCCTATTCTGTACAGAATAACGATCAAGGTCTTAGTGTTACCTTACCTGTCTATCTATAACCTGAATGTCTCTTTTCAAAGGAGCTGAACATACTGTATTGCCATGATAGTGCCTTGTTCTTAGTTTCCCAGGAGCTACTTAAAATTCCTCATTTGCACCTTGAGACAGACTTTCAATACTTTTGCCTTTTTGGCCCCTCACCTGTGGAACTTGCTATCTCAGTGACCTCAGAAGTGTCCTTCACTGATTGGCTGATACAGCAACTTATTTAATCATGTGTATGCACTAACTTATTTATTTAATCATGTGTACGCACTACATATTTTAATCTTTTATTTTTGCACGTTTTTATCGTTTCTTTTTCTTCATTTTTGAGGATATTCTGCTGTGCCTGTCTTGTTTATTTTTATTAACCAATTTAAACTGTTTTTTTGATAAAATACCTTAATAAAGTTGAAGTTAAGACATATAAAAAACAAAATCAAATCAACAGTTTGTAACACGTGCAAAATATTGCAAAGCAGGATAACAAGGTGCAGGTATGATTAGACATGAGGGTTTTAAAGAGGTTTTAAAACTACCTCACACAAGCTGGTAGCTGGTTTCAAAGGTAAAGATCAAGAGAAGGCATGAAACCCAGAATTATCAAGCTGCACCTTCAGAAAAAAACACAACCTCAACAAAGCCAACGGAAACATACTCACCAACTAGTAACAGGTCAAAATAGTCATACAAGTACCGGGGACCCAAGTCACGAAGGCCAACTAAACCATGATCAGAACTATGTAGATGATCCAATGTAAAACTGGCAACCAGTCGAGCTTATGCAGTACCAGTTAGGTAAGTTGGTATCTAGACACCCACGTCAGTAGCTAGACTGTTTTGAACAAGATGCAGTCAGTCAAGTTCACAATCTGGGAGCCCTAGGTACAGTGCACTATAGGAGTCTAACCAATTAATCAGTAAAGGAAGATCTGTTGATGGAATGAGTTGTTTACTGAAGGTGACAAACCTGAGACAGAGATGGAATTACGTCATTACAGCCAAGACCTGGTCCTTTGATGCCATTCTTTTATAAAAAGACAAAGCCTAAATTTTACACCACTGACATAAAACTCAGTTTGTACTAATAAATAAATAAACAAACAAACAAACATACATTTGCTGGTACTGTAGATGGTTGTCCTGGCATGAATCAGCATGGACTAATATTCACTTACCATGAACAGACATTAAAGAATATGCATTACAGTTATACACACATTTGTAAATTAGATTACGTTCATAAGAAATAAAGGATACAAGTATAAAAGATACTTATGCATTTAATAGATGTGGAACAGATCATTTGAAAAAAATATCAGTGGGCTTGTCAAGTAGATAACTATTCTAACATTCGTTAGTGGCAGAGGGAATAGAGAACAGTTTTTTTGTAGAGTTGTGTTTTGGTATAAAAGGCAACAATCTTGTGTTTTTTTTAGTGTTTAGATGTAGTTATGAATTATTTAGCCATGTTTCAATTGATAAGAATTGTTGTGTAAAGTCTTGCAGTTTATAAAGGATTACAACAGATCAGATTTGGGTTGAGTCATCAGCATATACAGCAAGGGCAGCATTTTCGGCAGCAGTGTAGACGTCAGCGATGAATATGTTGAAAAGTATGGGACCAAGTATAGATCCTTATAGGACACCAATACTTACAGGCAAGAAGGTGGAGAAATCATTTTTTTTCATTTCACTGCTTGTGTTCTGTCTGAGAGATATGGAAACACTGCAGTGACAAGTTGGAGAGCCCCAAGGATCACAAGTTATGCAAGAGTTTCTGGTGAGAGACGGTATCGAAGGCTTTTGATGAGTCATGGAGGACAGTGGTGTCCAGGCCTTTGGCATTGCTATGGGTGTTGACGGTATTTAAAAAAATACTCAGCAAAGCAATAATTGTGCTGTGATGTGGATAGAAGCCTTGTTGGACTGAAGACAAAAGCTGGTTATGTATTAGATAATTGAAGTGGAATACATTTTTTAAAAACTTTTGATAGGGGAGAGGTGGAAAGATCTGTAATGATTCAGCCCTTGTGCAATGGAATAATGAAGGATGTTTTACATAGTGAGGAGACTTTATTTTCAAATATGGATTGACTTATCAGAACTGAGACTGGATATGCAAACAGCCTCAACTGCTATTTTACGATATTCATCAATCAGACTGTTGGAGGAAGTTGCAGTACGCTTTAATTTTTTTGAGGTATTGAAGGCTTTTGATGAGTCATGGAGGACAGTGGTGTCCAGGCCTTTGGCACTGCGTCGAACGCACAGGAGTCCGAACATTGTAATACTGAACCCACATTGAACACTTTAGTCATAGGTGACTCTATAGTCCGGCACACTGATGTCCCTCTCACCAGGTTGAATAAGGAGAAAATTACAGTCAGCTGCCTGTCGGGTGCCAGGATCTGCCACATAACGCATGCACTCAAGTCACTCCACAACAAGTACAAATATGACTCTGTCATTGTCCATGTTGGAGTGAATGACTTGAGACATACCTCCCTAGACTACATGAAGAGAGACATGGAAGAGCTCTCGGATCATGTGGCCCAGGCAGGTATGACCCTAACCCTGAGTAGCATCCTGCCTTCGCCCAGAATGATACCACAATATAAGGATAAAATGATTGACTTCAACAATTGGCTAAGCTTATGGTGTCATTCAAAGGGGATCCAGTATCTTTCTGCCTGGGATGACATGATTGACAGACCACGATGCTTTGCCAGAGATGGTCTGCACCTGTCGCCCCTGGGATTCAGGTTACTGGCTAAGGCTCTTGCCACCCCTATAGTGCCTTTTTTAGGCAAACTTCAAAGGACAAAACCACCACCGTAACAGGTACAAGCATGCAAAATCTGAAGGTAATGCTACTCAATGCTAGAAGTCTAAACCTCAAAATGCACTCTCTCGAGGCACTCCTAAAAATGGAGAACATCGATATCTGTGCAGTAACTGAGACCTGGTTCAAGGCTCCAGAGAGCACCCCTGCAATATACCAGGCTACAACTCTTACCATACTTTTCGGCCACCAAACCAGGACTGAAACACTAAAGGTGGAGGAGTGTCAATATTCACACCACCAGGCTAGTTGGCCAACACAATGTGTCTGAAATTCTCCAAGTGCAACTAACACTAGGTAAGACTGCAATCCAAATTGTAGCTTGCTACAGATCCCCCACCATACCCCAAGATTCTCACTACACCTTTCTAAACATACTGGAAAATATTAAGATAGAACCAAACACCCTAATACTGGGTGATTTTAACTACCCTGCCATTAACTGGGAAAACTACTCGTGTCCCAACACCTTTAAGAACGGTTCTTGGAATTCATAAATTCCAAGCCCTGGATCAACTAATCCATAGTCCCACCAGGGCTCCAATATCCTAGACCTGGTCATTACCAACATGGGAAATCAATGCTCCATACCTATGGTCACCCCTCGTTAGTCAGGTCTGACCATAAGCTAATCACCCTTAACATCCACATCCCACCCCACCCCCAGTAAAGAAACCACCATAAAAAACTTCTCCAAAGCCAACTTCATGCTATTCAAGTCAGAAGTGACAAACTTCATGACACCCATGCAGACGGGAACTGAAAGTTCAACTGGTGAATCCTACACTAAGGCACTGTACGAACACATCCACTCATGCATGAATCGTGCCATCCCAAATAGAACCAAAATGCTCTCATCCAAAAAAAGGAAGCCAATCTGGTGGTCCCCTGCCATAAACGAACTTTACAACAAAAGGAAGAAACTTTTGCAGAAAAGAGGAAAATCCCAGGATGCAAAAACTCCTTACTAGCCTCAGTAAGAAACTGAGATGCCTCATAAAATCCTCCAAAGCTAGTTACGAAAATAAAATTGCCAAAGATTCCAAAGACAATCACAAAGCATTCTATAACTATGTCAAGAATCTAAATGGCAATGCTCAGATCTGCTCTGAGCTAAAACAGAATGGAATTAAATATACTGATCTGAAGGATATTGCCAATATCCTGGCAGATCGATTCAGTGCCAACTTCACCCCCCCTCTCACCCCTTAAATGGCCCATCTCAATACCGGAAGATTGCCAAATTCCAGTAATAACGACCACACAGGTACAAAACACACTCTCTAAAGCCAAGAATACAGCATCCATGGGACCAGATGACATCCCGGGCTGTGTACTACATGAACTACAATATGAACTGGCACCTCACCTAAGTGTCATGTTTAATCATAGCCTCACCTCAGGTTTCATGCCCACTGAGTGGCACAGAGCTACAGTTATCCCAATCCACAAGGGGGGATCCACCTTGGATCCTGGAAACTACCGTCCCATCAGTCTGACAAGCCTTATCTGCAAGGCCATGGAGCGTATTATCATGGAACTTATAAACAAAGACACTGGCAACCTTCAAACACTGGACCCCACCCAGTTTGGGTTTGTGAAGGGCCGATCTTGTCTCCTGAACCTGACTGACTTCTTTGAATCAGTCTCCAGAGCCATGGACAAGGGTAAGGTGGGTCCACACAGCCTATCTAGACCCTGCCAAGGCCTCTGACACCATCTCCCACTCTGGAATCAGAGATAAACTTACTAAGTTGGGCATTAATCCCTGTGTCACCCAATGGGTTGCTAAATGGCTTACTGATAGAACCCACACTGTAAAAGTAGCCGACTCCACATCCAGCTACAGACAAGTGACAAGTGGAGTACCTCAGGGTTCAGTCCTGGGGCCGCTCTTGTTTGGCATCTACTTCTCTGAAGTACAGGTCAACACTAAGGGACTCTGGCTAACAAAGTTTGCAGATGACTGCAAACTGGGAGCCATTATTGAATCCCCAAATGATGTGGATACTCTACAAAAGGGCCTTACAGAAACAGATGCTTGGTGCCAGAGCCATGGGCTCAAGCTCAATGCCAAGAAATGTATTGTTATCCCCTTTGGGAAAAACATGTATCCATGAATTACCATATAGGTGGCAGTACACTAAACACAGAAAGTGTGATAAGAGATTTAGGGACACAGGTAGACAGTGGTCTCACCTTCGATAACCACATCGCCACAACAGTCAGGAAATCCTTCTATGTGGCACACCTCATTACGAAGGGCTTTTCATCCAGAAAAAGGAGGTCATTGTCCCACTGTACTCATCCCTCATTAGACTCATTATAGAATACAACGCCCCATTTGGTACGTACCTCTCAAGACATCTGCAACAACTGGAAAGGCCTCAGAAATACCTCACTAAAAGAATCACAGGCCTAAAGCAGATGCCCTACTCTGACCGCCTTAAAAAACCCCAGCTATACTCTGTCGCATATCGTCTACTCAGAGGCGATCTCTGCTTAACATACAAGGCCATGTCAAACCCAGAGCTGTTGGACATGCTACACTTAAAGAAATCCCAATCCCGCAGAGCTACACGCTCCAGGGATCTAAACCTTGTCATCACAATAAACAAAACATGCTGGAGGGATAGGTTCCTGACCCAGAGACTTCCCAGACTCTGGAATAGATTGCCCATACATGTCAAGCAGAGTGCCTCTTTGGACCTCTTCAAGAGGAACCTTGATGATTGGATGGGAGAAAGGAAATTCACCCCAGGGATCACGTCAGTCGCCCTGCTAGACAGGGGTCCAGGAAAGTAAATAATGTGGGAAGAAATAGCCAGGGAATTGTTATGGCTAGGCTTGTATAGGCCCTAGGGCTGATAGCCTAGTACCAACCTATGAACCTATGAACATGTCCGAAATGTGAAAATAGTGAAGCCGCAGAACACCGATTTTTTTCCCAGGGAAAAGAATTGTTGAGACATTTTCGCGGTTTTGCTATTTCCTCCACTGTGGTACAATCTCGGAATTGGTATATTTAAATAGTGGGGGGGGATGGGAGCACAGCCCCCCCACATTAGTATGTTTAAAAGTGTACGTGTTTTTTTGTTTTTGTACCGGAACAGCAATTTTTTTCTCTGGGGAAAAAAATCTCTGTTCTGTGTGTTTGTACATTTTGCATTTCGAACTTCTCGGCTCAATATTACATCGTTCAAACTCTTGTGCATTCGACGATGTAATATAGATCCATTTTGTCATGGCATCTGTGGAAACTAGTAGAAGGAGAAATGCTTAAGAGCTTAGTCAGTCACTTGTTAGGTTAATATCAGTACTGTCTGTATAAAGTGGGTATTGAACTGGTTGGATATGTTATTTTGTTTGTGTGTCTGGTGCTCACTGTGTAGTGTAGTTTGTCCTAGATTTAACAGTTTACTGATGGAGTCCCAGAAGAGTTTTGGATTACTAGTGTGTGCACTGACTGGTTGAGTAATAGGTTTCTTAGCTGTTTATCTACTAGTAAAGTAGGGTCTGTTTTACTTTCCATCCAGATCTTCCAGGCTTTGTCCCCGTTTCATGAGCAGTTTAGTTGATAAGGATAGTCACGGGGCAGGGTTAGCTTTTTTTCTGATGGGCACTGTGCGTTTAGAACACCAAGGAAGATCAAAGACAATGAATGAACTTTGGAAAAAAGTTCTTGCATGGACTTAAATAGAAAATGAGAGTGAAAAAGCCAAAAAGCCTGCTTCCCAGGCACACCACAAGTTCAAGTTTGTATAGTATGTATGTGTTCTTCAAATACTGAGTGAATGTAAAAGTTAGCAAATCATAGCTTCAGGCATCTTTTGTTTAAAAGATAGGTATGGGCACAGCAACAAGAATTTCTCTATACAAAGGGTATGTTTTATGTATGTTTAATTATAAAAAAGCATGCTTTGTATAATTTTAAATAAGTTTAACAAACCAACCAGCTACAATCACTAAAAAGGTTAATTACAAAACAGTGAAATACAGCCGTTAGCATTCATTCTTTGAAGTAAGACTGCTTAGCTATGGCTACCATAACTGAATGAATTGTAATGCAAGTGTATTCAGTAATTGTGACCTTGACATGCCAGAGTGGTTTATCTGATGGCAGGATGACACTATTAAAGCAAGAAGGGGTAGTGGCACTAAAAAAGTATTAATAGCCCCTCCTGGAAATCTGTGTGTGTGTGTACACACACGTGTGTTACAGTATAAAACAAGATTCACTTACTGTTACAGTACACATCAAGGCCATGAGCTAAGACTGCACAGGATGTAATCCTGTAAAGTCACAGATGAGAAATCTGTTTTCCAGCTGTAAACTGTGACACTACATAACCTGGGTGTGGCTGATACTTGTCATAGCTTAAAGCAGCAGTTCACATTTGTCATATTGCCATAAGGCTGTTCCTGACTGTCTCTTTCTCTCACTAAAGCAAGAAAAATCTCTGCCTTGCCTGCCACGGACTGAGAACTTTGGACTTTTGAGTAACAAGGAAAATGCAAAAAATGAAATGGGAGGTTTCTCAATATTGTAATAAAAATAAGTCTGCCTCTTTGGCCAAGCCTGACTCCCAGACATCACTCTGTAAGCAGTACACAAAGCTAAATAAGTGACATGGTAGGTACATTTATATTTCTGAGGAGACATCTTAAAAGGCTGCTATTCTGTCTTCATAATCCACAGAAGACTACTTTAACCTGGCAGCTGTATGCCCCAGAATGTTGTTCTCATGCTCAGTCACAAACCATAGAGAATCAAGGCTTCAAAATCTCACAGAACTTAAATGTATTTTCTATACTAGTACACCAAACACTGATCATTTTTATACAGGTAAAAATATCTTCAGAACTAACTCCCCTTATCAGAGCAGGCTGCAACAAAATTAATTTAATCTAAATTAGAACTGATGTGTTTAAACCAGCCAAGAATCTCTTCATATAAAACATACTACCTGTGATGATAGGAGTTACAGCCAGCCATGCCAGGAGAAGTAGGGCAATGTATGTGTGACGTGCCAGCACAACTAGCTGGAATTTTGTAAATTATATGTAATTTGTGTAATGAACTGATTTGTACAGATGCTTATGTTTAAAAATGTATTTGCAAAGATGTTTGCGTTAAAAATGTATTTGTAAACCTGCTGCGTTAAAAATTCATCAACAGTGAGCCCTGCTGGACAGAGAGTGGCTATACATTTATATCAAACTGTACTGTATTGCAACAGTTGAAATGAATGTGTTCTAACACAGAATACTACAGAAGTGGTTAAATTAAAAAAATAGTTGAAATTAAACTGCCTGAGCTATAAAGATGGTAACATACAGTTCTCAATGCAACCAAAGGCACAAAAGTCTGTACTAGGAAGCCTTCTGTACTGTCTTGGGAAGTGTTTTATTGTTTTATGACTTCCAGCAAGCTGCACAGATATGAGCAAAAGCTCGTGTGTGTATTTTTTATATGTAGGTGCTAAATCCTGGTAGTTTTTAGCCATGGGGCTTAGTGGGGGGAAAGAGTCAGATTATTAGATGTGATGTCATTGTGCAATCAACTCAGAAATATTTAGATAGTAGTAGGAGTTTGCTCTCAGCATTCTTTCTTGGATCTGACAATAAGGACCTCTCACCTACATTACCTTGCCTTGTGGTAGTAACTTAACTAGGGAATAGTAATTCTTTTAGATTAGTCATGAAAATATAGTGAGATTAAAAATACTGTTTTTCCTATAACTGTGTGACACTTTCCATCAGTGTTGCTGTTAATATTCCCTGTGACTGAAACTCGTGTGTTTAATATAATAGATATTTAGTATTTTCATCTTCTCTTATTTATTATTAAATATTTTTAAACTTTTCATTGCGGCTGGTCCTTTTGGAGAATATTCAAGCTTTGAGAGTATTTGTACATATTTATTTGGTGATAATTCTGGCCACTCCTGAAAGGTTGGCTGTTTGGGTCAACATTACCATTTGTATTAATATTAAATTTCACTCATTATATAATTCTGTACCCTCGCAAGACACTTGGGTAGCTGGCTTTTTAATGTTGGTGGCAGTGATAACATCCTTATAGTCTGGGAGAAGGGGCCATAGCTAGTAAACCTGTGCCAGTCTTTCCCAGGTTTGTTTGGGTGTGCGCAAATCAAATCTCAAAGTGTGTGCGTATCAGCTACTTGGAACAGGGACACGAAGCACTGGCTTCACAGCGAGTGTGGTGGAGGACTTGGCTTGGGCACTCGGCTGAGGACTTAACTCTGCATCTGTACCAGTGGGGAGTCTTACTGGGGTCCTGGAGGGAGAGAAACACCCAGAGCCCGGGCTGAGTGTGTGCACTGTGTGCTCATGTGGGAAATTGTACCTGAAGCAGAGAGGTCTCCATCTGGAAATACTGAGTGTATCCATCTGTATTCTAAGTGCACGTTCCTCTCCAGGGTCAGTGGTGAGAATTCGCTCCTTGATTACTGACCACATCATGGGGACTTAACATATTGGTGGCAGTGGCGGCTATCACACTACCTTTCAAGCTCAAAGAACATTTAAGAGTTGGATCAGTATTCTGAAACCAGTTACTTTCAACATTTCAATGGGCATGTTCATTTGAGGGGTTGGGGGGTTCAGGAACTTCCAACTTCCCTCTTGTAGTATTCAAATCAAGTTTGTCATGAAAGCAAAATCGGTATCAATGAGGGGGTTGGTATCTATTTGAACTGAACTGATCAGGAACGTTAGCATTGAAAAACACATCTCACTCTCCCAACATTAAAAGGGGGATGGGGAACATACATTTTCGGCCATGCCTGCATAACACTTGAGCATATATGCATTCATACAATTACTACAGTGAATTTCTGACAGTCCAGGTCTGCAACAACAGATGATTAACCACTGTCTTATGAAATGGAACTACCAAGATCAAAGCCTCTTCCAAGCCCTCAAATGCTAAAAAGAGGATTGTACTCCCATCTATACCAATAATTCAGATGATGTGATTTTCAGTAAAAAAAAAATAAAAACATGGCTGCCCACTCATGCAACCTTCACTCAACTCTAGAAACACAAAATACAGTTTTCTTGCGGTCTTCGTGACATTTCGTAACTTTGGACTATTCTGATAGGTTTATTGCCAACCAAAACCACAGAAGGCTAATTCTAAAAAAGCAGATGTAGGAGCATCAAAGAAGCACTACAGCCCCAGCACAGATCTTTATAAAAATACAAGAACAAAGGTTTGGAAAAGTTAGATCATGGTGAAAAGCTTTAATAAATAATCCTAACCCTGTGAGAATGTACCAGCATGAGAATAATTACGTAAACTAAACTTCCTGGAAGCACAGTGCCATAAACAGGGGACAGGAGAGGTAGGTTCATACTAGTCAGATCTAAATACTAATTCCAGTGAACCAGCTAAGCATAATAATTTAATACCAAAGATGCTACTCCCTGCCCCCTATTCGTGTGCTACGGACATAAAGTATGATTTTCAGTAAAGGAAAAAAAAAGAAAGTTATGTATGAAAATGA
Organism: Protopterus annectens; assembly: GCF_019279795.1. Classification (NCBI taxonomy): domain Eukaryota; kingdom Metazoa; phylum Chordata; order Ceratodontiformes; family Protopteridae; genus Protopterus; species Protopterus annectens. The sequence goes on along the minus strand of NC_056748.1, from coordinate 1,142,671,727 downwards.
AAGATTTGTGTTGTCTCTTTCCATCTGGTTCAACCTGTGGGTCATAGGATATGACTCGGCTCAGAGACTAGATATCCTAAAGACTGCAATCCCCCTGAACTCTGCTTCTTCTACCCATAACATATTTTACCCTACTAGGATTACTTCAAATTGAGTTTGCAACTCTCTACAAAAGCTTTCACCACTTAATCCCAAAAGAAAGCACTAAGGACCTTAAAAGTGAGGAATGCAATCCTCCCTGACCCAGTCATCCCAAGATCAAGGTACACAAAATGGTGGGGGTAGATGGGAATGAAGGTTGAACCAGACGGAAAGAGACAATATGGATCTATCATTATGGTGAGTACATAACTTTCATATCTGATGTTGCCCTTTCTGTATGGGTTTAACCTGTGGGACAGTGTCCCCAGCACATAAAACCCTAGGGAGGTTCTATGAAAGCACATTCTGCAATATGGTGGAACCAAAGGAGGCCCTAGACCTTGACTAAATATCCAATCTGTAGTGGGACACAAATGCATAAGGTACCACCCAAATAGTAGCAGCAGCAAACTTCATCTAATGCAGCTCTGGAAAAAAAAAATGCTGTATCAGTAGCCATAGATCTAGTACGGATCTATGATAATGTTCGAACATCCAAAATGTCGAACATTACATGGTCGAGACCAAATGTTTGACATTTAGATGTTCGAACATAAAAAAAAAAAAAAAAAAGAAAGAAAAAAAAAAAAAAAAAGAAAAGCACAGGAAAAAAAACACTAACAGTGTAGGCGGGGGGGGGGGGCAAGACCCCTGCACCCCCCCACCCCCCCTACTTAAATATACCAACTTCGAGACCGCACTTCAGTGCAGAAAAGGGAAATTCTCCCTATCTGCACGGTACGGTGCCGTTGAAAGTCTATCTTCGACCACTCAAAATTTCGAATGTTTGGTCTCGATCGTGTAACGTTCGAAATTTTGAGCGTTCGAAGATTTGACAGGTACCCATCTAGTACAATGACCTTCCCTTTTAAGCTATACCCAAATGAAATACAATCAGATAACCACCTGAACAGAGTAACTTTAGACACTGGCGTACTCAACCAGGCCTTTAAGAGAGAAATAACGGATTCAACTTTCTGAAAGATTTGATTCTACCCAAATAAAGTCTCAGTTGTCTTTGGATGTTGAAACAATGCAGTAAATATTCTCCTTTATTGGAAAATTTGTGTGTGGGGGGGGGGGGACACTGGTGAGGGAATGGTCTGTATCAAATTGTTCTCTGCTGCCACTTTTGGCAGAAAAGTAGGATCCATTTGGAGAGACACATTATCTTTACAAAATCCCAAACAGGGAGGTACCAAGGACATAGCCAGTAGTTCTGACACACTCCTGGTGAAAGTAACAGCCTTCAGGTATAAGGTCTTCCAAGACAACAACTTCAAGTCAACTGTAGCTGAAGGTTCGAATGGAGATGTAGCAAGGACTTGAAACATAAAAGGCAAATCCCATGGTGAAAAGGAGAAAAAGTTTCCCTTAAAAAAGGGCCTTTGAAGTTTTCAAAGCCACCTAGGGCATATTATCTCTGCCAATGTGAAAGTTGATAATAGTTGCCAACTGTACCTTAACAGAAAGAAAACTGGGTCCCGAGTGAAAAATCACCTCCAAAGAGCAAAAGTTTCCAGTTACTGGCCTACATATGAGTGAACACCTCCTGAGAAGAGTACAAATATGCACCACTCTATCCGAAAGGTTGAGAACTCTGGCCATCACAGGAAGTGGAGAAACCATGCAGTTAACCCGAGAGTCTGAAGGTTGGGCAGATCAAAGCCCACCAGGTGAGAAACTAAATCTAGGATGGGATTCAGGAATCAAAAAGGGTACCTCAGAAGAGGCCAAATAAAGGAAAACCACACTTTACAGGGTCAGAAAGGAGCACAGTCACTCCGCAACAGGCAGCCTCCTAGAGAAGCTTTACCATCAACAGTACATTGCCAAACCCTCATGGCCACCCAACAAAGGTGGTAAGATCAGGTTCCTCCCAGTTTGTTCAGATACCAGCAACAAGACATATTGTCCATCTGAAATGAAATCACACCCTTGGAGAGACAGTCCTGAAATGCCTGCAATGCAAGGAGGACTGCTCTCATCTCCAAGATGATGTGAAAACTGACCTCAGTCATTGACCAGGTCCCTTGGACAGTCCTCTCTTCAAAATGCTCCCCAACCCTAGAAGAGAAGAATCCATTGCGACCATACCAAGCAGACAGTGGAAGAAGAAATGGCCTCGAGAAGGACACCGGGGGTTGATCCCAATCACCACTACCTGATTTGATCTTGACATATATTTGCCAACAAGCTGGGAAACTCCACTGGATGAGTTATGTAAAGCCACTACACCACCCGTATCCACTGCAGAGAATTCATGTGGTACTTTGCCAGGGAGAGCTAAGGAGATGGCAGCTGCTATGTGCCCCAAGAGCTTAAAAAATAGTGATGCCAGAGTCTTCCTGTGAGACAGCAAAAGAATGGCTTGACAACAAAGGGCGGATACCCTGGAAGCTTTAGTGATAACCTATGAATTCTAGCATCTAAACAGGGTGAAGACTGAACTTTTAATAGTTGACACTGATCCCAAAGGAATGGCATTGACTAGCAATGCTCTCATACAGGTGGTTAGAAGCCAATCATCTAGGTAAGGTAAAACCTGGAACCTTGCAGCCTGAGCCAGGCTGCTATGACTGCCACTTACTTGGTGAACACCTGGGGGCAGCGATGAGACCAAACAGCAGCACTCTGAACTGAATGCCTGGCTCCCAGCTGGAAGAGCAGAAACCTCATGGAAGACCTCACTGTCTTTATATCATGTTAGGTATCCTTGAGGTTGATCAAGCACAATTAGCAGTCTTTATTCAAGACAAGCAGAATGGACTGCACTGTGACTATCCGGAAAGTGGTCTGTTTTACAAAGTGATCCAACTTGCTCAAATCCACAACTGGCCTCAGGTCTCTGTTCCTCTCCAGAACTAAAAAAAAAAAAAAAAAAAAACCTTAAATAGACCCTGTATCCACGCTGGTCTGGTGGGAACTCTTGGTGACCCAATTTTCTAACAGCTTCTGAATTTCGAAGGCTGCATCCCTTCTCTGATGGGTTGTGACATCTGGAAGATATTTGGAGTTTACCTTCATTGTATCCAAAAATGGAATTGTGTAATCTCCTAACATCACTATTAACACCCATGTGTCTGAGATGATGGCCTCCCAAGCTTCCGGGTGCAAAGCCAAATGACCCCTAACTGCCTCCAGAGCTGGACAGTCGGGCAGCCCATCAGGATTGCTGAAAGGGTTGCCCGATGAAAGTTCTATCAAAGCCCTAGTTCTCTGGACCACCCCTGTCATGCAGGCGATACCCATTCAGATTCAGATTGCACCCTTGCAGCAGGGGAAGCTTTCTGAAAAGGTTACTGAATTTTTTTTTTTAATTATATATAAAGAGGAGCGGTCCCCCCCTTAGGTTCCAAGAAAAGGTCCAATGAGGGGGTAGCAAAACACACTCCAATGGCAGACAGCATCCTTTCACCCTGCTCTCTCTCAGGCCCAAAAAGTGAAGAGCCATCATAGGGGGCATTAAAAAGGATGCTTAAAGCAGTCTACAAAATTACACAACCTCTTCTAAAAGTGGTGAAGCATGGCAATGCATCAGCAGCTTGGGACGTGCCAATAGCCGCATTAAAAAGCGGGCATTTGGACATGTTAGCAATGGACTGCAAGGTGGTCAACTTTGTTTCTAGAGTCTTTTGAAACTCCAGAGTCTGCTGTATTTTAAGCAGTCTTGACATTTTGACACAATGTCCTGCTGAAGTCTCATCAACCAAGTCAGGTACTTTAACACTCACTGCAAATGTGGCTGAGGTGTAGGAGCACTTCTCTAATCAGTCCATCACCCAAAGCTCCCTACTCAGGGGATGATCCCGTGAACTCTTTTCCAAGATGTCCTTCTTAGTGGCCACTGCTGCCACAACAGCATCAACAGTAGGACCCTTACTCCAGTATTGCCAGTCTTTGGGAGGGGGCCAAGATCTGTTCCAGTTTCTTCAGAATTGGTCGCACAGTATCAGACTCCTTCCATGCTATCTGGGACACCAAGTCAATAAGTCTGCTCAGAGGGGGGGATCCACCCAGGAAGCAGATGGGCCCACCCAGAAGGCCTCCAAAAATACTGATTCCTCCTGAGGCAGGGCTTGTCAGTGCAGCCCCCAAGCTGGCACAGCAGCTCCAAAAAAGACAGTCAAAACAGGAGTATGGGGGTGGGGGTGGGGGGTTAGGGAACTCCTCTCCTTCATCAAGGTCGGTATTCTTGGGGAGGGATTCCTTTGGGAAATCGAAGTGCTTCCTCTCAAACAGTCTCTTGCCAGAAACTTCCTGCCCTAGACAACTGGAAGGGGGGGGTTGCAGAAGATGCAGGTGGCCCTGACAGCACAGGAGATTGGAGACCCCCAGGAGTGAGTTGTCTCAGCGCAGATTGATGCATGCTCACAACTGCAGATGTTTAAGAGGAAGGGATACCAGCTGACCACTCCGTTCCCTGATAGGAAAACTCCAGCCTGCCCTGACGCCGAGATCAGGGCCAAACTATCGAGAGTAGATGAACCAAGTGGGAGGGACAACTCTGAAGCCCAAACCATCTACCCTGATCTAGAAACCCCTATCTTGAAGTGTCAGCTTGGAGATCCACTCATATCTGACACTACCAGAGCACAGCCTTCCCCACAGTCAGCACCATGGAAAATCAAGTCCGAGCTGTAGGATCCGATGACTGTGCCAAAGCCACTGGAAGAGCCGAAGATCTTGGGGCCTTCACACATCTGATGTACAGGATGAAAAAGGAGCTGATCATTTGGGGTCCTTAGAGTCCTCTTTAAAATCCCTGATCTCCTTTGTCAACCCTACCAGTCAGACAGGAAGAGGAATATGCACCAGCCAGCAACAGACCCTTGAGAACCCACTTGATCCTCCTCTCATTCATGGTTCTGGCGCCACATCTTTCACAGAAACACACTGAGTCGAGGTGAGCATCCCCAAGACAACAAATGCACAGGTTGTGCGAGCCTTGAGAGGGGAGCTTATGTCCACACACCACACACTTCTTGAAGCCCTCATCCATACCACATTAAAAATTAAACTAATTATAAAATCACAAAACAACACACACTATTCTACAAAGTACGAAAAATCTACAGTAATGACAAAACCTAACCCACACAAGGCAGGAAAAGCCCAGAACAGAACCCGCTACTTAAACCTAATGTACAAAATTAGACTAGCGAACCGAACCCTATACTAACAAAAAAGCACAGCAAAAAATCCACTACCAACAACTAATAAATACTAGGGTAGAGGAGAGAGAAAACCAGATTTAGCTAAAAGTACACAAAAAAAACACACTCCAACGGAGCTCAAGACCAAGATGCTGCCCAGGAAGGTGGCAAATGAGATCTGAGGTAATCCTAGTAGGCAAGGTAGAGGAGGCACAGCTCTGGGCAGCTGAAGTCTTTGGAAGATGGCAGGTCTTGTGCCAATAACACATAGTGTGAACCCAAATGGGAAAAAAAACATCAGATCAATGTATTATATACAGTTTGAAAACGTCAAACTTATTTTTCTCTTTACAAAATTTATAAGCAATAAGGGAAGTGCAGTTAACATTTCAAGCTTTTCAATGTAATTTTCAAATAAGTGGTCTTGTCAGACAACCAGACTTTCACTGAAAACAAGAGTACTTTTGCACACTTTCAAAGGAAAAAGTTGTTACCACCACCTAACATAACTTTACACAAGTAGGGGGCTATGCCATACATGCAGAAACAATCTGGGGGTGGCAACAGGCAAAGCTGAAGATGTCTGTGTTTGTGCACATAGTTTTTTTTTTTGTTAAACAGTGTAACCAAGAGTTTGTGATCTGTGTCAATGGTTAAAAACAAAAAAAAAAGAAAAAAAAAAACACATGACCAAACAGACTTACGCAATATCAACACATGGCCAAACAGACTTACACAATATATGAATTACAAAAATGAGATGGTTATTTTTTTCTACAGTTGTCAACACTTTTCCACATCAGGTATTACTGTACTAAATAAAACCATGTGACTTACCACCATCAGGAATTCCACATGAAAGCATATCATACCACACAGTGAAACATCACATGACAGGCCGCATTTGCCCATCAACTAAATGATGAACAGGCACATCAAGACATTGCAGCAAACTTTAGACTTCTGAAATTATATTTATTCTCCAGTTTTCCATGGCTACTATACCTCTTGTGCTAACCCCATCTGCTTTGATGACTATCAAGCCCCCTCAATGGATTTGAGCCCCATGTGTTCCTTTACTGGTGGCATCCATCTGGAGGTGGCATCATCCAAACAGACATCAGGGACTTTGGTGCTCTCAACAGCATCCAAGTAGAGACAGCATTTTGTTTTAATGAATGGACCTAGCTCCTCCCCTTGGGTAGTAACATGGACACCCACAGCAGTGTAGAAAGTGCATATGGCCACCAGTTTGCATCATGAACACTATGCATGGCTACAGTCAACAGCGTGGGTAGCCTACCCTTACCATCCCTGTGGTGGCTCCATGGCAGTAGACTCCCTCTTTGTCCTCCAGCAGAAATCCTGTCAGAGAGTTGCAGCAAGACTGACAGACACATTACTCGGGAGGAAGGGCATGCCCATCCCCCCAGCATGCACCTCAAACATCTGAGGCACTAATCAAACTCAAGTCACGCAGGCTACAGTCAGGGCTTTATCACTCTATGCTACTGGTAAGGCTAATATTGTACATATTTGCATAACAAATTATGTAAATAGTTGAATAAAGTTGCCAAGTTTGTTAGGGGTACTAAGCTACTTAAGTTAACTTACATTCAAATTCTCCATGTCTCAACCTCTTACAGCAAAAATTGTGAAGGCAGCCAAAAAATATGAGAGGGGGGAATTAAGGTCCAAAATCAAGAGTAGATTTAAAACTTTGTTCTTATAACTAGCTGCTAGATAAACAGGTTTTATATTGGGATGCATTTTCTGAAGAATATGAAAGATGAAACTCAAAGATCCGTGATTTAGTGACTTCAGTACTCAATAATTTGTCAGAAAACTTAACTTGTATGAGGAAAAGCCCAAAATCTGGACATTCTGCAACATTCTGGACAGTTGAGAGGTATGAGTCTAATAATTTCAACTAGTTTCAATCTAGGTATCACAAAATAAGCCAATTTACAATAATTCACAGGCATTAAGAAGCTTACATGTGCACACACTTTTTTTTCCAGCAAGAAAGGCCCACATCTGAGTAACAAAAGCCTAGGTTTGCTATCTGCTAGACCACTTACGAGTGCCTTCTAATGTACCACTTTCTTATATATTAAAATGTTAAAGTATATTTTCTAAAGTTTGAGTTTCAGAATTTACATAGTCAAACTAGGACAGTAACTTTAAATTATCAAATGTGGTGTTTTCTCATGTTCCTTATAATTAAACTTTTGCATCAAGTCCCAGTATTTTTATGTTCCCCTGCTCAAGTGTTAAACATACTGTAAGCTGGGTGGAAGCCATATTACTTACTTCTCTGTACTTCATCACCTATACTATAGTGACAATGCATATGAATCAATATCACAATTCACAGACTTCGAGCACAATTTCTACCATCAATGGGCAATTTTTTTTTTTTGCATTTTCACTCTGTGCACAGGTTCTGCAGTCTCTTTTGTTCTTTTTGTTACTAAGAGCATTAGATGAGCACTATGCTTTAGACTTCTTTTTAACTCTTTCAATCTTGGTTTTCTTAAAACATTAAATATTTTCTTATAACTCTTAGCAGACATCCATTTCTACTACAAGCATGTCAACTAATTATATAGTTCTTCCTGCAGATTTAAACAATTAAACAGGAGAATCAAACTCCTCGAAGATGTGAATATGATTAGAAAAAAAAAAATTAAAAACACACCAGAAATTTAAATTTTTATGAAGGGATTGAAAAAACTAAAATAAAAAAGCAGTTTGTTAATCAGAATCTACAATTTATTGAGTTGAAAAGTGAGTAGATAACATGTAAATGTCAACTTGTTCAGACATCAGACATGGAAGAGTGAAAATCAAAGTTGTAATACTAATATGTCAGGTTACAAACTGTACATGAAGGATTAGAAAGGAACAGTAAATGGAGATGATGTTCTGCAAGCAAGAGGAGGTAAAGGTAACAGCTGATGAACAAAATGGTGGAAGCATGGAGCATTATGGGTCACCCTAAAGACCCACATAGTAATACAATCTATGGAACTCAATAGTGGTGCAGCAGTTAGCGTTGCCACCTCACAGCAAGAGGATCTCTGGTTCGATCCTCGGCTGGGGTGCCTTCTGTGTGGAGTCTGCACGTCCTCCCTGTGGTCGCCTGGGTTTCCTCCAGGTGCTCTGGTTTCCTCCCACACCCCAAAGACATGCTGTAGATGGATTGGATACTCTAAATTGTCCCTAGGCATGAGTGTGTGCGCCTTCCGTGGAAGGTTGGGCGCCGGGCTGGCAACCTGACACTGTAAAACTCCACTGCCAATCATGAGCATACAGGTGATCTGCTGTGGCGACCCCTAACGGGGAAAAGCCGAAAGAAGAAGAAGAACAAGCTCCTTAACCAAGAAATAGTAAAAGTAAAATAAATAAAAATAAACAACAAATTGTTACAATGGCAAACAGTAACAGACAATGCTGTTGGTGCCTCAACATGCCAGGAAAATTAGAATCCATCCACTTTAGATGCACACAGAAGCAATTAACTTCCAATGCCCTCTGTGGGGTAGAAGTGAAACAACTAATACTGCAGCCTCACGTGTTACAGCATATTCAGGGACTTAGCGTTTTAAAAATGAACTTAGAACAAGATTTTGAGATGCGGGTGACCAATCATCCAAGGAGAAGGGACAGGTTTACATATAGATTTTAACAAATAATTCAAAGCCCACTCATGAAAATGAAAATAGTTACATACTCATGATAATGCAAACGTATCAAGAAGAGGAGCTGCCCATGTACAGAACCATAACAGGACAGCATGACAAATTATCAAAGCATGAAACAATGAAGCACGATTTACTAAATCTGTCCTCCCAAGCTGTCTAAGCATCAAAATTCCCCTTCACTGGAAATATAACCTAATACAAGGAGGATGGGTTATATTTAACTGATGGGAATGGGACAGTCTCCTCTGCTTGGAGTGTCAGAGCAATCCCCTACTCAGAAACAGTTTTCTACAAAGGACAGCATTATGGTTGAAAAGTGTCCACTGACCAGTCTACTTATTCAGTTAATATTGAAATAAAAATAAATAAATAAAATAAGCAATCTACTATAGCGGCAAAACATCACCTCATGAAGCTTAACAACAAGGCAGATAGAAGAAAAAAATATATATGGTTCCCAAGGAAGGTGAAAATTCAGAAAATATATGAAACCACAGCAAGGCAGGAAACCACATCAGCTGAAACATGAGGAGACAGAAAAGTTCAACGTAAAAAAATATATATGGTTCCCAAGGAAGGTGAAAATTCAGAAAATATATGAAACCACAGCAAGGCAGGAAACCACATCAGCTGAAACATGAGGAGAAATTCAGAAAATATATGAAACCACAGCAAGGCAGGAAACCACATCAGCTGAAACATGAGGAGACAGAAAAGTTCAACGTAAAAAAAAAAAAAAAAACATGAAAAGCAAGCAACATTACCATCCATAGACTCCAAGAAAGCAGGTATAATTAGACTTTGTAAGAGCAGAAAAACTTGTTGATCAGTTAGCTTAATCTCTGTGGTAATGAAGAAGCCCCTTCCAAATGAAAGTCATGCTTAACACCTGAAGACAGTCTGGTATTCAGAGCAGAGGATAAAGGCTCTGATTTGTTAAGAAGCTGCTTTTTGTAGTCCATGGTTGGATTCGCCCTGCCTACCTTGCGAATCTGATCAAATTAACTAGACACTGCTCTGAGGAAATGGTTTTCTCCAGGGTATCCTGTTCAGCATAACTAGAAACTTATAAGGGGAATGAATTAAACATTTTAAATATATATTACCAAGCACAAAATAAAGTATGGGAGGGATCCCAAACATAACAAAGGGAACAGAAATTGGAAAAAAGCAAGTCAAAGAAGAGAAAGACTATGTAATATGGAATTGAAACTTGTGCGAAGTTTTTACAAACTAGGGCAAGACAGAAATAATGATACCAGTCATCACGGATGCTCTGGATGGAAGAGCTCATCCACACATTTTGCAAACCTTTTCTTCATAAAAAAAGGACTTATTGAAGACTGATAACACCATGGAAAAAACAGGATAAAGCTCAGAATTCTAAGGACTAAAGAAGAAACTAATGAAACTATTGGCTAAACTCTTACCGTGTCACTAAAGATGGTGTGGTCCCCATGCACTGTAAGTAGGTGTATTCAGACTTCATTAAAATGTGATCAGAGAAACCTGTAGAGGTCAGTTAACTTCATATCAAAGGTAGGAAAAATGATGGGTCTCCTCCTAAAAGAAAGGCACATTTAACATGGTGAAGCAAACAGACTTGGGACCCTCGGATTCACAGCAGTCATCTCCTATGGAGTTGCTTCAAATGGTTGACCACCACAGCAAAAAAAAAAGGGATTATAAATGTACTTGATCTAGACTTTATTAAAGCATATGGAGTGGCACACAGAGTATTAATACAGAAGTTAGTCAGCTCTGAATGGGTGGCAAGGTAGCAATATGGGCAAAAAGCTGGCTAAGCAATGGATTATACCGAGGAATGGCACGCCACATGTATAGTAGGGAAAATGACTTATTACTGGAGCCTCACGTGGAGTAACAGTAAAGCTGATTGCTATTAACATAAGTGAGTTTGTAGAGAGGTTAGAAAGGAAGGTGTCTCTTTAGATAATCTAACAGGATGCCTAATGGAAACATTTTGAGAGAAGGCAAGACCTGTCAAAAACTGCATAAAACAGTTCAAAATGGGGTGGCATCTATTTAATAAAAACAAATGCAAAAGCAAATTAAAGACATAATCCAGGGGGAAAATTACAAATTTGACTGAAGCTGTCAACAACATAAGTGGATTGCTAAATGAATTGTACTAACAGTAGAAACAGGGATATTATAATTCCTCACTACAAAGATGGAGACCATCTTTATTACTAAAGTTGAACTGTGATAATACTTGCTATCATTTCTCTGACAGTTTTACTACTGTTTAAAATACTGTTATGTTGTTATGTGGAGCTTTTTGCCCCGGGCCTCTGCTGAAAATTGGCAAATTTGCCCAGTCGGACCTACCCGGTAAACAAATGTTAAATAAATAAAAACTTGACAGCTGCACACTATATATGCAAGGTAGCAAATAGGACAGACTTTCTACTGAGAAGGGCGACCCAAATAATGCAAGGTGTACATAACAATATTTACAAGGAAAAGTATAGAAAATAGTATTTAAATGCCTGAGAAATGGATAGTGAGGGCTGATGTGGCAAAGGCCTTTCATTATACTAAAGTGAATTAACAGGGTTCATAAGGGTAGTATCTTTAGAAGGACACAGGAACAGCACTAGGCAACTGATTACAGGGACCATAAGATGCTTAGTGACTTTATAGCTTAAAGCAAAAATACTTAAACTGCACATAAACGAGCAGGTACAGTCTGAAAGAGAGAGGGCAACTCAAACAGGAAGGTGCATGCCTTTTCACAAAGAAAGCTGTGGATTTGAAAAACAGCCTCCCATATACGGCAGACGAGAATTCATAATGATACAGAAGAAACAAAACAATAGCATAAAGGAGTAATGTGGTAAATACAAGCTGACCTACAATAAGATTCCCCATGGAGTGGGGGAATAGCACAGTGTTAAGACCAAAGAAGTCTTCATCTGTTTTACTGTGTTAAAAAAAATCATTTCACCCATGTTGCAGTATGTGTGTGTATTTTGTGATGGGCTTGTGCCAGGAAGGAAAGTGCATGTATATATCAGTAAACAAGCTAGCAAATGTACTGACTATATATGAAACTATCTGCATCTCTCAAGAATTTTCTATAAAGCTGATTTTGTTGAGAGTATTCTCCATGATTAATGCAGGATTAAATGGATGATCTGGATCCCACATTAACTGCAGTTTCCATTAATGCCATTATGACTCTGAGTAACAGTCTCACAATTTTTATTCCAGACTACTTGCTCTTCTAGACAACCTCCATTTCTTTTCAAAACCATATACTGCAGCATCTTTTTCGAACATAACATCACAGTACAGTTATAAAAGTGTTGTGATCCGTGGTGGTGGTGCTGCGGTAGTGTTGTCGCCTCACAGTAAGACGCTCTCCGGTTCGATTCTCAGCTAGAGCATCTTCTGCGTGGAGACATGCGTGAATGGGCGTACCTTCGTTGAAGGTTGTGCATCAGGGCTGGTAACTCGGCACATAAAAATCAACTACCAATCATTAGCGGACCGGAGTTCCGCTTTGGCGACCCCTAACCGGGAAAAGCTGAAAGACGCAACAAGTGTTGTAGTATACAAAGTTGCTGTTGCATCGTAAGTATGCCACATTGCTGGTAAAACAGTATCCAAACTGGATTAGAATGTAACCAACAGCAGAAGCATAGTTACATGCAAAAAATATTTCCTAATGGTTCATTCAGTACCAAGCTTTCCAATATTGACATTACAGCTCTATCTCAAATTGTGAGACTCCTAAACCATCTTTGCCAAAAGGACTGAGTCTTTTGGCAATAAACACTGCCAAATTATGTACCAAACTACAGATAGTCAAGATTATCCCAACTTAAGTATTCACACTACAGCCTTTTTCCCAGCAGTTTTACAGGACTCCCTCCAGCTTTTTCACAGTCCACAGGAATGATCTACAGTAGAGCTCTTCTTGCTAACAGTTAAACAAACACACAGAAACAGACACACACGCACCCTCCATGAAGTAAAGAATAAAGCTCTGGCTACAACCTAGAGAAGCAGTATTTGATTTAGGGGCATAGGGGGCTGAAGAAACTGGAGGGGGACGATGGAGTGAGAGGCTGATGTCAGCTGGTCCATCTGGAAGAGGGCAGTCCATCTTGATGACTGACATGAAGTAAAGTCAATCACGCAGACAGTAAAATAAACCCATTCAAGGCACAGCCAACCTCCTTCGTGGCTCACTTCTCTTCAAACTGTTACACCAACGCCCCCCACCCACCCAATCAGACTACACAGAACCCACACTACAACCTAAGAAGCCAATCCACTAATGACCCTACCCTCATAACTCCATCCACCGAACTTCATTCTACAGACCACAGCTTCTCCACAGTCAACATCACCAGATCTTACTGAAATCCGAGACTACAAACAGTTTGAACATCAGTTCAAACAACACCTAACTGAACAATACAAGTGTGCACATGAGAACACAGGCCTTGTCATCAAACTCCCATGGGAGCACTATTACATTCATCCCAGAAAACCTTGGCTGCTTAATCAAACCTCTCCTTTGTATAAACTCATACTGCCAGCTTCCTCATCTTCCCCATCCATTCCTTACTGTATATCTAACATTCACTTCTCATGCTATTAATGTCAACTTGTGGCAATTTCTAGTGCTCAGCGTTTATGAATTTCCTCCTCTTAACTAAGTTTAAGCTACCATCAAAAAGTGTACCTATTATGAAAGCATGCCGGCTGCATGACAGCAAAGTGCTCGAATAATAGCATTCGGCCAAAATGCTCATTTGTTAAATACAAATGTTGTGGATGGGGTTTTGCCCTTGGTCCAAGACACAACAACCTCAGAGATGATTATGTTAAGTCTAGACGCACATGCCTGTTTTGGGTGTGTTGGTCTTCCATGTCAAATCAGCCTCAGAAAAGTCTGGGAATACAGATTGTGAAAATAGTTTAAGGGTGTGGGAGCCCTACCTCCCTACATACACACACACACACGCACAAAACCAGTTTCACATTTCAGTGATAAAAGCGTGTAATGTGTGCTTACACAAAAGATCAAAACAACAATTTGGTAATTTTGCAATTCCCACACTTAGCAAACTCATTTACATCCCCAGTACTGTAGCAGTCTATATTCCTCCTTAACTTACTCTGTTTTTTGTAGCCTTAAGTTGTACTTAAACCCTGCAAATCTGTTACAGAAAAGTAAGGATTATGAAAAACTCACTATGAGGAAAGATATCATGGATGGCACTACACTGGGGCACGTGTCCCACCTGTGAATAAGTGTGCAGCAGAGAGACAGAGGCCGAGCCCCCAGAACGATTCAAATATTTTTTAGTGTTACAAAAGGACAGCATGTCCAAGAATTAAAAAAAAAATTCTTCGTCCTTGTCTGCCCCATGATCAAGGTAATATTACATGGGTATATATCCTGCATCCTATTACCATGCAGCAATGCTAGTGTTCTCCTGGCAATCTCTAGTCACATTAACTACAGACTGCTACATGGAAATGACATGCGTGCAAACCTTCAAGGACATCTATTCACTTCATCAGATATGATTAGTTTATACACTGGCAGGAAAGCCAGACAGAACTGCGGGCAACAGACACTGCCCACAACAGAATATACATATTTTTCTTTTTATTTAGATTTACAGCAGTTAACATTGAGGCTTGGGGTGGAGGCATACTTGCTAAATGTCCCACATCTTTCCTTATGTTTTAATCTTCTTCTTGTAAAGTGTGAAACTTTCTCACACATTCCTGAAGGCTTCCTTTCCCTTACCTCACGTGCACCTCACTGTGAGGAATATTACCCATCCCGAGTCTTAAAAATTCTGCATTCCACACTGTTCCATACTGAAAGGATTTGAGACACATTATTTACTAAGAGATTTATTTTTAAGAAATATCTACAGTAAAGAATGCTGAAGAATACTGAATTACATTACTTCAACAAAATTACTTTTTAAGTGTAAAGGAACAATTAATCATAGTGTAAGCTTCCTGGTTGAGGACATTAGTAAAAATTTCAAAGATTCCACATTTTTCCAATTTGTTCCACATTGTAAAAGGCAGTTTTCCACATTTCGGGGATGGATTTTTGTGAGTTATAGCAGTCATCCAAGTTCCAAACTTCATATTCTTCACAAAATACTGATGAAAAACCTATTTTCTAAGTATACAAGAACAACACTTAAAATCTATCCCTGATTTTGAATCTTTGCCTCCCATTATTTTTTTTTGGCTTTGTTCCTGATTCTTGAGATCAGAAGTTGAGATATGAGGGGAATTACATTTAGCAGCACCTTAAGCCCAGAAACTGTTACCTGAAATACAGTGCTGCGTCTTATTTTTTACTGCTTTGGCAATCACACCTATACCTAAAATCATCTACATTTGAGGATAGGGAGGCAGCATAGCTTTCAACTGTACCTCATTATGAGGATATTGCCTCAGTTTGTGAGTTTGAGTGTTAAAGTTTCCATGTTCCATACTGAAAAAAAAACTAATAGCCAAAGCAAGCAATTAAGGTTGCCATTGAGGGAGGCTTTCAGGGAGGGTAAAGACTGAGCTTGGTATCTGAAAGCTCCATGTTGCAGTATGTTATTGGGACTGGTTCTTTCACAGTTTCTAGCAAAAAAACTAGATAGGTATGTGTTTTAAAGAGAAAGTTTGACAACTTGATGCATTGACACTTTCTGTCACACAACTTTCTAGTATATTTAAGCGGGTTTTACTGGGACGTCTTATTCTGATGAAGTTCTTGTAATGGGAACGAAAGGGCAAAATCATTACATTTTGTCAACTACTTCTTTTTTTACTTGTATCATTTTCCTTTTGTAACATTTGACCTACTCTTTGGCTTGTTCGTTTATACCCAGATATAAAAAACACACCAAAAACAAAGGGGATGGAAGGAGGGAATGGCTACTGCAGAAGTTATCACTCAAACATCTACTATCGTGGTATGTTTACTTACACAATTGTACATAATATTGATCACTGTTGCAGTAGCCTTATCTATTTGGTTATATTACCTAGCTTACTGCATTTTGGAGGTGGAAGGGTCCAGGACCCCCTGAAGAATGGTTCTAGTAAAGCCTGATCTACACCTAGACAAGAAATTTGAGAAAGTGATTTGTAAAAGTACGTACAGAAGACCAAGTTGCTGCTCCTAGAATCCAACCATTTCCAAAAAGCTATGATGATGCCAAGGCCCTTGCACAGGAGACCCTGCCTGGAATAGTTTCACTGCGGTGAGTATAACAAAGGGGTAATGCCATTAGACAACCATTTAGAAATATGGTGTTTTGACACAGGTTGACCCTTCTTACCTTGGAGAAATGAACAATTGTTCTGAAAGAAACCCTGTCTCTGGGGAAAATGATAGAGGGTTGACTCACCAGAGGAGCATGCAACTCAGATACCCTTTGCAACGGTAAAAGCAATCAGTAAAACTGTTTTCCATGTTAAAAACCTCAAGTCAGCCAGGTTAGCTAGTTCAAATGGAGCAAGTCTTAGCTTCTCGAATACAAAATTAAAATCCCAAGGAGGAGTCAACTGTTTTCTTGGAGGCGTCTTATGCAAAACCCACTTTAAAAAACATTTTAACAGAAGAATGGATTGGAAGAGATGGATCCGTGGACATACAAGCTAGAAAAAAACAATAGAGCCTTCATGGAAGACTAAGAAAGGCCATATGATACTAACTCACACAAACACTGTAAAACTAGAGAACAAAGTGGTCCTAAATGGGCGCTGGTTGTGCTGTTGGCATCAACTGGAAAACCTTTTCCCACTTACTAATAGGAGTTTCTAGTAATAGGCTTTCTTGCCCCAGTTAGTACCTGCTGCACGTCCACAGTAAACAGGTGCCTAAATGGAATTAAGATTCTCCGGTTCGATCCTCGGCAGGGATGCCTTCTGTGTGGAGTCTGCATGTTCTCACTGTGGTCGCGTGGGTTTCCTCCGGGTGCTCCGGTTTCCTCCCACATCCCGAAGACATGCTGTAGGTGGATTGGACACTCTAACTTAGCCCTAGGTGTGAGTGTGTGCGTGCCTTCTGTGGAAGGTTGGGTACGGGCTGGCAACTCAACACAGTAAAACTCCACTGCCAAACATGAGCGGACAGATGATCCGCTGTGGCGACCCCTAACCGGAAAAAGCCGAAAGAAGATCATCCAGGCAGTCAGGTGAAGTAGACTGGGGGTGTATCAAACACCCCCTGTTCCTGTATGCAGGGGTGTAGCCAGAGATTTATATTTTGTACTCAAACCTAATGTTGCTGCCCCCACTACCCACTTGTCATTTTAAAAATGTACTCAGCCCTCAACATGCTATCCCCAGATGCATGGGAAGAAGCACGTTATTTTCAACGGTTACAATTTATTTCCATAAAAAGCTAGTTTTAGAGGTGTATTCCTTTTGCACAACAATTCTTTGTGTATACTATACTGTAAACATTCATTTACACAGTTCTAAACATTCTGTGCTTGTTGAGTGTTGACATTTGCAAGAGATGCTCAGAAAAAAATTTACTCATTTCAGTACACTGAGTATGCTTAGCTACATCATTGCCTGTATGAGGATCTTACATTCTACAGAGAGAGACCTGCATGCTATTGAGTGATATGGTGTGAAATGCTGAGGTGGGAGTCAAGAAAACCCATTGCCAAAGTCCAATTATAACAAAATATACTGGAAATACTATAAGGTTTTTGTTTGTAATTATGAAAATACAATAGGCAATATTCCCATATATACTTGTTGTTGCGTCTTTCGGCTTTTCCCGGTTAGGGGTCGCCACAGCGGAACTCCGGTCTGCTAATGATTGGCAGTAGATTTTTTACATGCCGAGTTGCCGTCCCTGACGCACAACCTTCAACGAAGGTGCGCCCATTCACGCATGTCTCCACACAGAAGACTCTCTAGCTGAGAATCGAACAAGACGTCTCATTGTGAGGCGACAACGCTACCGCAACACCACCACCGCAGCATTCCCATATATACTAATACTTCAAAAACAAGTGACTTACAAACTACTGCATGGCAACAGGTGAAACCTTATATATTGTTGAAGAAATTTGTCACTAACATTTGCACTATAAGTTGCACATTTTGAGAGATAATCTGTGTTACTTCATATTTCTAATTATACAAATCAAGGACGTGTTTTTATATTTCTGTAAATATCTCACTACGCATGCATCCGGAGAGGAATTTACTTTCTGTCATGTCGGATCTGTTAAGTATTTTGTGAACAATAAAAGCTAGCTTCTTCGGGAAAGATATTACGAGTGACTACGCAGAGCACAGACGACAAATTACAAACACATTAAATATATCTACATTCCGACCCACCGGTATCCTGCAGTCCCAACACCTTTCTCACTCGACGCGAAGGTAGTAATCTACTTTAACCCCACTGACACACGTCAGCATCCTCCTAATAGCTTTTACTGGCCCACAAGCTGGTCTTTCTAGTTAGGAGAGGGACCAAAAATCTCTCTGTGGAAAGTACTGTCTGTATGTGAACTTCTCACGTTCATTAATGATGGGACACGCCCATGGTCAGAGTCCAAGCGCATGTCAAAATGGGAAACGAGGGGTGGACGACAACAACCTATAACAAAACCGCGAAGAGTGAACTGGACACGTACCCAGACTTATTACCACACCGGGCAACAAAACTGCGAGCCAACAGCTAAGCAGGAAAAAAAGTATTTCGAGAACCTTCTGCGGCGCCGCAGTGGCCAAGTAAGGCAGGATTGGTTCAAGTTAAAAAAAAAAAAAACTCACATTAGTTAATCTGTGAACTACTAGCGCAAGTCTGAGTTTTAGTTAAAGGTTATCCTGCTGTTATCACGTCAGTCAAACCTCAAATAAAAGTGAACACGCCACGCCAGATTGCAGTTTCATTTGGGATTAGCAGCAAACACATATAAATACTTTCGTGAACACTTAATACTGGCAGAGACGTTTATGCTTGGGAAGGGGGCTAGTGTTAGTACGCATAATCCAACCACTGACTCTTTTTACTTCTGCTGTGTTTGTCAAGAATGAAGTCCCAGGCCTTCATGTTGTTATTTCCTTTTCCTGTTCAGGTACTATACTGACGAATGTTACTGTTCCTTCACCATCTGTGCTGTCCTGTGGTAGTTAAAAAAAGGGGAACATTCTGAAGAAATTAAGAATAACTGGGTTGTGAGTGACGTGGGTTTTGCTGTATTCTTGCGGCCACTGGCCAGTAGAATATAACAAAACCGTGACGTGGTTCAGATGTATAACTGAACGTATAAAAGCATAATCAAAATCTGTAATTAAACATCTGAAGGATTAGCGTTGCAGCCTGCTTACTTAAAAAAAAAAAAAAAAAAAAAAGACATACTACTTCTTTTGCCTTCATACCTGACGATCCGCAGGCATTGAAATACTCTTTACATTCCCAGTAAGAATGTGTGGAATACCACTTTGCCAAATGTTTAAAAACAGAGCGTGACAAAAATGATGTAAAGTTATAAGCACGTTATTAGACAGTGTAAAATCTGTAGACTTTAGTGACCCTTTTGCTAAATGCTACCTCTAAAGATCATTTATTTGTGCTTCAGAAAAAGGGAGCTGTGAGGTCTGTTTCCTCATGTAGTGTGTTTGCCTGTGTACTATACAGCTTCAAAATTCATAGTGATGAAGGTGACTCTGAGAGACCAGATGGCTTCTTCGCCTCCAATGCACAAGGTACAAGGTTCGATCCTGACCTCCGACTAATGCCTGTTTGGAGTTTGCATGTTCTCTTTGTGTCTCCGTGGGGTTTCTCCTATGTTCGAAAAACATGCTGAGTGTTTCCATCTCAAACTCACCAATGAATGGAGCTGTGGGCAGCAGCACAGACTCTACATGGTGCCCAATGGGGGGAAGAGTTGTAAAAAGACCAACCGCCTTGGGCATCTATTGTGGTGCGCAGTATCCTCAAGATAGGAGAACACGGATCACAAACTGCGTGCCGTGGCAGGGCTAGCCACTCGGTGTAAAATATGGCTCTAGGTGATTCGGTCATGTTGACTGTCACCAAAAAAATGGGCATGGGTAGTTACTGGTGGCCTACTCTCTGACCCACGCCAGTGACCCATGCTAACAGTGGGAGGGGTATATGTGCCCCTATTGGCCAGTGTGTGCCCGCCATAAAAAAAGTCCAGCAACTGGCTCTGTTGAGAGAAAGCTGGACATAAAACCTGCCAAACATGAACTGAGAATTGCTACGCTTAATGTAGGTTCACTGACGGGACGCAGCTTAGAAGTGGATGACATGATGATACAGAGGAGGCTGGACATCCTATGTATCCAAGAGACGAGATGGAAGGGCAGTGCAACAAAGCCACTTGACTTGGGATCCAGACTCTACTACTCAAGTGGTGGACAGGCTAGAAATGGTGTAGGAATTATGGTGAGACAGAGGCTTCAGAAGTCAGTGAGGGATATCATCAGAATTAATGACAGACTCATGGCAATCAGACTCCAGTGTAATGATATGACAATATTCATAATCTCAGCCTATGCCCCACAGCAGGGTTGTGATACTGAGGAAAAGAGTGCATTCAGACAGCAGTTGCAGGACCTACTAGATAAAGCAGGACAACATGAATTGGTGTTGATAATGGGTGACTTAAATGCACATATCGGGACAGACAGAACAGGATATGAGGACTGCCTGGGTCCACATGGGTGGTAGGAATAAAGAAGGAGAAGCCATTCTAGACTTCTGTCTGGCAAATGGCTTGATAGTAGCCAACACATGGTTCAGAAAGAGACAGTCACAAGATCACATACAAGAGTAGCCAACATGCAACTCAGGTAGACTTCCTCCTAGTAAGGAAAAGACACTGGGGTAGAATCCATGATTGCAAAGTCATCCCCAGTGAAACAGTTGGTTCACGGCATAAACCACTAGTTGCCACAATCAGCTGCAAGCAGTGGTCAGAGACGGCTCTAAGATCAAAAGAGACCAGGCTGAAGACCTGGAAGTTGACTGGAGAGAGCAGTTCAAGGAATTACTCGGGGCTCTAGCACCCCAAGAAGAGAAGGAAATAGGTGGAGTTGAAGAAGAGTGGCAGTGCCTAAAAACAGCATGTGTTAGGACTACAGAAAAGATATGTGGCCGAGTGATATGTGATACAAGCCAGACGGGACGCTTGTCAGAGTGAGTAAGGTGTGTGTGTGTGTGTGTGTTTTGTTAGAGTCCTGAAGTATTCCTGGTATCTTTATCTTGTGCTGATGTTTTATAATCTGGTGTTGATTTACCTGGCTTCTGATACAATTGTATGGTTTTGTTATCTGTTCATGCTAGTGAAAGTTATACTATTTAAAGCAAAATCGCTGCTTGAAAGTCAAACATTCACAGCTTTCTGACTAATTACATTCTTTTGTTGAAAACCATGTTGCCAACACAGAGTAAGGTTAACATGTCAAGATATCTATTGATACAAAATTCCCCTAGAGGGGAAAAAGCAAGCAAGACTTTATGTGAATGTGTCTGTATGTTTGTGTGGGTTTCCATTATTTGTGCAATTGTTTATGACCGAGTTCCAAATGATTGCTTACTTACTCTGTATAGGAGCAGTATGTATTTCCTTGGACTGTAGTACAGTTTTACTTGTCCTAGATGACAGCAGCTTTATGTTTTAAATTATTACTATTTATCTGAGGTGCAGTGACCTCAAACTGTGAATAATAAAGTAAGGAGGTCCCTAAATGGGGGTGTGAGGACTTGCCTCCTGCAAAGAAACGATTTTGTGCATATTTTCCTCACAAAGTAAAGGCCTTGAGTATATGTGCTTTAAATGTACGTAATTAAAGTGTCATTTACTAGGAATGTAACCCAGGAAGTTCTAATATGAAGAGTCTAGTTGTGAGGACTGATATGGGATCCTGCCTTCTGAGATTATACTATGCTGATAAAATAGTAGCATGTCAGAACAGTGGTTCCACGGGTAGACATCAATACAGATTCAACTCCTCCCCATTCACAAACTGCCCTAATCAAACATCATACCCTCCTACCTGAATGCAGCTAGGGTACCCTGTCTTCTGCCCACTTGCTCTGAACTCTTGAATATTTCTGCGTCTGCTCATATTCTGTGCAAGCTTGATGCATAGAAATATGCAGAATATATCTTGTATGGACTAATTCTAACATGTGCTAAAACTTGGACTGTAATTACTTTGAAATAATTCGGGCTGATCTGTTTCCTAGTTTTACACCAGTAGCTCAGCATTTGCTGTTGTATAAAAGGAATATGTCTTAGGAATGTAACTGTGCTTGATACATGGTACCCTTTAATCAGTTTTAAATCAGAATTTAGAACATAAGGGCAGTCAAAATAATTTGATTGCAGTATAGTGCCATAAGTTACTTGCTCTAGAACTCCTTTATTGAGCCATGTTTACAGATAAAGACACACTAGCGTTTTGCCAGTACTGCACATGTGTGTGTCACTTCTGGAAACAACATAACCATAATGATGTGATCATTTTCATGATTGTCATCTCAGTTTGGTAACTCACTGCACTTAACAACATCTGATCATTTAAATAATCTAAGAACCTACCATGTTCATGAATCCAGTGTCCCACCTCTGTAGCCAGGACTGAGGAATGGTGGTCACTGGTAAGTGCCTTCTAGCCAGGGTTACCATGTAGTCAAGACATGGTCAGCCTGGAAGAACTGTATGTGAGCTCACTACCCTTACTAAAGGTGGGATTGAATATGATGACAATGGAGTGGCAGGCAGTAGAGGGATGGGTTAAGGTGGACTAGACATTTGCAAAGGGTGCTTCTACCTCCAGAAGAGCTTCTTCATGTACTTGAGGAAGTTATGGACATTAAGTCTGGGGGCGTCTTGTTCAAGGCCTTGTTAGTTGAGGTAGTGGGCGCTATGATTAAAAGGTGCTCGATGTATGTCATGGTGCTGCTGACTGTAGAACCTGCAGGTAGGCACCAGCGGTGGGAGAAGGCATTATAGTTAAAGAAAGTGGCCTTCTCTACTTAGTTATAATGTTAGGGGTTCTGGATTTTATTACTAGGTGATAGCAGGCCATGAAAGTAACCACTGCAGCGGTCACCAAATTAAGGACCCATAACTGGGAAGAATTTGATGAGGTCATAAAGAATGACTTTCAAATGAACTCAAGGAAGTTCATGCAAGCCATGTGGCAATAAGAGAGGGAGGCTGGATACTGTGAAGGCTGTTCTCAGCAAGGGTGGGTCACCTCTCAAAGAAGTGATTTTTTAAATGTGATTTTCCTCTTTCTGTGTGTTGGCATGTGTTTGGGGGTGCAGTCCAAAATGTAAAAAAAAATTGTTTTTTTTTATTTCAATGTAATTTACATGTAAGCATAATGCATTTACCTCTATGTGTGTAGTATTTCCAGGCATATTTTGTCTTTTAAACCTTGGGGGTTTAGTTTTTCTCTTTCTTTATTATTTCCGTACTTCTGTTTTATGCTACTATGTGCTATCCTGTTTGCAATGATGAGACGTTGTTATTTTACATTAGTAAACTAGTGAGTAAAAAGGTCACACACACAAAACAGTTAGTAAAAACCAAAAGAAAATCCTGTAAGGCTACTGTCTCCTGTGTGATTCTTTAAATCCTCTTATATTAGAGGCAACATGGGATATATGCACTTCTGAATGCCCATGGCTTTTTTCCTTTTGTAGACCAGTTCAAGCCAATCAAGCCAAACCCCAATAGCTGTGGGCATAAATGTTTCAGCCTTGTAACATCACAATAAAAGCATAAGTAGAATGTTTGGGTAACCTAGAAACACTAGGTTTTCATACCCAGCTGATATCCATAACCATTAGGGTATCTGCAGGATAGCCCAACCAACAAACTAAAGCAATGAGTAAAAAGGTCACACACAAAAAAAAAAACAATCAGTAAAACCAAAAGAAAAATCTAGCAAGGCTAGACTTTCCACTTTGTGATTCCTTATACATGTTGTATTAGAGGCAACATGGGATATATTCAAATAACCCATTAATGACATCAGGTGTTTCATCTATATGGCAGTTCTGAATGTCCATGACTTTTTTCTTTCTATGGACAAATTCAGGCCAATAAAGCCAAACCCCACTAGGTGTGGATATTAAGGACATCAGGTGATGTCCTTCAAGAATGCAACTGCAGTCCTGACATATGGGTTGTCCTGCCTCAGGCAGCCCTTCGGTCGGCCAGATTCCAAAGTCTGGGTCCGGCGTCGGCCGATGTCACCTTCTCCCCGACGTCAGAGCGGCTGGAGTATAAAGGCATCAGCCGACGCCATCTTCATCAGTCTTTCTTGCCGCGCGGTGCCCGAAGCAGAAGCAGTTCGCAAGTGCCGGTCTGTCAGCTGCTGTGTTTTCAGTTACCGAAGTCATCTAAAAGCTAAGTACCCCATTGGGGAACATTTTTTCTTGCCTCAGCCGATGTCAGAACAAATTGAGAAAGTTAATAATTGTTGTAAACAAATACCTCATAAGGACTTTCATTCTTACTGCCTCCCTTGCCTGGGCCCAGACCACGACGTTTCGGCCTGTGCTGCCTGTGCTTGCTTTAATAAACGCACTCTCAGGCGCCGGGCAGAGTTTGCCGAAGACTTTTTTGGCGAATCTTATGCTTACAACATGCCGTCGGAACAACCGACAGCACAAACTCCCAAAAAAACTAAAGGACCGGGACCGACATTCTCGGCCCGCGTCTTCCACCGATATAACGTCTAAGCCCTCCGCGAGTGCTTCGGTCCCTTCAGAAGCGGTAATTCAACCGCTCCAGGCCGACGACACCGCGTTAACTCATCCCTCGGTCTCGGAGGCTACTCCGGTGCCGGTTGTTGATTTTCCTCCGGAAACCGAAGTTCTGGATCTACCCGACCACTTATGCTGTGCTGATGATGCCATAAGAAGGCTGGAACATCCATGTCCACAGCTAGTGGGGTTTGGCTTTATTGGCCTAAATTTGTCCATAAAAAGAAAAAAGTCTTGGGAGTTCAGAATTGCTATATAGATGAAACATCTGATGTCCTTAAAGGGTCATTTGCCTGTATCCCATGTTGTCTCAAATTATTTTACATTAGCAAACAAGCATTTTGTGAGGTAGGTGCATATCTTGTCTTACCTGTTTGTACTTCATACTTAACATTTTAAATTAAAAGGCCATTCTTCTGTAGCCAGTTATTATGGCTTGTAAACAGAACAGGAGGTAGCCTTTCACATCACTCAGTGTGGGGCACTGGTATGTTTAAGGTGTGTTTAGGTAATATTAAAACCTTCCTAGATGGTATTTTTGTACAGCATTCCAAGAATAATGTAAATAAAGCTTTTTCTTGAACTATGTGCATTCTTTGCTGTGGCATTTATAACTTGAGCTTTACCCTGAGATATTTTTCTGCTTGCCAGCTGTGTATAACTTGAACTTTCCACATTGTAAGCTCTTTTGTGCTATCAGTCACTGATTATCACTTGCATGTTTTAAAATATATGATGTGTTAACTGGAAAGCAGATCTCCCACCTTGCAAATTTGATACATCCTTGAAACTTTATCCTGTTTTTAGCAAACTGTTTTTATAGAGTGCAAAAAGACCACTTTGTGGTTTTCCACATTTTAAGTTAACTGATTTGAGTTTCAGGCAGTGCATAATAATATTATAGTGTTAGTGCATATCGCATGTCCAAAATAACTAAAACAGTAGCACTGTGATTTCTTACAAAAATGCAGCTGTACCCATGATTTTAAAATAACAGCCATTGTAGACAACTTTTTTTTACTAACATTTTGCATTTTCCTCTACATTACCCATTCTGCAATGCATACCCTTTTCTCTTCTTTTTTTCCCTACTGTATATATGTGCATGTGTGCTCTGCGAAACTTTCTTCCATGCTCTCCCTACTGTATGCTTTCTGCAAGGCTGATCTCACTTTCTCTATATTGCCATCTGAAGTGGAACACAGTATTCCTAATGCAGGACATAGTGCTCACTTGTCTAGTGTGAGATGGTAACCAACCCCCCCCTCTGAGGAAAGATGAGCTGCCATGTATTAGTAAAAGGTATACAGTTGTACAGTGGCCATATACACTAGAAAGTGAAAAAAATGCAACTGGACTCAAGTTCATAGTTGTACCCTCTTCATAGATTACTCTTAAATCTATCACCATAATTTAATGTATTTTAGAATGTGTCTAAATGTGTCAGTAATCATATAAAATTAAAATAATATATGCTGTGTGTGTGTGTGTGTGTGTGTGTGTGTGTGTGTGTGTGTGTGTGTGTGTGTGTGTGTGTGTTCAGCTGTCCAGGTTTTTTCAGAATGTCCAGATTTCTGCCCCATATTCCTCCTGAGCTTTTCTCCCCGGGCCTCCACTGAAAAAGGAATTTTGCACAGATGGACTATCCCGGTTAACAAATGCCAAATAAATAGGATTGAAGTTGCTAAATAATAACAGACATTTGAGTTTTAGATGTCATATCCTTTAGAAAAATGCATACTAACACAAATCCTGTTATTCTACAATTATTACGTTCATGAGAGCAATATTTATAATCCGTCCCTATTTATTTTAGGCTTTGTCCAGATTTCTTGCACTAAGAGGTTGAGGTGTGCGTGTGTGAGAGTGAAATGCCCTATTTAGAGTTAGCAGGTGGAATTTATTTTCACATACATTTTCAAGAAATTGTGAGCTTCAAGGGAAGAGATGTTTACTGTTCATGCTAAGTCTTTTTTAAAATGTGCAACTGTTTTGTTTAGCAAATGGTATCACTGTTGTGGTGTAGAATTTCAAAACAGTCTTGGTAGCACAGCAGGTAGCATACTTGCATCTTGATGTAGAGGGCTGTAGGTTTTACTCCTACCACATGTAGATTTGTATTTTAAGGGGGTGGAGTGCTGCAGTCCTGAGTATGTCTTCCTTTGGATGAGATGCCTAGTAACTATGAATCTGTGTTTCCGCTTGACACTTATTTCTATTGCAATATACAAGCTTAGCATTTTTTTTAAATGTAACATAGGCAATTTATTGTTTAAGGGCAGTAGGCACTGAATTTGTAGATGAAACACTGAAATATAAAGCTGTTTTCTAGCAACAACCTCTCCATTAGTTTCAGATCTCTTTAATGTGAAATTATTCAGATGACTTTTACTTCTGCAGAGATTGTGCATATTGACTGATATTGGTAGATTGTAATGATAGATGTTTAAGTGGCCTTTTATGGTTGAAATGTTCTGAATTGAGCAATTTGTCATTATTGGTTTGTATGTTTTGTTTCATTGCTTAATGGAAAAAAATGTTTGTAACTATAAAACACACTCTAAGTGGTGCTGTATTAACAAGGGATATAATTCAGTTATTATATATTATAATTAATACAATCAGGAAGGTGAATCAAAGCAGTTATGCATGGTTCTGAAATGTGTGCAAGGGGCCTATGATTTGAAAACAGTCCAAATGTAAACTTAACCTGCCACTGGCCAGATGCATTTTCTTTGAATGTGGGTTTAAATGCTGTTTCAGTGCATGCGAGTTTCAAAGGTAGAGAAGTTTTAATGCTAAGTCTGTTTTCATTGTAAGAATATTGCTTTGTTTAAGTTTAGCAAATGTCTATCAGTGTTTGCGCTATAAAATAGGAGGTTACTAAGCTATTGGCCCTGAGGCCCTAAAATTTGAAATAAAAGTTGAACATTAAAACCAAGTATCTGTAGTCATTGTAGAAGTAATGCATAAAACAGTATGCACACAGAAAGTTTTGAACAGTGTTTATGGCAACTGGGGAGAAATAGCCAAGTAATGGGATACTGAAATGGCTGCGTGTGTGTGTGTTGGGGGGGGGGGGGGGGGTTGGGGGCGTTGCTTTGAAGGGGGTGGGGTTGGGGGCGGTGTTCCGGGCTTGCACCCCCCTGCAAAAAATCCTGCGGGCTCCCTTGCGAGCCAGGTATGGAAATAAGGTACATAAGGCAAGCTGGTGGTGGAATGCAGAAGTGCAGGAAGTAATCAAAAGAAAGAAGGAGTGCAGGAAGAAGTGGGAGATTGAAAAGACTGACCAAGCTAGGAAGGACTACTGGTTGGCTAACAAAGAAACTAAGAAAGAAGTTGCAATAGCAAAGAATAGGGCATCAGAGGCACTCTGTCAGCTTCTGGAAAGTGACTCAGTAAGGGGCACAAAGAAACTATACCAGGTTGCAAGGCAAAGACAGAAAGATAAAGAAGATAGTCAGACACCCTTCATAAGGGATTCCAACAACAACCTGCTTACCAGCCCACAGGACATCAAAGGCAGATGGAAGGAGTATTTCCAGCAGCGTCTGAATGAAGAAAATCCCACAGAAGCGGTACTGCCCCAGAAACAGCCTCCAATGTGAGTAGAAGAGGAGCCCAGCTTAGAAGAAGTAAGAGCAGCACTAAGGAAAATGAAGTCAGGGAAAGCAGCAGGCTCAGATGAGGTCACAGCAGATATGATAAAGATGCTGGGTGAGCTTGGGGAGAAATGGCTCCTGAGGGTACTAATTGCAGTGTGGAGAGAAAGGCATATCCCAGATGACTGGAGAATAAGCATACTCGTGCCAGTAACAAAGGGGACATCCACAACTGTGGACAGTACAGTGGCATCAAACTCCTACCACATTGCATGAAAGTTCTGGAGAGGGTGATTGATAAACGGATACGCAGAATAGTAGAATGTAAGATGGGAGATGAACAGTTCAGATTCAGATCAGGATGCAGCACAATTGACCCGATGTTTGCATTGAGACAGATCCTTGAGAAGAAACTAGAGAAGAGGAGAGAGTCAAACTGGGCTTTCCTAGACTTGGAGAAAGCATATGACAAGGTCCCAAGAAAGCTGATCTGGGCAGTACTGCGGTGGTTTGAAGTCCCAGAAACATTGGTAGAATTAGTACAGGCTATGTACAAGGACCCAGTGACTCAAGTATGAACAGTGTTTGGCCTCACTGAGGGGCTCCCAGTGGGAGTGGGTGTACACCAGGATTCAGCTCTGAGCCCACTGCTGTTCATACTGGTAATGGACTACATCAGCAAACAGGTTGGAGGGTCAGAGCAACAAAGCTGCTGTATGCAGATGATGTGGCAGTACAGGCAGACTCTGATCTAGAACTTCAGCAAAGGATAGGAGAATGGAATGCAAATCTGAAGGCACATGGGATGAAAATAAGCACAGATAAGACAGTGGTAATGGCAGCAGATTGGGGAAATCAGAAGAAGCTGAGAATAGAGATAGATGGGAAGATAGTGGAACAGGTAAACAGCTTCAAGTATCTAGGAGGGGTGGTTGAGGAGAAGGGTAGTCTGAATGAAGAGGTCAAAGCTAGAATCAGAGGGGCTGCAGCCAACTGGCATAGAGTATCAGGTGTAGTATATGACAGAAGAATGCCAAAGAAGCTGAAAAGTAAGGTGTACAAGACAGTGGTGCGACCAGTACTACTGTATGGTACAGAAACCTGGGCAGTAAAGGCAGAACAGTTGAAGAAGCTAGAGGTGATGGAAATGAAGTGCCTGAGAAAGGTGGTAGGATGCACACTGCGGGACAGGCGAAGAAATGAGGACATAAGAGCAGAAGCCAAAGTAGCTCAGATTGCAGAAAAGATCAAAGAGAACAGATTACGATGGTATGGGCACATGTGTAGAAAAGCAGAAGACAATCTGGTGAGGGAGATTTGGGACAGACAGGAAGAAGGTAAGAGGAAGCGAGGGCATCCAGCAAAGAGGTGGATGGATTGTGTGAAAGAAGATCTGCGACAGTCAGGCATGAGTGTTGAAGAAGGCAGGAGAGTGGTACTGAATCGAGAGAGTTGGCGACAGTTAATACTATACCCCGACCCCATGTAAATGGGAAAAAGGTGAAGAGGATGATGATGAAGGTGACTCTGAAAACTGTGTAAAATGGTAACTCAAGCCAGAAAATAGGGACATACATCCAAAATTTAGGGGCGTTGTGTGCCCGAACATAGGAATGTTCCTCCAAAATAGGGTGAGTTGAGGGGTCTAAAAGTCATATAATAAGGGAATTTAAATTTTTCATTTCCTAAATAAGAATAATTGGTAATTTTATTGATCTAAACTGCTGTTCTGCCTCCCAGGGGAACATTCTTAAAGACAAAAAACTTCTTGATAATTGTTTAAAGCTGAGATAAAAATAATGATCACACATTGATTAATTACAGCATTTAAGATAATGTAAATAATAAGGGACTTAAATACCATCCTGTACACCAGGGTTGACCAACATTTTTTGCTTAGGAGCCATAAATAAGACTTGACAAGGTATGAGGACCATATTACCATTATTCAATCTAAATCTGCTTTCCATGGGTCCCCACCAACAGTTCTAGGACTGAAATTGCAGTTCTCACAATATTGACACCAAAACTGGCAGTCTAGCTAAAATATATGGTCAGTCTAAGCATGTGATACCTCTGTGTTTTATCCATGGCACAAGGGCTGTGACCTCTTTTCAAAGTTACAAATGTTACCCTTTGAAATGACCACCTCACAGTTTCTGGAATCTGTGTTGTGCGAGGCACAGTTATGAAAGAGAGAGAGAGATCTACTTTGCATGCCTACCACAGAGTCAAAGCAGTGTCCAAGAATAACAGCAAACACTGAAACACCAGCACAAAGAGTGGTCACAGAAATGTTCTTCAACTTGAAGATGTCAGGCACATATACTCCAGCTCTCCTACCCCACAACAACCCCCCAAAAGAAAATAACCACATATCTTCTATATATCACTGATGTTTGTTGTGATAACTGCAAAGGCCATCATAGCCCTAGCAATGTATTTAAACTTGCTTTAATGAACACCAAACTATTCCTGCCAAATTCAATAAATGAGTGTTAATGACAGGAGTCAGTTATTTTCACCTACAAACTGCTTTTTAGCTAATCAATTATAGCAACTTTATTGACTGTGTTCACCTCGGGTATCTATGATCAAATAAAAAATAATGATAATTGTGATGAACTAGTGGATAATTAGTGTTTGAACTCTACCAATGTCACATTAAATATCAAGGATTGATGCAACTAATGCCACCAATATGAAGAAAAGATTCTAGCTGACGCCTAAGGGCTAGTCTCTTCAGTCAATCCATGGGTATCCAACATGATAAAAGAAAGAAAATTTACGCAAGTCTAACTCAGTAATCAGTTTGCAAAATCAAACTGGCCCCAAGACCATAAAGGTAATATACGCTGATGTCCTCAGTAGAAGTTTCACCATCCACCCCATATTAGTCTGAACACAGTCCAGTCACAAAGCTGAGTCTTTGTCCCAGCACCTCCAGACCCCAATCTCATCACTCTGTAAATTACAGTCTCTTTTGACTTTGAGGGTTTATTTACTGCTTTCTTCCTGGCGCAGCAGTACTGCCACAAACCTAGATAGGCCAGTAGGGATTCCCTACACAGTCTCAAGAAGAAATCCCCCAAATGTCAGTAGCTATCATAATTGAATGGCATAAGGCTGAAAGATTTTCTCCTTAGGAAATCATTGCTGATGCAATTTCTAAGTGTGCATCAGCAAAGATTCACTTTTAGGGAGATTTCTCCCTTCATGTTGATGCAACCTCAGAACTGGTATCTCTATATTCGGGGGGAGGGGGGTGTAGAGGATTTTGCCTCCTGCAGAAAACAAGAAAAGGGGATTTTTCATCCTTTTGGTTTTCTGGCAATTTTTCTTTCTGTTCATGCATCTATTTTATTGGAAGTCAGCATTTCATGTAAATCTGCCCTATCTTTTACTGAATTTGTTTGTATAACTAAATCTGTATCTCAAAAAAGAATTGTCAACTATAAAAATAAGAACTCTAAATGTCACTCATCAACTCATATCTTGGGAAAAACTTAGTGATTTACCAGAACAGTATTACTGATTTAGTATATATAAGAAACTGTTATTACAGACATTGTAAATAGTTGCTGTTTTGTTTCAAATGTTTGAACAATTTATTTGTTTGTTTTTTTTAAATCAAATTTAAAAAAAAAAGTTTTCAAAAAAGGAAGTCAGCGTTTCTTAGTAGAACCAGCCAGTAGCCTCCAGTTACCTGCTGATCTTAATCAAATCCAGTATGAAATCCCACACAGTAGCAGGACCAAATAATGTAGCTAAGTAGAGATGGAAGCCACAGCTTATTAACTTACAATGGTAAATGATAGCACCCTCAAATAATAAATAAGAATAATATATAACAAAAAGACCAGTTTCAAGAGCTTAAAAGTGAACAAAAAACTTTACTTGAATAACAAGGCAAACAGTGCAGTTCCAGAATAAATATACTGAGGAATGAGAAAGTGCACAAGCAATATCAAAATAACTGTTACACAGATATGAATATCTAAAGAAAAAAATATCTAGATTAGATACCCAAATCTACCTCTGTCTGAAAAAGTACTGAACCCTTACTATTAAATGTTCCTGGAAGACAACAGGCAAAATATTTCAGATAAACTTACAGGTAAGCGGTCACCAGTCTCAAATATTTAAAGATTTTAATTCCTCAGTCATGTTCCCCAGAAACCGTTACATCATTTCTTTTTGCAGAAAACATTAAATCAGCTTATTTTAATAGGTTGTTTTCTCTGATCAAAAGTAACTAAACCATTTCTACCACATTTAAAGACAAGACTTAGTTACATCTGCCCTGAACAGAAGAGCCTACCAATCCACAGGATTTCCACAACCACACGCATCTCTTAATTGCCTACATTTTAATTTCAACTTTCTTTTTACCCTTCTAGTCAGTTACTTCTTTGAAGTGGACTGTGATCACATGTTATGACCGGCTAGCACATGAGATGCAAGTGGTTATATTTTCATGCAGTACAGTCTTGCATTTCCCTTTTTTTCATTGCCTTTTGCATTCTCAAAGTAAAATGTATTACTAGTAGGAAAGAAGAAAGACCGAATAAAAAACATCTTTAAATAATTTTTCCTTCACCTGGTATTAGCCCTGACACCGTGTAATATTGTCCACAGTAATATATTTCAGCCTGTTTCAATCAAACACGCACACATTAGCACTACTGAGCTAGATAAAAGTAGAGCTCTGTCATAATAATGCATTTAAACTTGTTACTATCATATGTTGCCCCACTGAAAAGCACAATTAGTGGTCAGCTGTAACAGTGATTAGAAAAGTAAATAAATTACCTTTATCCACATACCCTCCTGTGCTCAATAAAGTAAATTACATTATGTGTGTATTGCACTATCACTGTTTGCCATATATTATCAGTTGTGTGTGTATGTATGTATATATATATATATATATATATATATATATATATATATGAAATTTTATACAGGTTATGCTATTATTGTACCAATAGTGTGAACTCTGTATTGAAATTGCAATGCTATAGTTTTATTGCTTATATGATTTCACATGGAGCTTTTTTTTTTGTCTCTCCATTGAAAACAAGTTATGCCCCACTGGAACTTCCCTCTCCACAAAAACAAATTCTAGAATACATCTTCCTTCTCTGATTTCTAGACCTGTCTTGCTCTTATACTTGGTGGCTTTGCAGTTGCCCGCCCCTACTGTGACACACCTCCCAGTCTAGTGTCTTTAGCTCATTCTTCTTAATACAGAGAGAACATTTGATAAGGCCTTCTGTTCCTCCTTTTTCCCTTTTCAAAAAGTAAAACAAAACTTTTTTTTTCTTTTTCGCCTGAACCTTCTTGTGTTCTGACTGTCCTTCTCAAACATATTGGAAATATACAGTATATTTCAGAGCATTTGTTATAACTGTATTTGCTATAACTGATTTAAGTATTTTTTTCTGGCTTTTTGAATATTTACTGCTTAGCGACTGCATCTTAGCCTGTTTATACAGCTCTGCATTCTATTTAAACTGTTTTGTGTTGATTAACTGTTTTGCACTCTTAAAAAGTTATTTGTTGCTTAATTTTACCTGTAGGCTAACACACTCAAGTTTGCTAGCCGCTTAAAAGCATTTATAGCATTTACTGTCTGTTTTTCCTTGTCTCTGTAAAAAAAAAAAAAAAAATCTTGTTTTCCCACCTTACTGAACTAGAGTAGTCCAGTTTCAGAGTTGCTGATCCCTGGGCTTTGTTTTTAGTTCCTGTTACTGATCCATTGCCTTATTAGGAAGGAGGGAAGTTTCTTTGCTTACCAGTGGGAGTGGGAAGCACTGAGCAGCCTTTTTGTCCGAATTGGTGAAGTTTCAGCCAGAAACTAGTAGTCCATTGGTCGTTTTGGGCCAATTCCTAGCTCCTTTCAGCCCCCTGCTATAAAACACGCTAAACACGTTTTCCAGCTTGTACCAACTCAGCACAGATCCTCGTGGTGGCCTGCAGAGTGATCCAAGCAGCAGAGAGCTAAAGGAGTGACTTTCTACCAGATATAAGTATTTTTTGTGGCTTTCCCACTGTTATTAAGCTAGCGACTGCATTTCGCCTGTTTTACTGCTACTTTAAGTGATTTCTGCATTTTACACTGTTTATTGCACTTTAAGTTACTAATTGTTGCAAATTGTTTCTGTAGGCTACACACTAAAGTGCGCTAGCCGATTTACAGCATTTATAGCATTTACTGTCTGTTTTTTTTCCTTATCTCTGTAATAAAACAAAAAAATCTCTTGTTTTCCCACCTTACTGAACTAGAGTAGTCCAGTTTCAGAGTTGCTGATCCCTGGGCTTTGTTTTTAGTTCCTGTTACTGATCCATTGCCTTATTAGGAAGGAGGGAAGTTTCTTTGCTTACCAGTGGGAGTGGGAAGCACTGAGCGGCCTTTTTGTCCGATTTGGTGAAGTTTCAGCCAGAAACTAGTAGTCCATTGGTCGTTTTGGGCCAATTCCTAGCTCCCTTCAGCCCCCTGCTATAAAACACGCTAAACGCGTGTTAGCGGAGTTGCCACTGTTGCACACAAGAGCAGCGGCGGTTAAACAAGGTTAAACTATTCGGGCCATCTAAATTCCACTCTTCAAATTTTCCCTTAGAACTACCTTCCTCGAGCTGTACTGCTGATCTAACCAGCATATCCTATAACTGAAAAGTTCATCTCTACTTGATTCCCAAGTAGACTATTCTCTATCTGTAAAGCCTAGCACTTACTCCTACAGTACTTGCACCTTGATAAAGCACTCTTATTATAGATAGTACCCCACCAGCCTAAAACCCACTTCCCCGAGTCCTTTGAAAGTCTCTTTATCTACTACTTCTAGTATGTCGAGGGATCAGTTGCTAGTGTCCTCTCCAGCTCAACTGGTGAACCTGGGAATATTGAGGCAATGTTACAATTGCCTCATGTACACAGACAATCCTCTCCTTCTCCCACAAAACACAAATACATGTGAGAGATGCAACTATACGGCCAAACTGGAGGCTGAGCTCTCTCAACATAGGACTGGCAAGACCAGACAGGAGGAGAAGGTAACCACACACAATACATACCCAGTCACACATGGTACCATCGCAACTTCAAATCATACACATACTCACACAAAGACATACTCGGAGGCTCTGATCAAAAATTTACCAAAACAGCAGAGGCCACCAAAGCAGACACCCAAACAACTACCACCTCACGACCCAACACATGCAACACATAGACCACACAGTCAGAGTGTCAAACAGTCACAGCCCTTAAGGCCAAACAAAATGCCAGACACACTTGTCATTGGTGATTCCATAGTCAGACACACTGACATCCCGCTCACCAGACTGAGTAAGGAGAAGGTCACAGTAAGCTGCCTGTCGGGCGCTAGAATCCGCCACATAACACAAACACTCAGGTCTCTCAACAGCAGGTACAAGTACGACTCAGTCATTGTCCATGCTGGTGTCAATGACCTGAGACGTACCTCCTTGGACTACATGAAAAGGGACATCGAGGAGCTCTCTGATTATGTAGCCCAGGCAGGTATGACCCTGACCTTGAGCAGTATCCTACCTTCACCTAGAATGATGCCACAATACAGTGATAAGATGATCAGCTTTAATAATTGGCTTAAATTCTGGTGTCATTCAAAGGGGATCTAATGTCTGTCTGCCTGGGATGACATGCTGGACAAGCCACGCTGCTTCGCAAGGGACGGCTTGCACCTGTCACCCCTGGGCTTCCGGATATTGGCAAAGGCTCTTGCCAACCCATAGTGCCTTTTTAGGCAAGGCTCAAATTCTAAACCTACCACCCTAGAACACCAAAAGGAAAAAACTAAGGGTAATGCTGCTCAATGCCATAAGTCTCAATCTCAAGATGCACTTTTCGAGGCCCTTCTCAATATGGAGAACATCGATGTCTGTGCTGTGACAGAAACCTGGTTCAAGGCTCCTGAGAGCACCCCAGCACTAACAGGTTTCACCTCATATCATGCGTTCGGCCCCAAAATCCGGACAACACCAAGAAAGGAGGGGTGTCCATATTCATAAAGGACACCCACACCTCAAGGTTGGTGGCAACGCACGATGCATCGGAGACCATCCAGGTGCAATTAACCATAGGCAAGACTGCTCTGCAATTTGTAGCATGTTACAGGCCACCCTCTCAAACTCAGGAACCTCACATGGCCTTCCTGAAAACATTGGAGGGATAAATGTATCTCCAAACACCATCATACTAGGTGACTTCAACTACCCTAATATAGACTGGGAACACTACTCAAGCCCGAACACTCTAACCCAAAGATTCCTGGAGTTCATAAACTCAAATGCCATGGAACAACTAGTCACCATCCCCACAAGAGGAGAAAACATACTTGATCTCATCATCACAAACATGGGATCAAAATGTTCAACACCGAAGTATACCCTCACTGGTGAGATCAGATCATAAACTAATCTCGCTGGAGGTCCTCATCCCGCCCCACCTGAAACAAAAAGACCACAGTGAAAAACTTCTCAAAAGCCGATTTCACACTTCTAAAAACTAGTGTGGTCTCCTTTAAGGCCCCTGAGCCAGTGGTAAACATTACTCAAACCGCTGAATCACTTACAAATGCCTTCTACCAGCACCTACAGGACTGCATGGATCAGGCAATCCCAAACAAAACTAAGACTCTCTGTACCAAAGGCAAGCGTCCAGTCTGGTGGACCCCAGCCATAAACAAGCTCTACAACAAAAGGAGGAAGCTACTATAAGATAGAGCAAAATCCTTGAAAGGTAAGACACCTTTGATCATTATAAGTAAAAACTAAGAGCTCTCATAAAATCATCCAAGGCAAATTTTGAGAGAAAAATCGCCAAGGACTCTAAAGACAATCATAAGGCCTTCTTTAGCTATGTTAGAAACCTAGGAGGAAACTCCCAGATATGCTCAGAATTAGTTCAAAATGATGTGAAAATTACTGAACCTACACACATTGCTAACATACTGGCTGACAGGTTCAGTGCAAACTTCTCCCCTCCCCCAAAGGAGAGATATCTATTCCAGAGGATTGTAGCCCCCAAACATCTCCAATGCCCAGGTGAGAACTGCCCTCACTAAGGCAAAACACAGCATCCATGGGACGGATGGTGTCCCCAGCTGTGTGCTTCATGAACTCAACGAGGAATTAAACCCACAGTTAGGACAGCTGTTTAATCTTAGCCTCACCTCAGGATACGTACCCAAGGAGTGGCGCATGGCGACTGTGGTCCCACTTCATAAGGGCGGTGCCTCCACAGACCCTGGAAATTACCGCCCCATTAGCTTGACGAGCCTTATCTGCAAAGCCATGGAGAGGATCATAATGGAACTCATAAATAAAGACATAGGGAACTTGCAGACTTTGGATCCAACCCAGTTTGGCTTTGTCAAAGGCAGATCCTGCCTCTTAAACTTAAACAATCTCAAGATGCACGCACTCGAGGCCCTTCTCAATATGGAGAACATCGATGTCTGTGCTGTGACAGAAACCTGGTTCAAGGCTCCTGAGAGCACCCCAGCACTAACAGGTTTCACCTCATATCATGCGTTCCGGCCCCAAAATCTGGACAACACCAAGAAAGGAGGGGGGGTGTCCATATTCATAAAGGACACCCACACCTCAAGGTTGGTGGCAACGCACGATGCATCGGAGACCATCCAGGTGCAATTAACCATAGGCAAGACTGCTCTGCAATTTGTAGCATGTTACAGGCCACCCTCTCAAACTCAGGAACCTCACATGGCCTTCCTGAAAACATTGGAGGGTGACTTCAACTACCCTAATATAGACTGGGAACACTACTCAAGCCCGAACACTCTAACCCAAAGATTCCTGGAGTTCATAAACTCAAATGCCATGGAACAACTAGTCACCATCCCCACAAGAGGAGAAAACATACTTGATCTCATCATCACAAACATGGGATCAAAATGTTCAACACCGGAAGTATACCCCTCACTGGTGAGATCAGATCATATAATCTCGCTGGAGGTCCTCATCCCGCCCCCACCTGAAACAAAAAAGACCACAGTGAAAAACTTCTCAAAAGCCGATTTCACACTTCTAAAAACTAGTGTGGTCTCCTTTAAGGCCCCTGAGCCAGTGGTAAACATTACTCAAACCGCTGAATCACTTACAAATGCCTTCTACCAGCACCTACAGGACTGCATGGATCAGGCAATCCCAAACAAAACTAAGACTCTCTGTACCAAAGGCAAGCGTCCAGTCTGGTGGACCCCAGCCATAAACAAGCTCTACAACAAAAGGAGGAAGCTACTATAAGATAGAGCAAAATCCTTGAAAGGTAAGACACCTTTGATCATTATAAGTAAAAAACTAAGAGCTCTCATAAAATCATCCAAGGCAAATTTTGAGAGAAAAATCGCCAAGGACTCTAAAGACAATCATAAGGCCTTCTTTAGCTATGTTAGAAACCTAGGAGGAAACTCCCAGATATGCTCAGAATTAGTTCAAAATGATGTGAAAATTACTAAACCTACACACATTGCTAACATACTGGCTGACAGGTTCAGTGCAAACTCCCCCCCCCCAAAAGGAGAGATATCTATTCCAGAGGATTGTAGCCCCCCAAACATCTCCAATGCCCAGGTGAGAACTGCCCTCACTAAGGCAAAAACACAGCATCCATGGGACGGATGGTGTCCCCGGCTGTGTGCTTCATGAACTCAACGAGGAATTAAACCCACAGTTAGGACAGCTGTTTAATCTTAGCCTCACCTCAGGATACGTACCCAAGGAGTGGCGCATGGCGACTGTGGTCCCACTTCATAAGGGCGGTGCCTCCACAGACCCTGGAAATTACCGCCCCATTAGCTTGACGAGCCTTATCTGCAAAGCCATGGAGAGGATCATAATGGAACTCATAAATAAAGACATAGGGAACTTGCAGACTTTGGATCCAACCTAGTTTGGCTTTGTCAAAGGCAGATCCTGCCTCTTAAACTTGGTTGACTTTTTGAGACAGTCACCAAGGCCATTGATGAAGGAAAGGCAGTCCATACAGCCTACCTCGACCTGGCAAAGGCCTTTGATACAATACCCCACTCAGGTATCATCGAAAAACTCATCAGCTTGAATGTAAACCCATACATCACAAGATGGGTTGCAAACTGGCTAAGTGACAGAACCCACAGGGTCAGAGTTGCTGGAGCCATGTCAGACTCAAAGCCTGTCACAAGTGGTGTCCCACAGGGCTCAGTCCTGGGTCCACTCTTGTTCGGCATCTACTTTTCTGAAGTACAAGCAAACACAGGAGGGTTATGGCTGACAAAGTTTGCAGATGACTGCAAACTGGGCGCTATAGTCGAAAACACATCTGACACAGATATCCTCCAGAAGGGCCTCACAGAAATGGATAACTGGTGCCAGAGCCATGGCCTGAAGTTAAACGCCAAAAATGCATAGTCATACCCTTCGGGAAAAACAAGGTTACCCCTAGCTACCATATAGGTGGCAATCCACTGAGCACAGAAAAGTCATCAGGGATCTGGGGACCCAGGTTGACAGTAGCCTTCGTTTGACACTCATGTTGCTAAAGTAGTTAGGAAAACCTTCTATATCGCCCACCTGATCATGAAGGGATTCACATCTAGATCAAGGGAGGTCATCGTCCCCTGTACTCATCACTCATTAGACCTATGATTGAGTACAATGCCCGTTGGAATGTATCTGACCAGCCACCTGCTGCAGCTTGAAAGGCCCCAAAGTTCCTCACCAAAAGGATAAAGGGTCAAAAAATATGTCTTATGCTGCCCGACTGAAAGAACTCCAGCTCTATTCAGTCTCATACCGCTTGCTCAGAGGTGACCTGTGCCTGACATATAAGGCCATATCAAACCCAGATTTGATGAATATGCTTCACCTCAAAAAATCTAGATCCCTCAGAACCACAAGGGCGGGAGACTTAAACCTTGACATGGTTATAAATAGAACGTGCTGGAGGGACAGATTCATCACCCAGAGACTCCCTATGCTGTGGAACAAAATCCCGGTACATGTGAGGCAGAGCACCTCGCTGCCCTTGTTCAAGAGGAATCTTGACCAATGGATGGGAGATCGCAGATATACCCCAGGGATTACTTCAGTGTCACTGCTTGACAGAGGCACAGAAAAATGATAGGCATAGTTTTTATTCAAACTAAAGGGGTGGCGAAAGCCACATAACTTTGGGCTAGGCTTATAAATGCCCTTGGGCAGATAGCCTAGTATGAACCTATGAACCATTTTCAGGTGATATCTGCTGTCCAGGCTTGAGTAAATCAGAAAAGCTCTGTCTAAACTGTGTATCCCATAAAAGATAGCCAAGTCTGCTGTTGGGCCAAATGAACAGAAGATGTCTTAGGAGATTTTGAAAGAGGACCAGGAGGAAAAGGTTGCCTGACACTTGAGATATCTTTTATTGCTTGTTTTTCCCCCTCCTAAATGACAAAGACATTTGAACAAAAGAGGAAACGTGAGGGTTATATTTATGCTCCACAGTGGAAATTGCTTTAGAATTCACTTAAAGGTATTCATGGCTCTCCTGAGAAATCTGACCAAAATCTCAGCACATGAAAACAGTGTCTAATTCTCATGCTGTTCTTCATAAAGTAAGGAGAGCATGAATCATGCTACCTTTTGCAAGCGACCTGTGATAGCTGTATTCCTGGCTACTGCATTTGCCAAGTAAAAGTTACAAACAGACTATGATAAATCTTAAAATGTTAAAGTAAGAAGGGCTTTTCTCCACATGCCTTGATCAATAGAGTTGAGAAGGAATGTCAGATTTCCATCAGTTACTCAAGAAGAGAATTCTGGAAATGAGACATTTGAGAAAAAATTAAGAACCAAAGATGCATATTAACAGAAAATAAAATTTCCAGACTATACACAATTTTTGTCAGTAGGGAAGATAGTGAAATGCTGGGGTTTCTGATTCACACGTGAATCACAACAAATAACACAGGAACCCATTTTTTGTGATGCTCAGTAAGATGAGGAGTTTGTTTGAGGGGTGGAAAGCAATTAATAAAAACTGTGTTTTTAGGTTATGCAAGACCGAAGTCTGTGTGTTTCCAGGTAGCAGATGTATAATCTGTAATGGTAAGCAACAATGATCAGATGACCAATCCTTGCTGAGTTAAGAATTGAAATACTTTCGAAGGGGTACAAGAGACAAATATCATTGTAGAGTAGATGTCTGAAACACTTCTGTGGGGGGGGGGGGTACAAGGGGCAAATATTCTAGAGTAGCTGTCTAAAATACTTCAGAGATGTCATGATCCTGAAGGCTTCAGTTTTTTTTTTTCAGTGGTGGGGTCCCTTAGGAAAAGATGGAAACTAACAGAAGGATTCACTGCCCTAGCAGGCTGTAGTGCTACTAACTCTTTCTTATCAGACTGTGATGGCAGAAGTCTCAGGTGAAGACAGAAAAGTGTTCCTATAATAACAGCCCACAGACTAAAATCTGCACCCCATCCGCTTGGAGATGGAGGGTTAGGATTTGCCAGTCATGTAACCAACACAGAATAAGATGTCAACTTTGATGTGTGTTGGTGGTATATCCCAGGTGTTACATGATGGGCTATCAGACAGGAACAGGACCTGACACTATCACTGCATTTACCTGCTGAATCATGCTGTTATGCTTCTGCTCAGTCAAGCACTACACTGCAGTAAAGACTGTCAAAGTTGAACACTGGAGTAAGTGTGGCTGGTGATCCAAAACAGGTGCAGGGGGACTTGTGAAGAATATCTCAGCTGCTACTTTAAGTGACCATATCTTCAGAGAACAGTGAAGGGAACTGATCCTCAGAGAAAGAAGCTCAAGCTCAAAAATGTCCCAGGAGCTTAAAGACATGTTCATTACTTCACTGAGGGGAAAATGTTTATCACAGAATGCAAAAGATCAAAAGTTACACCCTGAATATTTTCCTCTGTAGTAAGTACTGAAACAGCCCTTTCCATCTCCCCTTATGTCTATCCTAAGACAAGGCAAGGAACAATAACATATCACTAGAGTTTGATAATGCTAATTACAAGCAATCGCTGCGGTGGTGCAGCGGTAGCTTTGTTGCCTCACAGCAAGAGGTTCTCCCATTCGGTTCTCGGCTGGAGTGCGGGGAGTGCCTTCTGTGTGGAGTCTGCATGTCCTCCCCACGGTCAAGTGGGCATTCGAAAGACATGGTAAATGGGCGTGCCTTTGTTGAAAATTGGATGCCGAGGTGGCACCTCAGCGTTCGTGAAAAATCTACTGCCACTCATTAGCGGACCGGAGTTCCGCTGTGGCGAACCCTAACCGGGAAAAGCCGAAAGACAACAACAACAAACAATCACTTGCTATCACACTAGATACTGAATAAACTCTTGACCTAGGTTTAGTGCAGGGTTTTCACTGCCCTACTTTCTGCCTTTTATGATTATGACTGAAATCTTCAGCTGAATGATCCAATAAATCAGATCTCATTATTCGTCAAGAGTTGTTAAATGCTGGGTTTCTGTCTTTGATGCTGACAAGATGTGAGACTCAAACTTTGGGAAATCTAACAGCTGATAAACAGGCACTTTGATCCTAGGCAAAAAAGCTAAATCCTGTCTCAGTCTTCATGTGTTAACAGAAGATTG
Source organism: Protopterus annectens (assembly GCF_019279795.1). NCBI lineage: Eukaryota > Metazoa > Chordata > Ceratodontiformes > Protopteridae > Protopterus > Protopterus annectens. The sequence continues at coordinate 1,142,628,670 of NC_056748.1, read as the reverse complement.
CAGGTGCATTTGGTATGCTTGTGCTTTTTTTAGGAATCACATTCAAAACTTTCTAAAGATGTACATACAGAAAACAAAATTATATCAATGATTAGGAAACAAGTACAGCTGTGAGACACACTCACATAACACTATTCAGATATTAGAACACTGGAATGCTATCCCTGTAACACATGGGTTTTAACTTTAGTTTTAAACACCCTCCAGGTCAGAAGATAAAAAATACAGCTCCTTCAACTGGCTTGAACTATTTGTCAGAGCAATACACCTCTTTTAATAATGGTATATTTTAAAATATAGCTTAACACCTTCATTTATTTTTACTGCAATGAAAAAAATACTTAAAAACTATAATGAATAAGTAGTTCATAAATCTCATTTAACAAATGGTGTCTAACAAAATAAGAATAAATTCTATTAAACTTAAAATTCAAGCATTCATACACGATATATATGTATATGTGTATATATATATATATATATATATATATATATATATATATGTATATATATGTGTATATATATATATATATATATATATATATATATATATATATATGGGTCTACATCACAATATCGAAACACCACATCATCAAAGACCGGCTCATCAAGATGACATTGTCGAATACTCTAAAGATCGAAAACCCGGAACCGTGAAACCTAACCCAGGGAACAGAACCACTTTTCCACCAAGACAAAATGAAAAACAACACAGCAAGTAAACCCCCCCAACTAAGTATTCCTACCCCAAGTCTGTACTACAGTGTACAAAAGGCAAGGTTCACCATGGTGGCCAAGTGGTTCACTTCCCGGTGTTAGGTTTTATAATTCTGGGTGTTCATTTGGCGATGTTGTCTCAATGAACCAGTCTCCAGCAATGTGGGGTTTTGATACTTTGAGGTAAACCCATACACACACACACACACATATATATATATATATATATATATATATATTTATACACATATACACTAAAAACCCCTGTAGCTATTCTTCAAAAATATCTTAAGTGGGTTATCTCAATTTAGCTAGTTACTTTTTTCTGCTGTCTCCTCTCCCTCCTTCCCCCACTTCTTTTACTAGGTAGTGTTGTTTTAATAGCTAGTTAGTTTTTTCTATCTGCTTTCTCCTCTCTCTACTTCTCCCAGTTTTTTCCCCACCCAGTTTGCTTATTCTTGCCCTCCATCTGTTCCCTACTGCTGTACTTTCTTTCCATTGGGACCCCTACTGCTGGACTTTCTCTATAACTTTATTTTTCCTTTAGTTCTCTCTATGTTGACATTTGTCAACAATAACTTACCTTGCTGATTGTTTTTTATTTTTCTACACCAGATATAGGGCCAGGGCCAAACCGCTCTGTTCTCCCTTTGCTGTGCTTGGGCTCACTCCGCTCCCCTACTCTACCCACATTTCCACCCCACATGCGATTTACATTTATCCTAGCCATAACTCCACCCACCATTTGAACCATCCAATCACACTCCTCCACTCACCTTTTTCAATTTAACTCTGTCACACTATCTTTATAACTCACCCTGTCAAATCTATCCTCAGATTACTACCAATTAATCCATAATCCAATTCATTGTTAATTCTCTAACTACCTTAACTGTCCTAGTAATTAGCCCAATCTAAACCTAGTACTACAATGCTCCTAAATACTTCTTTATCCCCAGAATTAACCTTTTTTAATCTCCCAGCTACAAATCCCATATCAACCATGCCTGTCACCTCCAATACTTTAACTCTCAGCTTCTCTCTAGCCATTTTTCTCTTACAACAATTAACATCATTACAAAATTGCAACATTAATTACAAACCCACATCCATAACTGAAACACAAACACCAGCCCTTACCTTTTTCTCAGATGTATCTTCCAGCCTATACACAACTGATATAGCTTACAAACCAAATTAAAAATTCTCCCTCACAAGACTATTACAAAACAAACTTTAATTTAAAATGCTAACGTATGTCAGAAAAGAAACAAGAACCCATCCATCTCACGCATACATATTCCAACCTAACATTATGCGGAGACATTCATCCCAACCCTGATCCTCTGTCCACCCCTCCCAGCACCCCTAACTTCTATAGATCACTGAATTTGACTACCATTACCCTTCAAAGTATTAGGAACAGAATTCCTGATTTACATGCCTGGGTTGCATTCAACAAACCAGATGTTATCGCTGCGACAGAGACATGGCTAAAGCCCTATATTAAAAACTCAGAATTTTTACCCCCAGGCTATACTTGCTTAAGAGCCAACCAACCACGCAAAAAAGGAGGAGGTGTCACACTTTTAATATAGTCTCATATACAAAACCCATTCCCAGCTTTTCCACAGCTGAAATATTAGTAGTATACTTGAAAATGAATAACTGCAAGAACCTGTGTATTGTAGTGCTGTATATCCAACCAGGTAATAACATTCGTGTAATAGAGGAAATCCTAGCCTGTACTACAAACAGCATAAAAAACAAAACAATCATTTGGGGGGATGTGAATAAATACTGGCTAGACATCTCAATCCACAACCATTCCTCCATCAACTTACACAACTATACCTAAATAATTAACAATATAACTAGACCCAACAAAATAATGGTGGCTCTATCCTTGATTGGATCACAGTCTCTGACCCAAGCAGAATCTCCTCCACAGGGACACTTCCCAATAGCATTAGTGATCATTTACCTGCCTTTATACTACATAAAGGTACCCCAACTCTAAGTAATCATCAGTATAGGGACAATAGAGACATATCCCATTTCTACCCAGCCACTGGCAACCAAACTTTACAGGGCATTAACTGGAACCTACTAAAAGTCCTTCCCCTGGATGATGCAGTAGAGTTCTTCAGTTCTATATTCCTCAGGATCCTTAACAATCTAGCTCCACTCCGGAAAAAGAGAGTGAAAAATAACCATGCCAGGTCGCTTACTAGGCCCACTAAACTACTCATGAAAACCAGGGATTAAGATTGGAAACAGTGGCAAAAAACCCCAGAAAATCCCTATGAACTAATACAATATAAACAGCTCTGCAACCAATTGAAACATCTAGTCATAAAAAATAAAAAAGATCATTATATTACTGTACAAAATACTCATAAACAAAACCCCCAAAATTTCTGGAGCACCATTAATTACTTATTAAACCCAGATTCAAATAATAATCCCTATCCCAACCCAGATAAGACCCCCTCTGAAATAGCCTCTGTCTTTAACTCATACTTCATAAATACTATAGCTAATCTCACCTCCAACTTTCCAAAATCTAACTTAGCTCCCTTCAATCTGTCCTCACTATTTACCTCCACCCATCCTCTGCCCAGCTTCTCTGTCTCTGTCCTATATCGACCTTCACCATAAAAAACTACTTCTTAGACTTAAGCCTTACACCAACACCCCTGACAAACTTCCAACAAAATTCTTACAATTAACAGCTACCTCCATTGCCTATCCCATCAATATATTCCTTAACAGATGCACACAGGAGTCTTACATACCCACTATTTGGAAAAAAAGCTTATATTCTCCCTCTTCATAAAGGTGGAGATAGTACCTATATCTCTAACTTTAGATCCATTGCCATCCTCTCACCAATTTCTAAGAGCCTGACAAAATATATTCACAATCAACTTCTTAACTTCCTGCTTCATAGCAAACTCCTTTCCCCCACTCAGCAGGGTTTCAGACCAGACCATAGCACAACCACACCTCTTATCTCCTTCTTGGACTCAGTTAATCGGGCCCGGGACACCGGAATGATTGTCGCATCAATCTTCCTTGATCTCCCAAAGGCCTTCAATACAGTCTCCCACCCTCTTCTTTTCATTAAACTCTCCAACTTAGGTATCTCTGCCCTACCCTAAACTAGTTCTCTAACTACCTCTCAGACAGACAGTAGTCAACCAAGTGGTAACAGTTTTTCTCTCCCTTAGAACCACCACAGGTGTTCCCCAAGGCTCCATACATGGACCCCTTCAGTAAAGCATTTTGCTCAAAAATTTTCACTCTACTTTTAGCCAAGGTGCAGTCATCCAATACACAGGTGACTCTGCTATCATCTGTTTAGACAATTCCCCACCAGAATTACACACACACACACACACACACACACACACACACACACATCCAAAATGCCCTTATCTCGACAGAAACTTGGGTGACTAATAATTGTCTCGCCCTAAACCCCCCAAAATAAACGCATGTTATTTACACCTTAAAACAAAAAACACCTCCCTAAACAAGGATCAATTCTTTAGCCACTCTAAAGAAAACACCATCATCGAGGTTGTCCCAAACACAAAATTACTTGGTGTCATCTTAGACGAGAACCTTACATTTGACCTCCGCATTCATAATAATATATAAAAAAAAAAACAACACATCAAAAACTGGGCATGCTTTACAATCACAAATACTTCTTTAATTATTCCACTAAATTATCCCTAGCCTCATCCTTTCTGCTGCTGCTGTCTGTTCTATATGGGGCTTCTCTCTTCACCAATATCTAGTCCTCTCAGATCTAAACTTAGGTTCATAGGTGTATACTAGGCTAATGGCCTTGGAGCCTTTACAAGCCTAGCCCATAGAAGTGCCTTGGCATCATGCCGCCAGACGTTAGTTCCCAGTGCCTGTATCAAGTAGAACCATTGGAGTGATCCCCGGGGTGAACTTTCTATTTCCCATCAACTCATCAAAATTTCTCTTGAAGAGGGCCAGTGAGGTGCTCTGCTTGACATGTATGGGAAGTTTATTCCAGAGCATGGGCAGTCTTTGGGTTATGAACCTGTCCCCCAGCATGTTCTGTTGATTGTGGTAATGAGGTTGAGGTCTCTGTAGTGTGTGGTGCGGAGAGATTGGGATTTCTTTAGCTGTAGCATTTCCAACAGAGCTGGGTCAGACATGGCTTTGTAAGTCAAGCAGAGATCGCCTATTAATAGACGATATGAGACAGAGAATAACTGGAGTTTTTTGAGTCTGTCCATGTAGGACATGTGTTTAAGGCCTAGGATCCTCTTTGTGAGGTACTTCTGTGGCCTTTCCAACTGTTGCATGTGTCTAGTGAGGTACATGCCAAATAGGACATTATACTCGATGATTGGCCTAATGAGGGAAGTGTAGAGAGAGAGGATGGCCTCCTTCTTCCTGGATGGAAAACCTTTGGTAATGAGATGTGCCACATAGAAGGACTTTCTGACCACGGTGGCAATGTGGTGGTCGAAGGAGAGGTTGCTGTCAATCTGTGTCCCCAGATCTCTTATAATGCCTTCAGTGTTCAGTGGGCTTCCATCGAGGAGGTAATTAGTGGGAACTGAGTTATTGCCAAAGGGGATGATGTCATATTTTTTGGCATTAAGCTTAAGGCCATGGTTTCGACACTATTTATTGGTCTCAGCGAGACCTTTCTGTAGGATGTCAACATCACTTGGGGAGTTAATAATGGCTCCCAGCTTGTAGTCTTCTGTGAAGTTTGTCAGCCATAGTCTCTCCATGTTGGCCTGGACTGCTGAGAAGTAGATACCAAACAGGAGAGGACCTAGGACCGATCCCTGTGGGACTCCACTCATGACTCATCAGCAGTCTGACTTGGAGTCCCCTACTTTCACACTGTGGGTTCTATCTGTGAGCCAATTTGCAACCCACCTAGTGATATAGGGGTCAATGCTTAGATTGGTGAGTTTATCAATAATTCCTGAGTGGGGAATGGTATCAATGGCCTTGGCGAGATTGAGGCAGGCTGTAAGAACTGCCTTGTCCTCATCCACAGCTCTGGTGACTGACTCAAAGAAGTCAACCAGGTTGAGCAGGCACAATCTACCTTTCACAAAACCAAACTACGTGGGATCTAGAGTTTTGAGATTCCCTATATTCTTGTTAAATTAGGTCCATGATGATGCGCTCCATAGCCATACATATCAGACTTGTCAGGCTAATGGGGTGATAATTCCCAGGGTCTGTAGTCACTCCCCCTTTATGGAGAGGGATGACTGTAGCAGTGCGACATTCGGTAGGGACAAAGCCTGAGGTGAGGCTGTGACTGAACAGGACACACAGATGTGGTGCCAGTTCACTTTGTAGTTCATATCGGACACATCCAGGGATATTTTCAGGTCCCATGGAAGCTGTATTCTTGGCCTTGGGCAATGCAACTTTAACCTGTGCTGCAGTAATGCTGGGTGCCTGGCATTTCTACGGTATTGTGACCTGTTCTTTGGGGGGAGAGAGGGGTAAAGTTGGCACTGAATCTGTTGGCTAGTATGTTGGCAATATCTGTTGGCTCAGTATAGGAGGTACCATTGTGCAGTAACTCAGAGCAAACCTGGGAATTGCCATGGAGATTCTTGATATATAGAAGGCTTTGTGGTTGTTTTTAGTGTCTGCCTCAATTCTGCCTTCATAGCTGGCTTTAGAGGTTTTGATGAGGGATCTCAACTTTTTGTTGAGGCTAATAAGGGAGCTTTTCCAGTCTTGGGACTTCACCTTTTTTCTACAACAGTTTCTTCCTTCTGTTGTAGAGTTTATTAATGGCAGGGGACCACCAGACTGGCTTCCTTTTTTGGAGGAGAGTGTCTTGGTTCTGTTGGGTATGGCTAGTTCCATGCATTTATATATGTGTTCGTACAGTGCATTGGTGTATAATTTGGCAGTCATGCATCTATTTTCCATTGACATGGGTGCTGTGAAGTTAGCCACCTCTGTTTTTAGGAGCCCAAAGTCAGCTTTGGAGAAGTTTTTCGTGGTGGTTACCTCTGCGGGGGGGTGTGGGTGAGATGAGATGTGGATTTCCATGGTGATTAGTTTGTGGTCGGATTTAACCAGGGAGGAATTGACTATTGGTGTAGAGCAACAGTTGCCAATGTTAGTAATAACCAGGTAAAGGATGTTGCTTCCTCTAGTGGGGGTAAGAATGAGCTGGTCTAGGGCACTGGAATTGATGAATTCCAGGAAGCGTTGGGCCAGTGTATTGGTGCATAAGTAGCTTTCCTAGTTGATACATATATACATACATACATATATACAAATGTTTCAAGCATGGACATTAAAGCCCTTCTAGCTTGCCAACATGCCAAAACACTTGTTCCCATAATAAATGTCCAGGCTGTAAAAATATCTAAACTAGTACTTGCTTTAATGTAATTTGGTAGTCTGTTCCAAGCATGAGCTACTCTGTCAGAGAACCAATTAGTACACTTATCATTCCTGTAGAATCTTCTACATAGGTTATCTGACGATTCTCTAGTACTTTTTGATATGCCCAAACATTTCCAGAGGTACTTGTCCATAAATGCCCTATATACCTGAATAAAATCTCCTCTTAAATATCTGTAAGAGACACTGTACAAGTTCAGATATTTTAGTCTTTCATAACTTAGATTTTCACATCCATGGATGCCCTTAGTATATTTTCGCTGTACTCTTTCCAGTTTATTCATGCTTGTTTTCCTATAGGGTTTCCATATTGTTATTCCGTACTCAAGTTTGGGACTAATGTAACTAACAAACAATGACTTCATTATGTTTGATTTCCTAGACATTGTAAATCCTTTTATACAACCTATAGTTCTATAACTATCATTAGCCAATTGGTTGATATGATTAGAAAAACTCATAGCTGACTCTACACATATACCCAGGTCCTTAAATGAGTCTACAGTTTCAATCACTTTATGTCTCCCAAATCTCATATGCTTAGTTTTTGATGTATTTATCAACATATGTATTTATCAACATATTATTCTGCCAAGCCACAGTGGTGCAGCGTTGTTGCCTCACAGCAAGAGGTTCTCCCATTTGATTCTCGACTGGAGCGCCTTCTGTGTGGAGTCTGCATGTCCTCCCTGCAGCAGAGTGACATTAAAGACATGCAGGTAGGTGCAAGCGTGAATGGGCATGCCTTCTTTGAAGGTTGGGTGTCGGGCTAGCAACTCGGCACCGTAAAAATCCACTGCCTATCATGAGCAGACCGGAGTTCCGCTGTGGCGACCCCTAACCGGGAAAAGCCGAAAGACTTTTATCAACATATTATTCTCCTGTGCCCAAAAGGTCAATTTAGTCAAATTATTTTGCAGACATGCCTTATCTGTAACACTTGTAATCAGTTTACCCAATTTCAGGTCGTCAGCATATAGACTGCAGAACACCTCAGATGAAAAAGTAAGGTCTGAAAGATACAATCTAAACAAGTAAGGGCCTAGTACAGAGCCCTGTGGGACACTTTGACTGTAACCAAGGATTTCACCTGTCCAGTTGGTGTATGATACTTGCCATGTCCTACTTGTAAGCCATGCAGCTATCCATCTTATCAACAGTGCAGCAATACCTAGTTGTACTAATTTATTGATCAGTGTTTTGTGCATGACCCTGTCAAATGCTGAAGTTAAATCTATATAAATCACATCACAATTTTTCATTCATAGCTGTTACTATATTGTTATAGAACATCATGTGGTAATAGATCTATTTTCAACATATGCATGCTGATATATGGTTTCAAGTCCCAACCTATCTAGTTCTGACAATAACTTATCTAGTATTACCTTCGCCATTATTTTTCCACAACATAAAAGTCGACTTAAGGGTCTATATGATTCTGGGTTTGTCCTACTCCCCTTTCCCTTAAAGACAGGTTTAATAAGTACATGTCTCCAATCTTGAGGAATCTCCCCATATTTATATGACCTAGTTGGGAAGGTGGCCTAATGGTTAAGGTGTTTGCCTTACAAACACAAGGTGCAGGGTTTGAGTCTCACAAGGGATACTTGGCTAGGCTTAAAATGGCTCGCAAGGACAGTTAGCCTAGTACAGACATATGAACCTAGTGAATAATAGATGTAATGGCAGTGTAAGTTCTTGCTTAAGTGTTCTCAGGTCATTGTTACTTATTCCGTCTCCTCCCTGCGCTTTGTTTGGATCCAGTTTGCACAGTTCTTTTTCAATATAATCTAATTTGATTCTAGTATCTGGGATTACCTGGATGTCACTAGGACAACTTACCACCCCTTTTGTGGAGCCAAACTGTTTTGCATAAGATTTTGTAAATATATCTATAATCTGTTGTCTGAAAATAAATTTTAGAATCTGCACACAGTTTATCAATTTGTGTATCTTTACTCCTTCCACATTTTATGTATCTATAAAAAGGTTTCCTGTTATGCTCAATATCTTTATATAAATTTTCTTCAAATTTTTCTTGATCTTGTCTAACACTATGCTTAATCTGTTTGTCCAGATCGTTTATTTCAGTTTTCAAAGTTGTAGCTCGACCTCTCTTCCATTTCTTATATATGCTTTGTCTCTCACCTTAATCAGGTATCTTGTTCTTATGTAATATACCCCCCTGATGTTGCGTGCCTAGATCTTGATGTTAAACTTTTTTTTTTTACTTTTTGCACTCAAATAATTTCTCTTTCAAATCTTTCCACATTCCATCTGCAGTTTTTCCACTGAACACCTCACTCCAGTTAGTTTTATATAGTAACTGTTTTGCTTCCCTATAATCTGTAATTAACCTTCTGTGCATTGGCTTAGATTTCAGTTTGGCAGAATTATCTAGCAACAAGTTAACCTTTATGACCCCGTGATCACTGCACATCAATTGTGGTAAAACTTGACTTGAAGTTACAGTAACTTCTTTGGGAACACAAACAATATCTAGTGTATTCTGTCCCCTGGTAGGTTTTTTGTACAGTCTGAATCATTTGTTGTTCCTGAATATACTCTGTGAATAATTTCTTTACTAACATTGTTGGATCAATATTATTCCAGTCTGTTTCTGGTAAATTTAAGTCTCCAGCTAATATTATTCTTCCCTCCTGTGTTTCATGTAAGAAATGTATGAATTCCTGTAGGTCATCTGCACTTGACTTTGGTGGTCTGTAAACTCCAACAATTGTTGTATGTTCCAGGGTTGTCTTTATTGTTACAGTTACACAGTCTATAGTATTGGTGTTATCATTGAACATGTAATAATCACAAGTCTCATAGCTATCTTTAATCTCTATCATAACACCTCTACCTGATTTTTTGTTAGAATGTCTGTTACAGTAAAAACATTTATACCCTGACAGAACTGGTTTCCAGTCATTGTTCTTTTGCCATGTTTCACAAACTATAACAACATCAATCTTGTGAGAATGTAGTACATTTTCTAATAAAAAAAGACTTTATTATTAATGCGCCTAGCATTAACAACCATCAGAGATGCATCAAATGTTGCTATCTGTGAAATGTTACATTTTTGTCCTGGCAAAAATCTTGGCTAGTATTTGTCAAATATTGCAAAATATCTGCTGCAAAAATTCTCTTCCCTGAGCTAGACAAATGCACACCATCCCGTTTGAACACATGTGCCCAAAAGAAGGCTTGGATGCTCTACACATTTCCATTTTTTTAAAACGGGACATTTTTTCCATGTAGGTGTTTATCCAAAAAAATCTTTTCATTCACGGTGACCTGACTATACTTTCTATAGGCGATTTGTGAAAAATACATCTTAACACCGGTATAAGCTACAGTATCTAAGAGGACTCTCAGTTCCCTTCTAATAGAGAATCCTTGCAGATGACAAAATTTGTACCAACATGAATAAAAACGGGTCCGTACTTCTTTACATTAAGGTGTTCCAGGGCTTGTTTCACATCTTCTGTTTTTGCTCCTGGCAAGCAGAACACTATTTGATGTTCATTATCTTCTCTGCAAATGTAAGTATCCGTTCCTCTAATAACTGAATCTCCAATTACAAGAATATCTTTGCTGACCATCTCTGAAGAATCTTCAGCTTCTAACAGTCATTCTGCTCTATCAGTTGTTACGAAGGATAGATCTTCATCACTATTAGTCGTATTAATTCCACTGTTTTCATTGTGCACTAAATTCTCATCCAGCTGGCATTGTAAATCCACAGCTTGAGCCATGTAGTCAACATCTGTTTTTCTCTTCTTTTTTCTTACAGTAATGTTCTTCAATCCTTCCACGTTCAGTTTTGATTTCTTCCTTTTCACCTGTCCCTTGCCTCTTTTTCTACCTTTTCCATTGGAAAGGTGATGCCTTTTTCTGTAGACTGAGGGTTTTCTGATAGACAGATATCTTCATTCCCTGTCACCAGTATGTTACATAACAAAGCAGAATCCTTTTTACTACGTATTCTCTTGCCTTTACAGTCATTGGTCAGTTTTATTTTCTTCCTTGTTATTTGTTGAGAACTTCTTCCTTTCTTTCTTTTTTTGTTTCCTTCTAAACAAACTGGATCATCAGATTGCTGAGTACTTGCATCCACAATTCCATAGTTCTCAGGGGCCTCATCATGTTTCATAGGAGTTGAATGTTCTTTGCAGACAATAAATGCATCATTTCCTAAATCTGTTCTATTTGTTCTATGCCTAACATTATTCAGTTCATCAGTCCAGTCAGATGCTCTACTCCATTACTATTGCTAAACTATGGAGCACTCTTCCTCCATCACTCAGAGCTGCTGGCAATACAGCCCACTTTAAAAAATCCCTAAAACAACAGCTTTCCTGTCTATGGCAATGCACATGTGCCAGAGCTTAGCTTCCCAAAACCTGACGCTATCCCGTCCCTCCACTATCTTCTACTCTGCTATAACTCCTTCTCCTTATATGTACCTGTAACTGCAGATACTAACTACTATTTGTGCTTACCTATATTTTAATCCAAAGACTTCATAAGTATCAGTTATTCACACTGTTATTTCAACATGACTAACCCAACTATCCTAATTCTATCTTGGTCTGTTATTATAGTACAAATCTCTGTATCCTTTCTTGTTATAAGCTAATAAATTACCAGGATTCTGCCTTGCTTACTCTATCCACCATGCTGCTCATGTAAAACAAATATTGCTGCTTACTAATCTAAGAATTGAATGTATAGTACTCTGTTTTGCACTGTATAGCTTTATAGTGATATGTACAAATGCGTTCTGTATGTATGTATGTATTCATTGTTAATTTGACTACGGAGCTTTTCTTCCCAGTAAACAAATGCAAATATATAAATATGTATATACATACATACACACACACACACACACACATATAATATATATATATATATATATATATATATATATATATGAAATTTGTTACATTGTAATATACTATACAACAACAATATAAAATGCATAACAAATGAAAAAGGAAATTGGGAGACTATCCAATAGCAGGCATTCAGTTATTCACTGATCTCACACCATTATAATAATATTATCATAAAAATGAATGTCTCCTACTGGGTACGAAAAATAACCCTGGGGTTGAAAATAATGTGGTGTACTTTATGATCTCCAAAACAGAGGTTGAATGGTAAGGAAAGATCATGCAGAACAGAGGAGACAATCACAGCTATATCTCTGGATAATCTAATTTATAATGTTTTGGAAATGTGTGAAGAGAAATATAAGCAACGGCTTGACATACTTCTTGACCGTAAATGTTTCTAAAACAGACTACAGATGTAGCTACTTCTCAGACAGAATGAAATCTGACTACCTCATTCAAAATTTTGTTGATTTAACATAACAATACAACTATTGAAACATTTAAAAATGTTTGTCAGGTTAATAGTCTTCCCTGTCTGCCTTTAACAAAGGAAACCAAAAGCTGTTCAGTTGGATTACTTGGTCCACTTGGCTCATCGAGGGAAATACTAAAGTTAATTGTGGACATCTCTGATATGGACAATACATTCTGCTTTATTTTCCCGCTTCGAACAAATACTGGGAGTTGGATTACATCACTAAAAGAGGCTGTATGAACTAGCCCTCCTCTTTGTCTTTTAAAGGACAGGTACACTGTTCATTGTAGGTAAATGTATCCCTGAGATACATTTTCAGTCTATAATATTACCAGGTTTAAAACCCAGAAACTCTTCAGTACATTTCAGTCTTTTTCACTCCCATCTCTCCTCCCACAGATCATAATGTGCCCACCATTTGTTATATTCTTATCTTTTTCAGGTAGGAATTTGTATTGCACTGCATGACACAGGAGAGAAGCTCCTTTTTCATTTTTATTAAGTGACAGCCCATAATTTACATACTGAGACTGCTGGTATCACTACAGTGCTGTAAGGCAGTCTTAACCGCTAAAGTGAAACTCTTTTACAGGTAATTCGTTTTCAAATTATTTCTATGAAAAACATGAATAAAGCATACTGCTTCAGTTCATAAATTAACATTTTAGTAATTTCAGTGCTTTTGTTCATATAACTATAAAAATAAGGACAAAATGGAATACAAGAATCTTTCTTAGTTTTCATTTTCAATTACAAATGTTGCTGTCAGCTTTGGTATATAAGCAACACTGTGGGGAAGGAACTGGAAACCGACTAGGAACTACACCTTTGGATTTTAAAAGTCTTATATTTTGTTTGCTTTATGCAGAGTATTTTAAGCCATCATGAAAGGCTTTTCAGCAACTTAGATTCAGTTCAGTGTGGAAGAAGCCCTGCTGTTTCTAGAGACAGCCTAAGAAGCTAGTGACCCAAAATGCTGTTATTGTAACTAAATTAAAAAAAAACAAGCCACTACAATATGTTTATCATATTGTATGGACATAATCCGAATTATGGAGACAAGATGAACAGACTGAAAAAAATTATATCAGTATGGAAGTCTTCCTTTTGGCCATTTGGAAAGAGCAACCTAAAAATAGTAAGAATCACTTAGTGTGACTGTAATGTAAAATCAAGAACAAAATATCCAGGTATGATATAAAGTATGTATATTTGTATTTCCTTAGGATACTTTCCCTTTAAAGATGTCTAGTTATTCCAGAAAAGTAAACATAAATGGTCCTTTGCACATCAAATTCTGCAACTTAAACGATCCTTGTAATTGATAAAGAAATTATGAAAAACGACGACTGGGATTTAGAAAGCATGAGGAGGTGTGAGGCTGCCTTAACACAGATGTTTTCCCACTCACACCAAGCCTTCCTGAATCTTTCACTGCACTACCATTGAAGTTTTCTGCTCATGGAGTCCTCAGCATGGAGGGCGGTCTCATGGGTAGAGCTGAATGATAATGGAGCAGTCTAGGTGAGAAGCGAATGATAATCAGCTAGGGGATCTCCCTCATAAATGCCAGTGGCTCCCAATTTATGGAGATAAGCAATTCAAATGGTCACTAATGAGTAAAATTTAACAGTTGGAGGGAAAAGTGACCACTGTACCAATGTGATACACTGACCACTACGAAGAACACTACTAACACTGTACCAATGTGATACATGGGCCACTAAAGAGAACACTACTGCCACTATACCAATGTGATACATGGACCACTAACGAAAACACTTCTACCACTGTACCAGTGTGATACATGTGCCACTAAGGAGAACACTACTACCACTATACCAATGTGATATATGGACCACTAACAAAAACACTTCTACCACTGTACCAGTGTGATACATGTGCCACTAAGGGGAACACTACTACCACTATACCAGCGTGATACATGGGCCACTAAAGAGAACATTACTACCACTATATCAGTGGGATACATGGGCCACTAAGGAAAACACTACTGCCGCTGTACCAATGTAATACATTGGCCACTAAGGAGAACACTACTGCCACTGTACCAATGTGATACATGGACCACTAATGAAAACACTTCTACCACTGTGCCAGTGTGATACATTTGCCACTAAGGGGAACACTACTACCACTATACCAATGTGATACATGGGCCACTAAGGAAAACACTACTACCACTGTACTAGTGTGATACATGAGCCACTAAGGAAAACACTATTGCCACTGTACCAGTGTGACAAATAGGCCACTAAGGAAAACACACCTGCCACTGTACCAATGAGATACAGGGCAATTAAGGAAATCACTACTGCCACTGTACCGATGAGATACATGGCCACTAAGGAAAACACTACTGCCACTGTACCAATGAGATACATGGCCACTAAGGAGATTACTACTACCACTGTACCAGTGTGATGCATGGGCCACTATGGAGAACATTACTAGCACTGTACCAATAAGATACATAGCCACTAAGGAGACTACTACTACTGCTGTACCAGTGTGATGCATGGGCCAATAAGGAAAACACTACTGCCACTGTACCAGTGTGATGCATGGGCCAATAAGGAAAACACTACTGCCAATGTACCAGTGTGATACATTGGCCACTAAGGAGAACATTACTACCACTGTACCAATGAGATATATGGCCACTAAGGAGATTACTAACACTGTACCAATGTGATACACTGGCCACTAAGGAGAACACTACTGCCACTGTACCAGTGTGATACATTGGCCACTAAGGAGATCACTACTGCCACTGTACCAGTGTGATACATGGGCCACGAAGGAGAACACTACTGCAACTGTACCAAAACACTACTGCCACTGCATCAGTGTGATACATGAGCCACTAAGGAAAACACTACTGCCACTGTACCAGTGTGATACATTGGCCACTAAGAAGAACATTACTACCACTGTACCAATGAGATACATGACCACTAAGGAAATCACTACTAACACTGTACTAATGTGATACATTAGCCACTAAGGAGAACACTACTGCCCCTGTGCCAGTGTGATACATTGGCGACTAAGGAGAACACTACTACCACTGTACCAGTGAGACACATGGCCACTAAGCAGATCACTACTGCCACTGTACCAGTGTGATACATGGGCCACTATGGAGAAGACTACTACCACTGTACCAATGAGATACATGACCACTAAGGGGATCACTACTACCACTGTACCAATGTGATACATGGACCACTAAGGAGAACACTACTGCTACTGTACTGATGTGTTACATTGGCCACTAAGGAGATCACTACCACCACTGTACCAATGTGATACATGGGCCACTAAGAAAAACACTACTGCCATTGTATCATTGTGATACATGGGCCACTAAGGAAAACACTACTGCCACTGTACCAGTGTGATAAATGGGCCACTAAGGAGAACACTACTCCCACTGTACCAATGTGATAGATGGGCCACTGAGGAGAACACTACACCCACTGTACCAATGAGATACATGGCCAATAACGAGATCACTATTACCACTGTACCAATGTGATACATTGGCCACTAAGGAAACACTGCTACCTCTTTACCAATGTGATACATGGGCCACTAAGGAAAACACTACTACCACTGTACCAATGTGATTCATGGGCCACTAAGCAAAACACTACTACCACTGTACCAGTGTGATACATGGGCCACTAAGGAGAACACTACTCCCACTGTACCAACGTGATAGATGGGCCACTAAGGAGAACACTACTCCCACTGTACCAGTGAGATACATGGCCAATAATGAGATCACTATTACCACTGTACCAATGTGATACATGGACCACTAAGGAAATACTGCTACCACTTTACCAATGTGATACATGGGCCACTAAGGAAAACACTACTACTACTATACCAATGTGATTCATGGGCCACTAAGCAAAACACTACTACCACTGTACCAGTGTGATACATGAGCCACTAAGCAAAACACTACTGCCACTGTACCAGTGTGATACATATGCCACTGATGAAAACACTACTGCCACTGTACCAATGATATATAGGGCCGCTAAGGTAAGCACTACTGCAACTGTACCAATGAGATACACGGCCACTAAGGAGATTAATACTACCACTGTACCAGTGTGATGCATTGGCCACTAAGTAAAACACTTCTGCCAATGTACCAGTGTGATACATTGGCCACTAAGGAGAATATTACTACCACTGTACCAATCAGATACATGACCACTAAGGAGATTACTACTGCCACTGTACCAATGTGATACATGGGCCACTAAGGAGAACACTACTGCCACTGTACCAGTGTGATACATTGGCGACTAAGGAGAACACTACTACCACTGTACCAATGAGATACATGGCCCCCAAGGAGATCCCTACTGCCACTGTACCAATGTGATACATGGGCCACTAAGGGGAACACTACTACCACTGAGCCCGTCACTGACTCTCTTCAAGAGAAATCTTGACGAGTGGATGGGAGATCATAGGTTTACCCCGGGGGTCACCCCTGTATCACTACTTAACAGAGGCACAGTAAACTAATTTTAATAAGTAAGTGGGTCTTCAATGTGTCACTACTAGACAAAGGCACAGTATTCTAAATTTATTCTATACACCTTAGTACCTCTATATGGGGTGGCGAAAGCCACATCTCTAGGGCTAGGTTTGCAAATGCCTCAGGGCAGATAGCCTAGTACTAAACTATGAAACTATGAAACTATGAACAATGTGATACATGGGCCACTTAGGAGATCACTACTGCCACTATACCAGTGTGATACATTGGCCAGTAATGAGAACACTACCACCACTGTAACAATGAGATACACGGCCACTAAGGTGAACACTACTGCTACTGTACCAGTGTGATACATTGGCCACTAAGGAGAACACTACTACCACTGTACCAATCAGATACATGGCCACTAAGGAGATCACTACTGCCACTGTACCAATGTGATACATGGGCCACTAAGGAGAACACTACTGCCACTGTACTAGTGGGATATATGGGCCACTAAGGAGAACACTACTACCACTGTACCAATCATATACATGGCCACTAAGGAGATCACTACTGCCACTGTACCAATGTGATACATGGGCCACTAAGGAGAACACTACTGCCACTGTACCAGTGGGATATATGGGCCACTAAGGAGAACACTACTACCACTGTACCAATGAGATACATGGCCACTAAGGAGATCACCACTACCACTGTACCAATGTGATATATGGGCCACTAAGGAAAACACTACTGCCACTGTATCAGTGTGATACATGGGCCACCAAGGAAAACATTATGACTACTGTACCAGTGTGCATGGGCCACTAAGGAAAACATTACTGCCACTGTACCAGTGTGATACATGGGCCACTAAGGAAAACACTACTGCCAATGTACCAAAGTGATACATGGGTCACTATACCAATGAGATACATGGCCAATAAGGAGATCACTATTACCACTGTAATAGCGTGATGCATGGACCACTAAGGAGAACACCACAGACACTGCACCAATGTAATACATGGGCCACTAAGGAGAGCACTTCTGCCACTGTACCAATGTGATACATGGGCCACTAAGGAGAACACTACTGCCACTGTACCAGTGGGATATATGGGCCACTAAGGAGAACACTACTACCAGTGTATCAATCAGATACATGGCCACTAAGGAGATCACTACTGCCACTGTACCAATGTGATACATGGGCCACTAAGGAGAACACTACTGCCACTGTACCAGTGGGATATATGGGCCACTAAGGAGTACACTACTACCACTGTACCAATGAGATATATGGCCACTAAGGAGATCACCACTACCACTGTACCAATGTGATATATGGGCCACTAAGGAAAACACTACTGCCACTGTATCAGTGTGATACATGGGCCACCAAGGAAAACATTATGACCACTGTACCAGTGTGCATGGGCCACTAAGGAAAACATTACTGCCACTGTACCAGTGTGATACATGGGCCACTAAGGAAAACACTACTGCCAATGTACCAAAGTGATACATGGGCCACTGTACCAATGAGATACATGGCCAATAAGGAGATCACTATTACCACTGTAATAGCGTGATGCATGGACCACTAAGGAGAACACCACTGACACTGCACCAATGTAATACATGGGCCACTAAGGAGAGCACTTCTGCCACTGTACCAATGTGATACATTGGCCACTAAGGAGAACACTACTACCTCTGTACCAATGAGATGCATGACTACTAAGGGGATCACTACTGCCACTGTACCAGTGTGATGCATGGGCCACTATGGAGAACACTACTGGCATTTTACCAATGAGATATATAGCCCACTAAGGAGATCACTACTGCCACTGCACCAATGTGATAGATGGGCCACTAAGGAAAACATTACTGCCACTGTACCAGTGTGATACATGGGCCACTAAGGAGACCACTACTGGCACTGTACCAATGAGCTACATGGGCCACTAAGAAGAACACTACTGGAGTCAGGTTTAATGGTGCTAGTTTTGGTTAATATGCAAATTGGAGATATGCCAATTAGCTGATAATGAGGTCTTCTACACTGCACCCACTGCTTTCTCTGAATCGTATTTTCTCACCATTGACTGACCTTCATTATGCAATTACTACAGGTGTTGTGACTTTTTCTGATTTCCAGGGAATGTCTTCCAAGATATTATATTAAATCAGTACCCTAAGGCAGGTTCAAAAGGGGAGTCGGTGAATTCAAATTTAGGATAGAGGAAAAATGGCAGTTGTATAAAGTAATTCAAAAAAACAACAACTCCCAGAAAACTGAAACTGTGGATGTATACTCTATAAGAATAAGAAAGTGCGGCAATAAAAATGACAAAATGCAGTACAGTGCAAGGAAAAAAAGTACAAAGACAATAGACTGACAAAAACTAGACTGTTTTCATTTAACTAAGTAACCTATCTTGTGATTTTTAAAGGTTGTTTTGGTATAGACAAACGTCCTCAGAAAAATGACAGTTGTGAACTTTAGGCTGTGAAACTGAAAGATTTCAGACAAAGATAGCAGTCTTTCCTGGGAATCATGTCTTGTCCACACAGATATGAGCCCTTTTCTGCTTCTTCATGTATTGCATTAATATGATAAGATGTTATCTGTGGTGACATCCTGATGGTCACATTTTAGTATTGACTGAAATGACTTTAGGTCTAACTATCACAACCATTTTCTTCATGTAGATATATATTTTCATCTGAGGAGGCACATTCTATATATTTTAGTCATACAAATGGGTTTTCCAAGCCCTACTGAATTCATCTCTGGAAAAAAAAAATTGGACTGGGGATAAATGCTGAGGGTCATGCTGTTCAATGCTAGAAGTCTAAATCTTAAAATACACTTGCTGGAATCACTCCTTAAAATGGAGAACATTGACATTTGTGCTATAACAGAGACCTGGATCAATGCAGCAGAAATCACCCCTGCACTACCAGGCTATAACTCATTCCATACCTTTCGGCCCCAGAACTTGGACTGGAGCTCCAAAGGCAGTGGTGTTTCCATATTCATAAAGGATGTGCACACCTCCAGACTAATTGCCCAACATAACGCATCTGAGATACTTTAGGTGCAGCTAACGTTGGGTAAGAAAGTAATTCAGCTCGTAGCCTGCTATAGGTCCCCAACCATGTCCCAAGATTCACACTTCACATTCCTAAGCACCATGGAGAATATTAGGGTCCAATCTAATACTGTTATACTGGGTGACTTCAACTACACGCCATTAAATGGGAAAGCTACTCATGTACCAATACTCTTGCCCAACGTTTCCTGGAATTCATTAATTCCCAATACCCTGGACCAGCTCGTTCTTACCCCCACTAGAGGTAGCAACATCCTTGACCTGGTCAATACTAACATGGGCGATCATTACTCTACACCAATAGTCAACTCCTCCCTGGTTTGATCTGACCACAAACTAATCACCTTGGAAATCCACATCCCTCCCACCCCCCCTGCAAATGTAACCACCATGAAAAACTTTTCCAAAGCTAACTTTGGGCTTCTAAAAACAGAGGTGGCTAATTTCATGGCACCCATGCAAATGGAGATCAGTTGCATGGCCGCCAAATCATACACCAATGCACTGTATGAACAGGTACACAAATGCATGGATCTTGCCATACCCAACAGAACCAAGACACTCTCCTCCAAAAAAGGAAGCCAATCTGGTGGTCTTCTGCCATAAACAAGCTCTACAACAGGAGGAGGAAACTGATGTGGAATAAGGTGAAATGCTAAGACTGGAAAAACTCCCTTATCAGCCTCAACAAAAAGTTGAGATCCCTCATCAAATCCTCTAAAGCTAGCTATGAAAACAGAATTGCAGCAGATAGTAAAGACAACCACAAGGCCTTCTATAGTTACGTAAAGAATCTCCATGGCAATACCCAGATTTGCTCTGAGGTACTACACAATGGTACCTCCTATACCAAGCCATAGATATTGCCAATATAGTGGCTGACAGATTCAGTGCCAACTTTACCCCTCCCCCCCAAGGGACCAGTCACAATGCCAGTAGATTGACAGACATCCAGTATTACTTCTGCAAAGGTTAAAACAGCACTGTCCAAGGCCAAGAATACAGCTTCTATGGGACCATTACAATATCCCTGGCTGTGTTCTACATGAACTACAGAGTGAAATGGCACCTCACCTGTGTGCCCTGTTCAATCACAGAATCACCTCAGGCATTGTCCCTACTGAAAGGCGCACTGCTACAGTCATCCCTCTCCACAAAGGTGGAGTGACTACACACCCCGGGAACTATCTCCCCATTAGCCTGATGAGTCTGATATGCAAAGCCATGGAACGCATCACCATGGACCTAATAAACAAGGATATAGGGATTCTCCAAACTCTGGATCCCACACAGTTTGGTTTTGTGAAGGGTAGATCATGCCTGCTCAACTTGGTCAACTTCTTTGAGTTAGTCACCAGAGCTGTGGATGAAGGCAAGGTGGTTCATACAGTCTACCTTGATCTGGCCAAGGCCTTTGATACCATTCCCCATTCAGGAATCATAGAAAAACTTACTAAGCTAGGCATCAAACCCTATATGACTAGGTGGGTTGCAAACTGGCTCACAGATAGAACCCACAGTGTGAAAGTAGCTGACTCCAAGTCAGACTGCTGACCAATCAGGAGTGGAGTCCCACAGGGTTCGGTCCTGGTGCCTCTCCTGTTTGGTATCTACTTCTCTGAAGTCCAGGCCAACATGAAGGGACACTGGCTGACAAAATTCACAGACTACTGCAAGTTGGGAGCTATTATTTAACTCCTCAAGTGATGTTGATATCCTACAGAAAGGTCTCACTAAGACTGACTGGGGTCAGAACCTTGGCCTTAAGCTCAGTGCCAAAAAATGTGTCATCAACCCCTTTGGGAAAAACCTGGTTCCCATGAATTACCACATTGATGGTTGTCCACTGAACACAGAAGGCGTTACAAGAAGTCTGGGAACACAGGCTGACAGCAACCTCTCTTTTGACCACCACATTGCCACTGTGGTCAGAAAGTCCTTCTTTGTGGCACATCTCATTACTAAGGGTTTTTCATCCAGGAAGAAAGGGGTCATTGTCTCCCTCTACTTTTCCCTCATTAGGCCAATCATTGAGTACAATGCCCCATTTGGCATGTACCTCACTAAAGACCTGCAACAACAGGAGAAGCTGCAAAAGTACCTCACAAAGAGGATCCTAGGCCTTAAACATTTGTCCTATGTGGACAGACTAAAAAAACTCCAACTATTCTCTTTCTCATATCGCCTACTTAGAGTCAATCTCTTCTTGACTTACAAAGCCATGTCTGACCCAGCTTTGTTAGAAATGCTACATCTAAAGAAATCCTAATCCCTCCACACCACATGCTCCAGAGACCTCAACCTCATTACCACAATCAACAGAACATGCTGGAGGGACAGGTTCATAACCTAGAGACTGCCCATGCTATGGAACAGACTGCCCATACATGTCAACCAGACCACCTCACTGGCCCTCTTCCAGATACATCTTTGATGAGTGGATGGGAAATAGAAAATTCACCCCAAGAATCACTCGACAGAGGCACTGGGAATTAAGGTTAGGTGGCATGATGCCAGGCTAATCCTATGGGCTAGGCTTGTAAAGGTCTCAGGGCCATTAGCCTGGTACACACCTATGAACCTATACTTAGCTATATTTGTGTAATGCTGCAGTTTAAATACTGATAAAAGCAGGAATCAAACCATGTTTTCTGAGCTGCCACTGTAGCTTTCTCAGACTTGGCCCTCTATTTGGCACCATAAGAAAGATAGAAGATGTTTATTCAGGAATCCCGATGGTCATTCTTGCTGACATAAAAGCGCTAGAAGATAGCATTCTGGAAAACTGAACAGTGTGATTTATTGTCTTCCTGAGAAAGGACTGTTTTCTGTAAAGTAGAATTTATTTCATACCCTGAATTACTTTTATACCTATGAGGGTTGAAAGAATGAACTTTTTAGGCCGAGTCAAACCTAAGCTGCTAGCATCTACAAGGTCTTGATGTCACTGATGGAGAAGTGAAACAAGAGTCCATTTGTAGGAGATAGCTGAAACAGAGTCCGTTTGTAAGAGATAACTGAAACAAAGTCAGTTTGTAAGAGATAACTGAAATAGAGTTTGTTTGTAAGAGACAACTGAAAGAGTCCATTTGTAAGTGATAATCGGAGTCCATTTGTAAGAGATAATCAGAGTCCATTTGTAAGAGATAACTGAAACAAAGTCAGTTTGTAAGAGATAACTGAAACAAAGTCAGTTTGTAAGAGATAACTGAAACAGAGTCTGTTTGTAAGAGATAATCAGAGTCCATTTGTAAGAGATAATCAGAGTCCATTTGTAAGAGATAATCAGAGTCCATTTGTAAGAGATAATCAGAGTCCATTTGTAAGAGATAATCAGAGTCCATTTGTAAGAGATAACTGAAACAGTCAGTTTGTAAGAGATAACTGAAACAGTCAGTTTGTAAGAGATAACTGAAACAGTCAGTTTGTAAGAGATAACTGAAACAGTCAGTTTGTAAGAGATAACTGAAACAGTCAGTTTGTAAGAGATAACTGAAACAGTCAGTTTGTAAGAGATAACTGAAACAGTCAGTTTGTAAGAGATAACTGAAACAGTCAGTTTGTAAGAGATAACTGAAACAGTCAGTTTGTAAGAGATAACTGAAACAGAGTCTGTGTGTAAGAGATAACTGAAACAGAGTCCGTTTGTAAGAGAGAACTGAAACAGAGTCAGTTTGTAAGAGATAAGTGAAACAGAGTCCATTTATAAGTGATAATCAGAGTCCATTTGTAAGAGATAACTGAAACAGAGTCTGTTTGTAAGAGATAATCAGAGTCCGTTTGA
Source organism: Protopterus annectens (assembly GCF_019279795.1). NCBI lineage: Eukaryota > Metazoa > Chordata > Ceratodontiformes > Protopteridae > Protopterus > Protopterus annectens. Next base: position 1,142,604,672 of record NC_056748.1, on the reverse strand, counting down.
AAAAGATAATTGAAACAGAGTCTGTAAGAGATAACCGAAACAGAGTCCGTTTGTAAGAGATAACTGAAATAGTCTGTTTGTAAGAGATAATCAGAGTCCGTTTGTAAGAGATAACTGAAACAGAGTCCATTTGTAAGAGATAATCAGACAGGCAACATTAAATATGAACATCCATTAACAAATGCCAGAAAGAGACATTTGGAAAGAGATTCTGGGAAAAGCAGAACTTGAAAGGTAAAAGATAAGGAAGTGGACTGGAAATGGGTTCCAGGTTAAAAACTTGTGATATTTTCTGTGAAATTTCTGAACTGGAACTTAAATACAGTTTGTTGTATACTGTTACCATCAATAGTCATGATGTAAAAGGGAAAAGAGACTGCAGACATAACATTATGTACTTTTTGTTTTGAAACGACTTTAGATGAATAGGTCTAAAAGGGGTCTGTCTTTTCTGAGGGGAATGAAAGAACGCGGACTATAACTTTCCTTCCTCCTACAGAGGAACACTTTGGACTGCACTGTTGCCTAGTAACTGCTGAGCTATGGGAACAGTCAAATGTAGCTGTTATGGTGGAATGACAGGAACTGAGGCTGGTACAAGCTATGGCAAACTCTGTGGTGTCATCGGAAGATACAGTCTTTCTTACCTATTTGCAGCTGTAGCTGCCCACTATATGACAAACAGTCATTTTTTTTCCTTATAGGTGTGATGCAAAGGAAGCTGGGAAGAGGAATGTAGCAAGATAAATTGTTTGCTACAGCTAGTCAGAAAGAAAGGGCCTTGGCTGGCTCTCAAAGCAACAGTGTTTTGGTTTGTCTATGAGTAAAATCTAAGCTGTGGCTTCTGATACAGTTTATTATCTGGAATAATAATTGGATTGATCTGAATGTTAGAAAACTGAGTATTAAATATTTGCTTTATATCAGCCACAGTAGTTCTTTTTTCTTCCAAATCTTTAAAATGTTTTCTGTATGCACTCCAAATACATTCTGGCAATTTAGAGAAAAAAACAACCTGATTTATACTTCACTTCCTGGACTGTTGGCAATACTTTTCACTATAATTTGACTACTTGTTTATCTGGAATTTAACACATTTCATTCTGATGTAGCTGTCTGATTTAACTCTTAACTCACTCCTTGTCTTGGAATGTTACATTTCTTATCAATATAATTAGACTGCATTGTACACACATGGACATAAACTATCCACAGTGATTCCAGTGTGTATACCACAGGGATGTTAGAATTGAGCCCACTAGAAATATGAAATTTTATACAATATGAATGATTATAATGTTCTATTCATGTATGATCTGATGAAACTGGATAATTTCTGTCTTTACCTCAGCTGAATATGGGTCAGGCAAAGGCAGAATATCCAGGTAAACCGATACAAATAATTAACGATCTCAGTATTTTAATTTAAAATCACAAAGGAAACACTGTGATCATAGTCACACATTTCTCCAAATAACTGTCCCAGAGGCCAAAGCTTGGAAGAAGGCATCATGTCATAATATGACAGTGATATCAATAACTCATCTCAAATGCAGCTTTAGTTAAGGAGATATTGGACGTCTAACTTGTTCATAGATACCAAAAAGAAAATAAAGCATATAGATGTGATTAGATATTCTTACATCTTGTTGCCATACTTTTCGAAGGTTTAAGATGCGTTGTCACAACATAAATCTGCTGTTTTACCATTCTTCAACAAAAATAAATCTGCGGTAGTCAAGCTTGCTACAAATTAATGTTATAAAAGTCAAATTCTTCAGGACCTCCCATAAAACTTCCCTGACTTTCTAACGGAAGCTGTCAAAACTCTGGGGTTTTAAATAATCTGTTTATAGATCTTTAAGTGAAACTCCTATGGGAGCAATAGCTGAAGATTATGGCAAGTAAACCTTTATGGAAGAAGCACACTGCTGTTCAATAAAAGGGCTATAAGTTGTGTGCCAGTCAGGAGTTATCTCTCACAACCTGCAAATCTCTAAATAACACATCAACAGATCAGGATTCATGAAACATAGTGGGTCCGCTTCACAACCATCACTTGTATAACATAATCTGTCTGATCAAAATAGGTAAGGTCCTAACCCAAATTAATTTCCAGTGAAGAGGAAGCCGTAGTGGGCACTCTGCATTTTCCTTGATCATAAGCATTAACACATGAGATTAACAAGGGACCAGGGAATCCTTCTTAGGAGCTAACCTGGTTTCATGTTTAATAAGTTGAAATGCACTTTGGAAAAATCAGAAAAATCAAACCCACTCCTGAGGACAAGAAGGTTGTACAGCTAGGACCTGTGAGGAACTAAAACAATGTATTCTGTCTGTACTGGTATAAATAAATTGGGAGGGAAGGCAGAAGTAAGATAAAAATCATGCAAGCTGTAAGACAGGAAATGAAATTATTAAAGGCATCAGTCAATGTTAATTCCAATGTAACCCCTTTTGTCATAATGCAACCAGCAAGCCAAATGAAATAGTTGTGTGTTATAATTAAATCAAGACCTAGTGAATACTGTGTCAGCTGGGTCACTATGGAGTCTTTTTCTGGCTTTTATTACAGTTCTTCAGTTTAGCATCACTGTATGCAGAGAAACATTTTTAATGAAAAACTGCATTTTGGCAAGTTGTAACTTTTTTTTGTTTTCTTTTCTTTCTAAGTAAAGCAAAATCATTAATAGCAAGTTTTGTTAGAGTTGGAAGAAACAACCAAATGAACATGGAGGAGGGAGACTTTAAATGCTATTTTTGTCCACAAATGCTTTCAGAGTTCAAGTACATCAGGCAGAGTTGCTTCAATCAGAAGAAAAGCTTATGTATAAGAGGTAAGTGTCATGTTCCTAGCCAAAAAGGAAATAAGACACAAGACGTGCGTGTCAATGAAAAAAATGAACTTTTCCCACTAGGATTTCATAGGTTCTTTAGGAGTTTGTGGCATAACAAAAATAACATACTCGATGGACTAAAACAAGCCATTTGACAGCTTTAAACAGTATGACAAAGTAAGTGGACCAGTTACAATGCAGTTTCCCTGTAAAGTCCATCCTAGAGGGCATTACTGCAGTTATAAAATGAGGTATGGATAAATTATTTTGTTGTTGTTGTCTTTTTGCTTTTTCGCGGTAAGGGGTCACCACAGCGAAACTCTGGTCCGCTAATGATTGGCAGTAGATTTTTTTTTTACGAAACGTCGAGGTGCCAGCTCGATGCCCAACCTTCAATGAAGGCACGCCCATTTACGCATGCATGTCTTTTGAATGCTACCCAACCACGGGGAGGACATGCAGACTCCACACAGAAGCCACTCCCAAGCTAAGCCAAGAATCTAACGGGAGAACCTCTTGCTGTGTGGTAACAATGCTACTGGTGTACCATCGCGGAATACTACAGGATAAATTATTTTGTATTTGTTTTATTATTAGTATAAACATAGTATATACATTTCTAAAATGTTTTGATGTAAAATAGTTATTCTTTCTAATGTTTCAAAGTTGGTGCAGGATAATTAATTATTGTTGGGAGAAGTATTTTATACCCAAGATATAAGTAATGTAAGTACTTAATGTCTACATGCACACACACACACACACACACATACACACACACACACACACACACACACACACACACACACAGACACACACATACACATTCAGATATGTCTACACATAGATGTAGAAGCAGGGAGATACAGTCTCTTAAAAATATGCAGATATGAGTACATGCGCACACACACACACACACACACACACACACACACACACACACACACACACACACACACACACACACAGATTCACATATATCTACACATAGATGTAGAAGCAGGGGGATACAGTCTCTTAAACATATGCAGAAATGCAGATAAGAGCACACGCACACACACACACACACACACACACACAGATTCACATATCTACACAGATGTAGAAGCAGGGAGATACAGTCTCTTAAACATATGCAGAAATGCAGATGTGAGCACATGCGCACAGACACAGATGCAGAGGTACATGCACACACAGACAGACACACCCTTTCATGTGCCCAGAAATTGCAACCATTTTATTGACTGCGTACTCCTCAGATGTTTAAATCTGGTCAAATAAATGATGAAAAACCCTATATTTCAGGTCATTGCTGTCAGAAACATAGAATGCAAAACATTGCAGCTCCCACATGTATGCCTATGCATGCATGGGTTCTTACACACACACACACACACACACACAGACACACACACACATATACACAGAAATGCGTTCACTTTCTTGACTTTCTATTCTGTATGATTTTGATCAAATGAATAATTTGATACATGAATAGCAGCCACCACAATGTATTTTAGCTTGTTGCTGTTGGATACAGTTCAAATCATTACAAAACACATGCTCAAACACTCATAAATCCTTGTTACTATTATTGCAGTTACTTGCTTTATATTATTTATTTTTCTGTTCACCAAGCACAGCTTTTTTAAGAGCCATGGTAAGTGAGGGGGAAAGGAAATGGAAGGTCCTTGCTGTTGCTGCAATTACTTGCCGTAGTTCTGTTATTTTTATTTATTTTATTTTAATTTCGATCTCATTATCCACAGATTTTTAAGAGTTTTGATTAATGGGAAAAAGGAAATAGCAGTTACAGTAAAGGATTTCAGATTCAGGGCATTGATGTCTTGCTAGAATAGGTGTTTTTCTTCTTGGATCTTAGATTCCCCCTTTGGAATACTGAGGGTGAAATGGGGATAACTGTTTCTCTAATCCCAATTTTTAAAGAAATTTAATTCACAAAGTAACTACAAAGGTTACAGTGTTAATGCATTTATGGACTCTTACAGTAACTTCACTGTAGCTTGATGACATCTCATCCATCCTTCCAATGCTGTTGAGTTGCACCTGACTCCTGTAGCAACCCTGTGAACACCCATTGCCATCCACATGTATTAAAAGGCAAGTAGAAATTCAAGGAGATTGTAGGCCTTTTTTTCTGTATAACTGTCTCTCTCTCTCTCTCTCACACAAGTGTGTGCATGTGCACACACACACACACACACACACACACACACAAACATATATCACATAAAGACATACAGACAATTTAGAGTTTCCAGTCCATGGACTGACTGCTTTGGGATGTGTGAACACAAAGAGAACTCCTCAGAGAAGTCACGCTGGCTGAGAACTGAACTAAGGAACCTCTTTCTCTGGTGTGATTGATTCCACTCAGTGTACCACTGTGCCACCCTGACAACACTATTCATACCTTCTAAGGGATGCAACACTTACTGCTAAGGTAATGTTACTGAAAGTGGAACATTGTGAAGTTGCAGCTCTTCCAGAAAGTAATTATGGCATGCCAAATTGTTGGTCCTTCCAAATGTATGGTGAAAGGTGCTGCTCGTTCTATCTGTGGAGGCATGCGCACTACTTCAGATGCTACCAGAATCTGGCCTCGTTCCATCTGTGGAGGTGTGCCGCAGTACTTCAAATGCTACCAGAATCTGGCCTCGTTCCATCTGTGGAGGCATGCCGCAGTACTTCAGATGCTACCAGAATCTGGCCTCGTTCCATCTGTGGAGGCATGCCGCAGTACTTCAGATGCTACCAGAATCTGGCCTCGTTCCATCTGTGGAAGCATGCCGCACTACTTCAGGAGCTACCAGAATCTGGCCTCATTCCATCTGTGGAGGCATGCCACAGTACTTCAGATGCTACCAGAATCTGGCCTCGTTCCATCTGTGGAGGCATGCCGCAGTACTTCAGATGCTACCAGAATCTGGCCTCATTCCATCTGTGGAAGCATGCCGCACTACTTCAGGTGCTACCAGAATCTGGCCTCATTCCATCTGTGGAGGCATGCCGCACTACTTCAGGTGCTACCTGAATCTGGCCTCGTTCCATCTGTGGAGGCATGCTGCAGTACTTCAGATGCTACCAGAATCTGGCCTCGTTCCATCTGTGGAAGCATGCCGCACTACTTCAGGTGCTACCAGAATCTGGCCTCATTCCATCTGTGGAGGCATGCCACAGTACTTCAGGTGCTACCAGAATCTGGCCTCGTTCCATCTGTGGAGGCATGCCGCAGTACTTCAGATGCTACCAGAATCTGGCCTCGTTCCATCTGTGGAGGCATGCTGCAGTACTTCAGATGCTACCAGAATCTGGCCTTGTTCCATCTGTGGAGGCATGCCGCACTACTTCAGATGCAACCAGAATCTGGCCTCGTTCCATCTGTGGAGGCATGCCGCAGTACTTCAGATGCTACTAGAATCTGGCCTCGTTCCATCTGTGGAGGCATGCCGCAGTACTTCAGATGCTACCAGAATCTGGCCTTGTTCCATCTGTGGAGGCACGCCACAGTACTTCAGATGCTACCAGAATCTGGCCTCATTTCATCTGTGGAGGCATGCCGCACTACTTCAGATGCTACCAGAATCTGGCCTCGTTCCATCTGTGGAGGCATGCTGCAGTACTTCAGATGCTACCAGAATCTGGCCTTGTTCCATCTGTGGAGGCACGCCACAGTACTTCAGATGCAACCAGAATCTGGCCTCGTTCCATCTGTGGAGGCACACCACAGTACTTCAGATGCTACCAGAATCTGGCCTCGTTCCATCTGTGGAGGCATGCCGCAGTACTTCAAATGCTACCAGAATCTGGGCTCGTTCCATCTGTGGAGGCATGCCGCAGTACTTCAGATGCTACCAGAATCTGGCCTCGTTCCATCTGTGGAGGCGTGCCGCAGTACTTCAAATGCTATCAGAATCTGGCCTCGTTCCATCTGTGGAGGCATGCCGCACTACTTCAGATGCTACCAGAATCTGGCCTCGTTCCATCTGTGGAGGCATGCCGCAGTACTTCAGATGCTACCAGAAATCTGGCATAAAACAACATGCAACATATGAGGACGGCAGTGACGTTTTTCAAAAAACACTTTCAATAAAGTAGGGAAGGTAGCTTTATTCATTTATTTATTCTTTGTTGAGCAGGTTAGTCTTATTAGGCTAGTGGTCTCTCTTTAGGGGAGACCCAAAATGGTATTTGTACTAGTAATAGAAATTTGGTTAGGGCATCAGGGAACTTCTCTTAGTTTTTTTGACATTTTATATCCACCTTGGCTACCACCAACTCAAGCAGATTGTCTCCTACCCAGTGTTGTTCTGCAGTGTCAGACAGCCAGTAACCTGGAGTGGGAGTAAAACCCACAGCCTCCTGGTCTTCCAGAAACAAAAGCGAGTAGCTACATGTTGCAGCACTAACACTACTAAGTTTATATTTCCTAACCAAAAGTGCAGAAATGGGACATCATGGGGGTGTCATCAATATATCATATCCTCTAAACTCATCAGCCACACATTGCGTATAAGGCCTCAATAACTTATCTTTGAATACAAAAAAGCAGGGTTGTGTGACATAATTGTAGGTATTCAGACTTGATACATAAGGCATGATTGTGTGAGGTATTCAGACTTGATACATGCACACTGGGCACCAGGTGTAAGAAGGCATTGTTGTGTGAGGTAATTGTAGATGTTCAGACTTGATACACATGCCCTGGGCACAAGGTGTTAGAAGGCAGGTTGTGTGAGGTAATTGTAGGTGTACAGACTTGATACATGTGCCCTGGGCACAAGTTGTTAGAAGGCATGGTTGTGTGAGGTAATTGTAGGTATTCATACTTGAAACATGTGCCCTGGGCACCAGGTGTTAGAAGACATGGTTGTGTACCGTATTCTAGGTGTTCAGACTTGATACTTGTGGCTGGGCACCAGGTGTAAGAAGGCATGGTTGTGTGAGGTAATTGTAGGTATTCAGACTTGAAATATGTGCCCTGGGCACCAGGTGTTAGACTGCATGGTTGTGTGATGTAATTGTAGGTGTTCAGACTTGATACATGTGCCCTGGGCACAAGGTGTTAGAAGACATGGTTGTGTGAGGTAATTGTAGATGTTCAAACTTGATACATGTGCCCTGGGCACCAGGTGTTAGAAGACATGGTTGTGTGAGGTAATTGTAGGTATTCAAACTTGATACACCTGCTCTGGGCACCAGGTGTTAGAAGGCATGGTTGTGTGAGGTAATTGTAGCTATTCAGACTTGATACATGTACACTGGGCACCAGGTGTTAGAAGGCATGGTTGTGTGAGGTAATTGTAGATGTTCAGCTTGATACACATGCTCTGGTCACAAGGTGTTAGAACGCATGGTTGTGTGAGGTAATTGTAGGTGTTCAGACTTGATACATGTACCCCAGGCACCAGGTGTTAGATGACATGGTTGTGTGAGGTAATTGTAGGTGTTCAGACTTGATACATGTACCCTGGGCACCAGGTGTTAGAAGGCATGGTTGTGTGAGGTATTCAGACTTGATACATGTAACCTGGGCACCAGGTGTTAGAAGGCATGGTTGCGTGAAGTAGTTGTAGGTATTCTGACTTGATACATGTACCGTGGGCACCAGGTGTTAAAAGGCATGGTTGTGTGAGGTAATTGTAGGTGTTCAGACTTGATACATAAGGCATGATTGTGTGAGGTATTCAGACTTGATGCATGTGCCCTGGGCACCAGGTGTTAGAAGGCATGGTTGTGTGAGGTAATTGTAGGTATTCAGACTTGATACATGTACCCAGGGCACCTGGTGTAAGAAGGCATGTTTGTGTGAGGTAATTGTAGGTGTTCATACTTGATACATGTGCCCTGAGCACCAGGTGTTAGAATACATGATTGTGTGAGGTAATTGTAGGAATTCAGACTTGATACATGTACCCTGGGCACCAGGTGTAAGAAGGCATGCTTGTGTGAGGTAATTGTAGGTGTTCAGACTTGATACATGTAACCTGGGCACCAGGTGTATGAAGGCATGGTTGTGTGAGGTAATTGTAGGTGTTCAGATTTGATACATGTGACCTGGGTACCAGGTGTAAGAAGGCATGGTTGTGTGAGGTATACAGACTAGATACATGTAACCTGGGCACCAGGTGTTAGATGACATGGCTGTGTGAGGTAATTGTAGCTATTCAGACTTGATACATGTGCCCTGGGCACCAGGTGTAAGAATACATGGTTGTGTGAGGTAATTGTAGGTCTTCCGACTTGATACATGTGCCTTGAGCACCAGGTGTTGGAATACATGGTTGTGTGAGGTAATTGTAGGAATTCAGACTTGATACATGTTCCCTGGGCAGAAGTTGTTAGAAGGCATGGTTGTGTGAGGTAATTGTAGTTGTTCAGACTTGATACATGTACCCTGGGCACCAGGTGTTAGAAGGCATGGTTGTGTGAGGTAATTGTAGGTGTTCTGACTTGATACATGTACCATGGGCACAAGGTGTTAGAAGGCATTGTTGTGTGAGGTAATTGTAGGTATTCAAACTTGATACACCTGCCCTGGGCATCGGGTGTTAGAAGGCATGGTTGTGTGAGGTAATTGTAGCTATTCAGACTTGATACATGCACCCTGGCCACCAGGTGTTAGAAAGCATGGTTGTGTGAGGTATTCAGACTTGATACATGTTCCCTGGGCACAAGTTGTTAGAAGGCATGGTTGTGTGAGGTAATTGTAGATGTTCAGCTTGATACACGTGCTCTGGTCACAAGCTGTTAGAAGGCATGGGTGTGTGAGGTAATTGTAGGTATTCAGACTTTCTGCATGTGCCCTGGGCACCAGGTGTTAGAAGGCATGGTTGTGTGAGGTAGTTGTAGGTATTCAGACTTGATACATGTACCCCAGGCACCAGGTGTAAGAAGGCATGGTTGTGTGAGGTAATTGTAGGTGCTCAGACTTGATACATGTACCCTGGGCACCAGGCATTAAAAGGCATGGTTGTGTGAGGTAATTGTAGGTGTTCAGACTTGATACATAAGGCATGATTCTGTGAGGTATTCAGACTTGATACATGTAGCCTGGGCACCAGGTGTTAGAATACATGGTTGTGTGAGATAATTGTAGTTGTTCAGACTTGATACATTTACCCTGGGCACCAGGTGTTAGAAGGCATGGTTGAGGTAATTGTAGGTGTTCAGACCTGATACATGTACCCTGGGCACTGGGTGTAAGAAGGCATGGTTGTGTGAGATAATTGTAGGTGTTCAGACTTGATACATGTACCCTGAGCACCAGGTGTTAGAAGGCATGGTTGTGTGAGGTAATTGTAGGTGTTCAGACTTGATACATGTGCCCTGGGTACCAGGTGTTAGAAGACATGGTTCTGTGAAGTAATTGTAGGTGTTCAGACTTGATACATGTACCCTGAGCACCAGGTGTTAGAAGGCATGGTTGTGTCAGGTAATTGTAGGTGTTCAGACCTGATACATGTGCACTGGGCACCAGGTGTTAGAAGGCATGGTTGTGTGAGGTAATAGTAGGTGTTCAGACTTGATACATGTACCCTGGGCACCAGATGTTAGAAGGCATGGTTGTGAGATACTGTTGAGGATGTGTGCAGAACTGGCTTTCAACATTAGTTACGAGCTCAATGTATTGCTAACTGTAGCAAGGGGGTTAGCAGGTTTCCACAGTTACAGCTCAGACAGGAAGATTTTTTTTTTGTGTGCTCAACTTTGATAAGAAGGGGGTGTTGGTCTGGGGATCTGGCTAGGGCATGAGATAACATAGCTATGGCCCTGGACAACTCTGTAGTATGAATGACATGAAATTCACTTAGTGGAAAGCCACACAACTGTTCATTTAGAAGCATCATGTCATTGTGAGGGGAGTACTTCTTCACCTCGTACTAAATATATTCTCATTTGGTTTTCAACATCACAGTAACAAGATGTTACCAACTCATTTACTCCAATAAGCACCTCAGTATAGTGAGACACAAATACCTAGACAGCATTATTACAAAGGAGCCATATAAAGATGACACAATACAGATAAGGCTATGATTATACCAAATGTTACCAAATACCAAGTGTACTAATTGGTTATCTGACAGAGTAGCTGATGCATGGAACAGACTACCAAATTACATTAAAACAAGTACTAGTTTCAGAACAGCCTGGATACTTATTATGGGAACAATTGTTTTGGTATACTGGCAAGCTAGAAGCGCATTAATGCCCATGCTTTAAATATTTCTATGCATGTATTTGTATGTAAATGTTTGTTGTATGTTCTGTGAGTCAATAGGTATCAACTATAAAGATATGAAACGCAATTTGTCTTTGTCTGTAAAAAGAAATAATTCATATTCATGCTTATACCAAATAATTCACAAGTTCATAAAGAATGTGGTGTTTGCATATTTAGAAATATGATTGAGAGGTGACAAATTATTGTAAATTCCTTACAATGAGTTACATAGTAATCTTCCTTCTTTTTGCATCAGATTTTCTGCAGGTTGAAGGTTGCTTTGTGTTTTCTAAGAGGAAAAGTGGCTAACATATCACTTACTGCTCATAATAATAATAAATCTACTTTCTAGGATAAAAACTTTACGTGCCTTCTAAATATATATATCAAATATTTTTCAGGAAATATCCTCAAGTTTGAGACTGAAATATCAGTAACCTCACTGTTGAGAAACCACATCTGTAAAATTATTTCCTATATGTGCATTTCCTCAATAATTACAATATTATGCATGAAAGTTTCAGTATAATCTTATAGTTCATAAGTGCATAGGTAAATACTAGGCTAACTGCCCCTGTGGGCCATTTTAAGACTGGCCAATTTCCCTCTAAGGTGAGAGTCAAACCCCATATTTTGTGTCTGTGAGTTAAACACCTTAACTATTTTGCCAACCACCAGAAAGGAACGTCATAAACAATTTTTTCATATTTCATTCTGTAATTAAATTATTTAATGCAAGAAATTTGGAAAATTTAATTAAATATATTTTTCCATTTTTATAAATAAATTACCTCTTGACCTACCCTAATTACAACTCCTCTAATATGCCAATGGTATGGTTATTTACAGATACAACCCAATGCAACTGGAAATCCAAACCCAACTACAGACTGACTTTCTGGTCTTAAATCATTGGCTCACATCCAAAAAGCTTCTCAAGTCCCCCCAGGAAAAAAAAAACAAAAAAAGGAAAACACGGCTATGCCATTTAGTACTAAGAAAAGTCTATCAGTAGTTCCTAGCTCCCTCAAGCTTGTGCAACAGCCTTATTGATACCTTCACTTTATTCAAATACCTAGGCATCTGGCTCAACTAATTTCTTAACTATATAAGTATATTCAAAAAAACAGATATTTAAAATTAACTACCTTCTTTTCTGAGTTCAGAAAATATCTTGGGTTCATTACCAGCTTGTACAGCCATTGGGGAAGTTGTCCTACCCTTGGGTGCTACTTACTCTAAAAACACATAAGCACAACAGACCTTATCTAATAAAATATTCCAATTCATCAACAATTCCCCTCATCTTTGGCATCACTGCCTTACTTTATCCAAGGCAAAGAAGCAAAGTGACTCCCAGTACAGGCCAGATCTAACTTACTTCTGGGCTAACATCTATTCATATTAGTCCAACAAGATGTTCCTTTTTCATTTGCAATGAACCTTATCACTATTATACCGACCTACAACCTCACAGGTAAGGGCACAATAGGCCCCGCACTTCAATCCCCATCTCCTAAACTACATAGCTATGGCTAAAATGTCTCTGTACTTGCTCCAAACTGTGGCAATCCCTTCCACAGAGTAGCCAAGCCTATTAACTATGCTAAGACCTCAACTCAAACAGGTTTTGCTTGAGCAATACAAATGCAAATACCACAGCAGGACATGTACCTTAATCAACACTACTCAACCCTAGGTTTATTTCTTGTATGCCACCCTATTTCCCCTACTACTCTGTTGTTTACTACTATCTTTCTACTTACTGTAAATATGTACATAGCTTCTCTGTCTCCTTGCTCCCTGTTACCTTACAATTCTAACCATTCTCAGTCCCTACTGTTTTTATCTCTTGTTTTGTCTTCTAAACACCCTGTGTTACTCCTACAATTTCTAGGGCTAAACTTTCTTCTCAGTCTTTTCTTTTTACTCCTCTGATTCCACTTTTCTACTTGAAAAATGTACACCTCAACATTGTATACACTTTGTACATTGTAACTCTCTTTTTGCAACTAGTTTGCATTACCTTTGTGTTAAACTATTGATTGTAATTACAGTTTTCATTGTTACATTTTTTGTTGTAACTCACTCTGAGCCTCCCGTTGGTCATGCTGTTATTAGTGCTCTGTCCTGGTAACCAAAATGTAAATAAAACAAATGGACAGTTTATGTGTCAATGAAGTTGAAATACAAATAAAGAAATATATGCAACAAGTACATATTTTAATTTTTAAGCCTAGAGGGTTTGAGAGAAAAGAAACCATAAATTACAAATATGGTGTTGCTTGGTCTTTTAATAAAACTAAAAAAAAAAGAATAAAAGTGAATGTTGTTTTTGGTTAATGCAGGGTAATCAACAGTAGATACCATTTCATATGAGCAGAATGGTATGACAGTAGTTATACCAACAGATTAACATTACTGGAGTAGAATGACTGCATAAAGCAAAATTAGTAGTAAAAGATCTATAATGGATAAAACAGAGTTGGCTGGTTTTAGCTGTGGAAGGGTATGTATGGCTTTTAATGTCAGACCTGTTAGAATTTTTATGTTGTAGAAATGAAATGGAATTTGATATATTCTCCACAGTGCTTCCCTACTTTCATTTGTCTAAAGTGAAAATAAAACCAGCAACATGGCTGGCTTATGAAACTACCAAATTTTCAGGAACCAATAAAAGTATAAAATCTATACTGATCTTCCTCTTGACAAGTCTCCATCATGGACTACTATAAAGGTTTACTACAGCTGCTTATTTACTATTTAACAGTACTGTTCTGGTTAACAAATGCAAATAAACACATTTATGTAAAATGTAGAATTTATATTGGCATTCCTTCTTATGCTAAATGACACTATCACAAGACACATTTGCTGTATTTATTGCACTTCTTCTAAATGGTGGTGAGAAGCTCTCCTCATGTCAGGTTTCTTTGTTGTTGTTCCACAAACTATCACACAGCTGTCACGGTAAGGTAACTTCCTGGTAATAGGATGACATTACTTGATGTCTGTGGTCCCTTCTGTTTCAGGGCCCACATACATCAAGGAACACCATCTATCAGAATGGTGTTGGAGTGGTACAGTGACTGGATCCCTCTCTGTTAGTTCTGCCCTCCACTCATCTCCCTTTTGTCAGACAGCTAACTACCTGCTCTTACTTCTCTCTTCCCACCACCTGTTCCCCTGCTACTTTACATCTATACCTTCAGTTTTCTTCAACTAACTACCTGCTCTTACTTCTCTCTTCCCACCACCTGTTCCCCTGCTACTTTACATCTATACCTTCAGTTTTCTTCAACTAACTACTCACTCTTATTTCTCTCTTCCCACCACCTGTTCCCCTGCTACTTTACATCTATACCTTCAGTTTTCTTGTTCATCGTTTCCTCTCAATTCCTACATCTACCACCCTTCTCTCTCTGCACTCCACGTTCTGAGTTGTTTTACTTTTCTTTTCCTCAAGGTTTATTCTCTCTTTTTTACTTCGTCATTCTCTCTTTTTACCTATTAGCTATTTACTTTTACACTACTTCTCATTCTGCTCTGCTTTTCTACCCTTGCTAGCCAAATTCTCTTATGTCTTTTAATATAAGGCTTTGTGTTATAAATTTAACTGAACCCTGCATTGGGTGGCACAGTGGTTAACACTGCTGTCTTGCAAATCTTTGGTTCTTGGTTGAGCTGCTTTCTGCATGGAGACTGTATGCTCTTTCAGTATCTATCAGGATTTTCAGTAGGGCTATGGCTCACTCCCACTTTCAAAAGACACACATTTAGCGAAAATGGTAAACCTCTACATTTCCACAGGTATGTGTGCAGTATGTGAGTGTGTCCTCCAATGGACCAGCGTGCTGTTCAGCACTGGCTATCTCCCTCAGGCCCAATACTTACCAGGATAGCCTCTGGTACTGGGGAATAAGTGAATTAGATCTGTTTAGTATATTCTTGTTGATTTGAAAACTTTTTTGTCATGTAATTTATCTACTCGTGTAAAAAGTTGTTGCTCTTAGATGAAAGTATTTGCATTCTAAGTGTAGTAATTTGTATATTCATTTTAGACCCTCTTCTTTTCGGCTACACTATATCCTGCAATGTAATTTCTTATGCCTGTTTATCCATTGTATTTGTATAATATGCTTTATCTGTGTTTTTCATATTGGTAGTGTTTTTTTCCCATGGGTAAACAACTCAAAATGATTCTTCCCAGTGGAGTTCCCTGATTCTTAAATACAGACAGACAAGCGAATAACTAAATAAGCAAATTGACAAATCATGCATTATTCTGCTGATCCGTAAAGGGTTTATTTTAAATAAAACAAAATAAGCTGGTCTTATTTTATTTATTTATAATTACATTTAATAAATTTACATTTTTAAACAGTAAGTCAAAATACATACACATAATGTGAATATTCTTCAAGAAAGTAAGGAAAAAATAACTAGTGATTGTGTCTCTTTCTTTAAAGTCATAGCCAAATAAAATAAACTTTATGTAAGGCCTTTTCCATGAGACTAGAACGCCCTGCCAAAATCCACAAATCTTATTTTTAATGCACGTTAGACCACGTGTACTCCATTGATTTTAAGCTTGGATTGACTGAACTCACCCTTACAGGACTGGCCAACATAACCAACCTGTACCCTGAGATACTATATCATCTCAAAGGATAATATATTTTATGGTGGTGATGTGTGATATGAAACTGCCATGATTTCTTTGCAGCACTGATCACAGGCCTTTCATTTTGTTTTAATCCACTGGCAGCCAATCCAGTTTTGGTGGATATATAAATATATTCTTAGTCACACAATAACAGTATTAGACTGATAATAGGGTTTACTATTAAAATTTTGAACGACACTCCGTCGACTGTACTAAAGTCGAACACGGAAGTTTGAAAATGATAATTGCGAACTCAAAAAAACAATCTAGGAATGGGTTTTAACATGGGTCGAGGTAGGGGAGATGTTTGTAGTTCAGAATAATACTGAACACCTACCTCGACCCATGTTAAAACCATTCCTAGATTGATTTTTTGACTTCGACATTCGACGTTTTCGAACTTCCGTTGCCGACTATAGCACAGTCGACGGAGTGCCGTTCGAAATTTTAATAGTAAACCGATAATAGACCAGTTGAAAACAAAAATGTCTAGAATATCAGATGTTAACCCTCTCATGAATTAAATATATCCTTCTAGTCAGATAAAAATTAACAAATCAGTATTAACTCTCTTTCAGTCAATTTGCTGTTTCACATTTGGTTTGTTCTACCTACCATCCTAATAAATATTCTTCACTTAATGCAGTCAAAGTTCTCTAAGTCTGACCAGTACTGTCCGTCTGTCTCACTCTGTAGTTTCTTCATACTTAAATGTGCAAATATATACATTTGTTAGGCCATAAATATTCACTCATTAATGGCTGTGACACTTTGCTTATTTACATGTAGTGTAAAACCCCAAAATGTAGTACTAGTCAAGCATTCATGGTACCATTCACAATGTGCAAAATAGTAAATAGTTTTTAAAATACAAACATCTGTAGCCATTTCATCTTAATTAATTAAACAGTGTAGTAATTTTTAGCAAAGACTGTCTCTTAAGTCCTGTACTGAGAGACACTTTTTTTTCCAATATCCTTTCCAGTTTTAGAGATATTAGCTGTCAGTTACTGATCGGGGGAATATTTTCTTGTCGATCTGTTTTAAGCATGTGTGTCCTTCTTTTGGTAGGCATTTCACTTCTTTCAGGTGGAAATTTACCTGTATATCAAAGAAATATGAGGAGGAAATATTGTTATATAAAATTCATGAACAGTTCAACGTAATGTTCATCCTTTCAGTATTATATATTAAGTCTGTTTATTTTGTTTTATCACTAATGTCTTACACTCAGGTGAGATGGTGATAGTATGACACACTCAGGTGATATGGTGACAGTATGACACTTACACACATGTGATATGGTGACAGTATGACACACTCAGGTGATATGGTGACAGTATGACACAGGTGATATAGTGACAGTATGAAATACTCAGGTGATATGGTGACAGTATGATACTTACATAATTGTTGACTGAAGCACATACTGACTGTATAACTTAACTGTTAATTATTATGACTAAGGACCTTTTCTGCCAAATGATGGCTATTCTGTGTTAAAACACAGTACAGATTGTGCTGTTTTTTTAATAGTAAACTAAACATGTTGTTACAACAAATTGAACAAAAATTCTTATGTTCTGTTTACTTATGTATTTAATGTAACAATACTCACCTGGCCCACTGGAGATGAGGCAGAATATTTGCCTATGCCGACTATGGTCCTGGTTTGACTAGTCAGCATAGTGCTAGATAGTTGCCAGAAAAAGTGAGGTTTATTTGTGCTGACTGGAATTACGTAGTTTAATTGTAAGAAATTTTATCACTTACTTCCATGCTAAAGTAAGTATACTGAATGAGAGTTTTTGGCAACCATAGCTGTTTTTTATAGAGTCTATGGAAAATTGTTATTTATATATCTGTTCATCAATTCTGTTTTAGTTTGTATGGTCTAGGTGATTGTGAAGTAGAAGATGCACTGTTTGTTTTGCCTTGTTCATTTTATCAGTGTTATGGAGCATAATCCTGCAGGTGGGGAGTGGGGCCAATTTTCAATGGTGCCGGTGGTCTTTGACTTCTCTCCATGGTTATGGGACCATGGGAATGGTATATTTAAGTAAGAGGAGTATGGGGATTTGTCACTCATGAAGGGATTAAAAAACTCTGGTGTAGTTATTTATTTTTAATTGATAGTGACTTTTTATCATTTAATTGCTTTGGGATTTGAGATCTTTGCTTACTTGTTTAATATGAATCTATCTTCACAATTGCATTATCTGCTGGCACTGTGCAGAACCTCCACATAGGCCTTGCGTAGAATAATCTGAAGCACGTCAGTAACCTTGGACTTCCGGCCTCATTTATTTGAGAGTGTACTGACCAACAGACTAAACTTGGTGGTCCACCCAATTACAGGGTGACATTGGGTCTAGCAGGAAATAACACCCCTCCCACCTGCTGCCCTGAATATTTTTTTTTAAGTAAAGTGACAGGCTAACAATGAGGCAGCTCTTGATCTCAGCTACACCAACATGGTACTGGTGCAGAGGGAAAATGTTTATGCATACTGTCACCCCTATTTAATAATGTTGATGTATACTTTCTCTTCTCTGATCATGTGGTTTTGTGTGTGGCCAAAATTAAATGAAATTAAATTATTTGGTATCATTTTACTTATTTGAATAATTCAAATGAATTAATTTAACTCAATTTGAGTATAATACACAAGCATTTCTTTTTGATTTGGTGATTTCTAAATATGTTATCAGGAAGAGTTTTTGTAACAAGAAATTACAGAAGGAAGGTTCCAAACAATTCACATTTAGAGTATGAAAGCATGCACCCTTCCTATGGTAATGTTGTGAAATGGCAAATGGTTCATAGTAGTAGATTTAACTGTAGATGAAGCCATATTCTTAGAACTTGAAAAGATAAAACAGAAGTTCATTGAGAGAAATTATCCACAATGGTTGGTTGATAAATGTTCTTCAGGAACCATTGAAAGAAGGGCTATTTCATATAAACCACTTAATCTCGGTGATGAGTATGTTAATACAGAATGAGTTTTGTTTTCACTTACACCTTAGATATACTAGGCATCAATGGTATTATTAAAAACAAGTCCTACTGCAGACCCTGACAACAAAATGAAAGGAGAAAAGCCACCATTTATTAATAGGAAAAAAAAAGTAATGTGAAGGATATTTTAAAGGATAAGTATAGATCTATTAAAACTCCTGAAAAAAAGAGGGGGGGGCTCACTTTCAATTGTAATACATGAGAATATTGCAGGTTTAGTTCTAATCCCCCCTCATTTTTCTATTAGTACATAAAGAACAAATAAAGTACAAAGCTATTTTAATTGCAAGTCTGTCTCATGTCTTACATGCGAGTCTTTTCGCATTAGATGCACAAAGAGATACGTAAAAAAGGATTGTGCAATTAATATCAAACATGATGAAATATGCACTCTTTAAACATTCCATTAATTTTGTAAATTAAAAAAAAAAAAACTTCATAGGTGTCTACTAGGTTAATGACCCTGGAGCAAAGAAAATACAACTGGCCAGTGAACCCCCAAAGCAATTTATTAAAACACTCTGTACTCTGACGTCTCGGCTAAAAAGCCTTCAAGGAGTAAAACAGTGCAATAAACCAGCACACACATTTATAAAAATATACACAATCAATAATTCAATTAAATATTTAAATCAGTACTCTCCAATTGAGTTATTCGTTTAACCCCTTCGGGTACACAGTATCAAACTTTAAAATACATATAGCTTCTTTAAATAAGAGTTGATGTTTCACCAACTCTGTTTCAAAACCAGATGCATTCATTTTTTCTAAAATAGTGCTGTATAGAACCTCACTGCAGCTATTCTGAAATTCATTAAAATGTCTTGCTATAGGACTCTCTTCCCTTTTATTCTTAATACCCCTTATTTGTTCCATAAGCCTTACTTTGAATTGTCTCTTAGTTTCCCCAACATAAAACAAGTTACATGGACACCTCAGTGCATAAATAACATCTACAGTGTCACAAGAAAACGTGTCCCAAGTACATTTTATGTCATTAATTTTAGAGAAACTATTCACTACATATTTACAGGCCTTACATCTGCAACAAATGTAAGTACCTGTCACTGCTGGTTGAGAGCAAAAATTAGTAACTGGCATACAAAATTTACTTCTAACTAAAAAATTGTGAATATTTTTGTCCCTTCTATATGATAGCCCAAGCAAATTATCTAACCAAGTACAAACATTTTTTGAGAGCAAAAATAGCCCCAATAATATTTAATTAACTGTGTAATCTCTACACTATACTCACTAAATGTAGTAAAATAAATATTCCCCGGGATTCATGAAGCTCGGCGCAAGGCCGGTGTAAGGCTTGCGCCGGCGGTGCATTGCATAGCCGGCGCAGTAGCGCCATATGCATATTAATGAGAGTGCACCGTAACCACAGGCATGTGCGTAGTGTACGTGAGCGAGCCCAAGTAGGATGCGTCAGTAGGCGTGTTTAAGCAGGCAGGCGAAGAGCAACCTAACGTGCTGTCTGCCATAGTCCGCCCAGAATAGAAATGGCTGCAGCCATGGCCCGCGCAGAATGAAATGTCCGCAGAGTATGCAACAAAGTACCCGTCCCAACTAAACAGAGAAGCAAATAAAACCCACGCAGCCCGAAATGTACCTGTCCAAGGAACAAAGGATACGCGTAATACCGTGTCCGTACAGCAATGTACTGTGAGTGTGCATAGTCAGAGAAGGTGTACAGCAGCATGTCAGCACGCCGCACCGACATAGGAGTAGCGACTAAGGTCACCAACCGTCCCACTTTGCGAGGGCAGTCCCTGTATTGGCATCGTGTTCGAAATAAAGCATTAAAACGGGAAATGTGTGAAGAGTGTAGTGGATAATGAGTTTCCGTATTTAATGTAATTGTAGCCTGAATCGGTTATTTCCGTAACTGAAATACCTAAATGTCCCAAGAAACAGAATAAGCTACCAAACTGCCACAACAATAAGCTCATACTTAGGCAAATAAGTGAAGTTCTATGCTATATAGTGACCGTGTAATGCGTGTCGGGCTGTGAAGTCAGATGTGACTCCCTGCACATACAGGTGGTCAATGTAGAAGTCCCACAGAACCACGATAGCAATGTGTGTGTTGAATGAAAGGCGACCGACAAACCCTGTCCCCTGATCCTGGGAAGTCACCCTTGGGCTGTGGGGACAGCCACCTATACGTTGTACAGGGGTGACCTACTACCCTCGACAGGTATGACTTTGCATTATGTACCAGTTAGCTGTGGGACATGTCCCTGACAGCAGATATGCATATCCGGGAGGCCCCTGCGAAGGATATCTGTGTCAGATGTCCGTCCCAGTATGGCATCTGTTCTGCAAGCATCTACAAACAATGTTACCCATAACACCGCTGTGTGTGCCTGTACCGGAAATGTAGATGTATGACAGGGTGCACCCACGGAATGGCAACATGGGACACCACCTGTGACAGGCAGTTGGTCTGACATGCAGCCAGCAACTATGACCATGTGGGTTGTGTCACATAGACAGTTTACAACACATTCTGTGATGTACATGTTCACATCCCAGCCAATGGTTTCATTAACGTTACCTGAGGGGTAATGTTATGAAGCCCTTTGCCAGGACGAGGTAGGCTGTATGGACTGCAACACCCCAGCAATGGGCTGGGTGACCGTCGAAAATGTCAACCATGTCTTAAAGGCATGAACCGCCCTGAACAAGACAAACCGTGTGGGATGCGGTATGTATGTCCCCTATGCAGTCATGTACGAACCGCAGTATGATCCCACCCCATGTCTATGCAGATAGGTCTCCTCAGGGTACTGGGACAGTAATAACCAGCCTCAGTGGAGGCATTGGCCCTGTGATGTGGGAATACAGTTGTCATGCGATACAACCTGGGCACCCTACCTGAGGTGAGGCTATAAAGAAATAGCTGTCCTAACTGTGGGTCCTAATCCCAAATGAGATAGTGGAGTACACAGCGGGCTCACCATCTGGTCTCATGGATGCTATTCACACTACCCTGGAGAGAGCATGTCCCACCTGTGTGTCACAGAACATTTGGTGACCACAAACCGCTGGTACAGACATCTCCACATGTGTGGTGGAGGGTGTGGAGATGTCCTCACTGGACCTGTCAGCCTGTATGTCGGCAATGTGTGTATGTTGAGTAAACCCCACCTCTATGTGAACCCAGTCAGAGCATATGTGGTAGTGACCTCACAGGTGTCGAGCATAGCAACTGAAGGTGGTATGATTGTCAGCCAGGTCCATGTAGGTATATCTGTGGAATGTGCCCTGGACAATCCCATGACATTGTGTAACTCTACACATATGATGACCAAGGGTGTCACACCTCACAAGGTGTCTGCTCCACCCTGTAGTAGCCACCTCCTCGTGTTGTACATCATGTGTATGGCTGGGGTACACCACACTGGACGCTTGGCATTGGTACAATGAACCACAGTTGGGTAAGTGAATGCCTGGTACATGCAGTCCTGTAGGTACTGGTAGATGGCAAATGTGATTGATGCAGTGGCTGCTGTACCATTGACCACTGGCTCAGGGTCCTTAAAGGAGACCACAGTACTGCGCAGTAGTGTGTAGTCTGCCTCTGAGCAAGCAATGTGTATGTTAACTGGCAACACTCACAGCAACGGATGCCAAAAGCAGAAGCCAATGTCCAAATAACATAGATCAACTTCTGCATGACAATATGTGTTATCATACATGTATTGACATGTGTCTGCCAATTACAATTGGAAATGGCCGGTAAGACTGGCCTAAGGTTCCCATGATGTACACAGTCTGGGGGTGTTGTTCGATAATAAAGTGGCAATACCTCCCAATCGTGACCTCTGGGTATGGTATGAAAGTGGTTGTTAACCTGCAACAATGGATGTATAGCATTGGTTTCTGGTGTCGGAACACATGTTTCCTGTAGCACAACACAGTATGGGTAGTCAAGCACACATACACAATTGCTGAACACACAGCATCAGTGAAACCCACTGCTCACAAGGACACAGCCCGACAAGCTCTACACTTTACATATGCACAGTGGTGTCCATTGTAGGACCCAAAATTGTGGAAAGAACCAAATTATGTCTTATTTCAATGCGTACCTGAACTCATTGACGTCACAGGTACACATATGCACCGCAAACGTGTTTAATGTTGCTGATAGCTGTCCATGTAATGCAGCACAGATGCACAGAATTACACAGGGTACCGGGTCCATAGCACTGCATCCACATCACACCTCCGCACATGACGGATGTGTAATGGGTACTGTCAATTGTTGCAGTCAAGGGATTCTGGGTATGTAGACACTGTGCTCGGTGTTGTTTCGCAGGCAATCCTTCCTCCCGCCCTGTGGGAGGGATGTGTCTAGCACCTGCCTTACTCCCGCTAATAATGCAAAACATACTCCGGAGAATGCTAAATGTAGGTGTGGAATGTGTACAGCCCTATACTAGTGTCCAGTAGGCAATTGTCATGGATGGACACCCGTATGTCCAGGATGGCACCCACAACTGCAAACCCGGGTAAATGACATAGCCGCGGTAAGGCATGACACAGGAAATACACATAGGGACCACAGTTGACATTCCACATACAGAGCCGGACTCGTGCCAACACCGGGGTACAGCACTCAGTCTGCCAGCAACAGACTGAGGAGCACCCGCTACCGTACAGCGGAACAGATGTACGACCTGTGGAACACATACTAATGGCACACACACAACGTCAAGTAGGATATGTAAGCTATGGCATTCCCACCTATGAAGACAACATGGTTAAATGAATGCATAGGTAAGCAACATGTTCCGGTGGTGTTATATTGGAAATACAGTGACGGATATGTCCCAGTGGGATGTCTGCGGTTTATATGAAGCAGTTGGTAACCAGCATCTTTGGATGTATGTCAATTGTTCACAGTACTAAATCAGCTGGTTATGTAGCACCATGTGGAATGGGTAGTCAAACAGACATCCGCGATACCTGAACACACAGTATCAGTGAAATCCAATGCTCACAAGGACACAGTCCGTCAAGCTCTACACTTTACATATGCACAGTGGTGTCCATTGTAGGACCCAAAAATTTGTCTAAAGACAGCTCTTCCGCTTCTTTAATCACCTAACGAACTCATTGTAGTCACAGGTACACATATGCACCGCAAGCGTGTTTAATGTTGCTGATAGCTCTCCATGTAATGCAGCACAGATGCACAGAAATACCCAGGGTACCGGGTCCATAGAACTGCATCCACATCACACTTCCGCACATGACGGATGTGTAATGGGTACTGGCAATTGTTGCGGTCAAGGGATTCTGGGTATGTAGACTCTGTGCTCGGTGTTGTTTCGCAGGCAATCATTCTACCCGCCCTGTGGGAGGGATTTCTGCGTAGCACCTGCCTTACTCTCCGCTAATAATGCAAACCATACTCCGGAGAATGCTAAATGTAGGTGTGGAATGTGTACAGCCCTATAGTAGTGTCCAGTAGGCAATTGTCATGGATGGACACCCGTATGGCCAGAATGGCACCCACAACTGCAGACACGGGTAAATGACATAGCCGCGGGAAGGCATAACACAGGAAATACACATAGGGACTACAGTTGACATTCCACAGACAAAGCAGGACCGTCGTGCCAACACCGGCGTACACAGCACTCAATCTGCCAGCAACAGACTGAGGAGCACCCGCTACCGTACAGCGTAACAGATGTGCGACCTGTGGAACACATACTAATGGCACACACACAACGTCAAGTAGGATATGTAAACTATGGCTTTCCCACCTATGAAGACAACATGGTTAAATGAATGCATAGGTAAGCAACATGTTCTGGTGGTGTTATAGTGGAAATACAGTGACGGATATGTCCCATTGGGACGTCTGCGGTTTAAATTGAGTATTTGCTAACCAGCATCGTTGGATGTATGTAATTTGTCCACAGTACTACATCACCTGGTTATGTAGCACCATGTGGAATGGGTAGTCCAACAGACATCCGCGATTCCTGAACACACAGTCTCAGTGAAACCCACTTCTCACAAGGACACAGTCCGACAAGCTCTACACTTTACATATGCACAGTGGTGTCCAATGTAGGACCCAAAAATTTGTCTAAAGACAGGAATGCCGCATTCTTTCAACACTTAAGTGAACTCATTGATGTCACAGGTACACATATGCACCGCAAACGTGTTTAATGTTGCTGATAGCTGTCCATGTAATGCAGCACAGATGCACAGAATTACACAGGGTACCGGGTCCATAGCACTGCATCCACATCACACTTCCGCACACAGGACGGATGTGTAATGGGTACTGTCAATTGTCGCGGTCAAGGGATTCTGGGTATGTAGACTCTGTGCTCGGTGTTGTTTCGCAGGCAATCCTTCCTCCCGCCCTGTGGGAGGGATGTGTGCGTAGCACCTGCCTTACTCCCCGCTAATAATGCAAAACATACTCCGGAGAATGCTAAATGTAGGTGTGGAATGTGTACAGCCCTATACTAGTGTCCAGTAGGCAATTGTCATGGATGGCACCCACAACTGCAAACCCGGGTAAATGACATAGCCGCGGTAAGGCATGACACAGGAAATACACATAGGGACCACAGTTGACATTCCACATACAGAGCCGGACTCGTGCCAACACCGGCGTACACAGCACTCAATCTGCCAGCAACAGACTGAGGAGCACCCGCTACCATACAGCGGAACAGATGTGCGACCTGTGGAACACATACTAATGGCACACACACAACGTCACGTAGGATGTGTAAACTATGGCATTCCCACCTACGAAGACAACATGGTTACATGAATGCATAGGTAAGCAACATGTTCTGGTGGTGTTATATTGGAAATATAGTGACGGATATGTCCCATTGGGATGTCTGAGGTTTATATGAAGCAGTTGGTAACCACCATCTTTGGATGTATGTCATTTGTTCACAGTACTAACGCAGCCGGTTATGTAGCACCATGTGGAATGGGTAGTCAAACAGACATCCGCGATTGGGGAACATACACCAGCAGTGAAAAGCACTGGGCAGGTGGACACAGTCCAGCAACATCTAACTTGACAAATGCACATCGGTGTCCATTGTAGGACCCAAAAATTCTGTTCAGAGCATGCCTGCTAGCTTCCTGCATTACTCATGTGATCTAATTGTCGTCACCACGTCACAGGTACACATAGGCACGCAAGCGTGTTCAATGTTGATGATAGCTGTCCATGAACTGCAGCACACATGCACAGAAATACCCAGGGTATCGGGTCCAT